>NC_138591.1:3815884-3943015 GCF_964289735.1 Phaethon aethereus
TCAGATGCCTTCATGTTGTTTGTAATCCACAATATACCTTTCAAAGACATAAGTAATCAAAAGGCATAATTACCGTGACTGACTACAACGCATGAAGAACTAGTACGTTAAGATTTGATATGTAAGTTTGAATTGTCTTTTCCTAAGACTTCAGTAATTTATATTCAAAGCCATTAAGATAATTAGAAAGCACCTATTTAAAACCAAAATGAAGACTCAAACAGAAGACAGCACTGAAAACTCAAAGATACTTGTCCAGGGGAACGGTTTTCCAGAGTAGTTTATTCCACAGGTTACATGTGCCTCACTGACTTTTCTTTCACATGCCCTTTTAGAATGGACATATGAACATTGACCAGTGTTTAAAAAAAAGTTTTCTTACATAACCCTAAACAAAAGAAAGCCAAGAAATTAAATAATCAGTTAATTGGGAAATGACATTTTGCTTCAACACATACGAAGGGAGAAGTGAGTGCAAACTAATCATAGCAAATTGATATGGATATTATTCAGTACATAGTCATAGTCAAAGCAAAGTTTAAAAAAAAAAACAACAAAAACAGTGAGCAGTAACAAATTCTTAGCCAGCTACTAAAATACAATCTGCACCGAGCAAACAACTGAGAAACACATCACCATTCTCCCTCAAGAATGTACCTTCCGTTTATTTTATTTCCAAATTCCTTTTACTTCCAGAAGAATAGCATTATTAAAATAATCTCACTACAGTGGAACCTTGTTTTAAACAAAGGAAACCATTACCACATTAGGTGGCCTGCAAGAGACAACACTGAATTACTCTGAAGCCATAAATAAGCCAAAACGCATGCCACACAGCAGGAATTCTGCTGTCGGTCTCATCGGGCAAATAAAGTCTTTGTGCCCTCGCGTTCGTGGGCCAGTGCTTGTGGTAAGGTTTCTTTCTAACCACATCTCATCCATTCTTCGCAGCCTCTACTCCTTCCACAGCCTGCTACCCTCTCCTTTAGTCCCGGGCACCCTTTTTTTTCCTCCTCCTCCTCTTTCACAAACACTTTCTCAATGATTACATCAAATTATTTGTTACTTCTCCTATTATGTAATAAAGAGAACAATTACTTTAAGCGAGTTTGCTTAATGTCCATTGGCTGCCATCTCGCTTATGTGCTTCCATTATTTTATTCTTTTGTTTTGTCTATTTGGACCACAATCAGTTTGCAGAAGAGGGTAAGAACTGCTTGTATTACCTTGTCTAATGTCCAAACACCAGAATTTTCACCCTGGTGCCCCGAGGACTTAACAAACTCCTCTAGCAGAATATCACAAAAGGAGATAACAATATTAGCTGCAGTGGAGATCAGTAACAAAACACTATGCAATGCAGGGAGTGGAAATCATAAGCTACAAAGTATTAGTTATATAATATTTACTCCATTATCTATTGCACTACCAGTTATGCACAGTTTTCCACAAAGAATTGTTGAAAATCTGGAGTATTGGTCACAAAACACAAAATCAAATATTGTTCTCCACATATTTTTTTTTAAAAGATCTCCCAAACAGGCCCCCTCCAAATAACAGAACGGGGCTGGCAGAATTTTAAAAAAATAGGACTCTGTGAGCACTAATACTTTCAATCTACCATCAGAACGGGTAGGCATACGTTGTGCTCAGAGGATTCCTTACTTTTCTCAACCTTCTGGATTTACATACGCGAGTGATGAAGTATTAGATGTCAAGATCAAGACCAACAAGAGACCACCTTACACAAACTACTTGTGCAGAGCAGAAGGAGTTTCTGGTGTAAAGAATCAGAAAGTTTGACAGAAACACTGGCGGAGTAAAAGCCGTAGTTGTCCAGCGCTTGATTAAGCACTCTTGAGAAAACGTCCTCTCTCCAGCATACTTTGTGAACAATACAGTTGTATGTATGCCAACACTTTTAATGTCATTAGAAAGACTGCAATAGGTTTTGGACAAATTACCTCAAGCACCAGCGACAAGGCGGCCATGCAGGCCTGATTACAGCACAAAGGAAGGGCAGGAGTTTCTCACGAACGCCAAAACACAGCTGCTCAGTGTCAGGATCCTAGGAAAAGGGTCCACTAGTAAAGTTCGTAAGTCAGTTGTTTCAAATTAGCATAGCATGATTTTTTTCCCTTGAAATATACTTTAACCTTCTTATTCTGGTCTTCTGGAAATGAAAAAGAATGATTTTTTTTTTTTTTTTTTTTAGGACAAAAATATCCACTACCAAATCACTGTGGTGAGCCACCGTGCCCACAGAACTGGCTTTGCAGGCGCTGGGCAGAAGGTCCCCAGCAGCGGAGCCATCGAAAGGACTGTCTTACTGACAGAAAGTCTCCCAAAGCAAGCAATTCCTTAGCAGTAACTCAAGTTACAGCACACCAAAAGGACAAAGTCCATATAAAACTTCCTCCCTCAAACAACTAGGGGGGGAAATAAATTTAATCTCATTAATGGCAACAGGCTAAAACTTTTTTTTTTTTAAACTAAACTGTTGCAAAGCTGTACCCCAAACTGAAATACCATTCTACATGTACAGAATTGATTACGCTGGAAAAATAAAATATACATTCAGTAGAAATGTACTTTTTTCTTTCAAAGGGAAGAACCAGAAGAAGTTTAAAAGACTAACAACATAATTTTATGAAATTTGATCAATCTACTTTCCTATTTCAGGAATTCAAAATACCTACTTGTGGATCACAGGCAAAGTAATTTAGGAATGAAAAGGCCTCTTGGAATGAAACATTTTGCTTTCCTTTTGCACCTTCTACGGTGACAACAGGTTACCATTATTTTGAAGTCAGATCTCCTCACACCCTTTCACATACAAATTTCTAAACAGCCGCAACACAAGAGAAAGTCAAAAGATATTTCATTTTTCATTTAAATATAAAGCTATCAGCCTGGAGAAACAATGAGGCATCACAAAAGATCATGCAGGAATGACAGCAACTTTTATCTACTGGTGCAAGTGACAGTAAGTTTCGAAAGACAACAGCTCAGGGGTGAAAGTTTACATTTAAGCAGAAAGAGGTCTTCAAAGTCTCCACCTGGGAGCCAAGTGTTTTGTTTAAGCCTGAATGCTTTGCTTTGCCAAATATATCCACTGATGTCCTTGTGAAGATGTTGAAAGACCAGAGATGATGGGGACATACCAACATGTAAAAAAAATTATCAGGGAAGCGTGCTACATCCAGAGTGTGTGTATGTGCACACACACATCTCATCCAATTGAGAAATTTGTATATTCAGTTTTTGAAAAACCCAGGTAAACAGAACTGACTTTGCTCAGCTGAAAATGGGATATTTCACCATACTATATGACTGCCTTCCATCAGGAACGACATATTTGTGAATCACATTTTGGCATCATCTTCCTTGGAACACTGGTTGCATTCACGTATAACAAAACATACAGCAATACAGAATTCAGGTCCATTTTTACCTATGTTGAAATTAATTCCACTGGGAATTTCTGTGACTCAATCTTGGCATGTTATCAACCCCAAATCAAACACACACTCATATTCTATGCAAGTCACCTACATTTTGCTCAACTTCTGTAACAAAGACAACTAAATTGGTAATTCTTTTAGAGAGTATTCTAAGTCAACATCCTAGGCTAATTCATACTCCCTAATTTCTCCCATTAGGTGTTAATCATTAAACCAGTTTTAGATAATAGTCTCAAGTCCACAAGAAGTGATTTTCCAAACTTCAGCCAGCTCTCCACTTGTTCTTCTATCTGATACATTAGCACAAAACAAGTATTCAATTGCATTCTTCCTGTTTTCCTGGCATCTGGAAACTGCATCACAGATGAGAATTCCTAAACTGGTAAGATATTAAGGTTTACTGATATGAGTAAGAAAATCTTACTAATGTCAATAAGGACAAAAAAGTCGAAACACACCAGCAGACTCATCTGAGGCATCAATCACCTCACCTATTTTGAGTTTTTGCCAGAAACCAGTGAGCAGATACATTAGAGGCTATTCAGAGTTTTCCCTTATCCTTTCAGTCTCTATCAAGGCAATCGTGGCATTATCAACTCTTCAAGTCACAAAACAGGTATACTTAATTTTTATTTATTTATATAAATAAATAAAAATACTATGTTAGTCCTGCTAAATGGTGATCCAAGCCAGCTTCCACTGAAACAACTGAGAATCACAGGTACTTATTTGTGGGGCGGAGGGGAGGAGGTAGAACCCCAAACTTCCTTTTGTTGCCAAAAATGCAGTGTCAGATACCCAATCTTTTCATACACATTAAAAATGATAACCACAAGTTAAGCATTATCCTTCCCTCCCCCATTCAATATTTAAGAGAAATGGTATTTTCTTCTCCTAATACTTGAGAAAACCATTCAATTCTTTAAGTACTTCTTTTTCTTCTTTTAAACCAGCAGCCAACAGGTAAGTGTTTTTGTGGGCTGTGCTCTAAAGTCTCCAAGATATCTACTGTCCCCATATGGATCTAGAATTTTAATGTTTAAAGGGTCTGATCTGCCTGCAATTCAAACATGGCACGTACCCAATACTATGCTGCAGACCACTCAAAACTAGGAGTCAAACGTGCAACCTCTATGCTGTACTCTCGCCTCTGTGATGGTTTAGTGTCATCCTACATCAGTACGTGAATTCAAGCCAGAAAAGATGTTTAGATGAAAGAAAAATGTCCTAGCATCCCTGTGGAATCTAGATGCCAAAAATGTTTTTAACTGTTAATTTAGAGGAACCAATCTGTCAAAAAAAAAAATTGTTAACTTCTTATAAGCAGAGTATTAAGTTCAGCTCCTTGGCCTCATTCAGAAATGAGGTACATAAATCAAATACACACACTACTTATATATGTGTGCATGCACCCAGTACACTACAGAGGAGTCTGTAGCATGCCTGTATTTAAGTTGCCCTGCACTTCCTATTAAAGATGTTTTGTCTTTTGTCAGTCTTCTCCCTGCCCTTCTCTGGCCCTACAAACTTCAATAGTTCCCTTGTTTGTAGCAAACCTTTGTGAAAAGGATTAAATCCACCTGGCTAAAGCACCTTTTCTTGATCCCACAAAATATTATTCACATTTAAAGGAGAGAAACTGTTAAACACTCCCTATTTAATCTTGCTGTTTTCTTCAAAAATTTGGGGGCAGAATCTCAAAGTTACAGCCACTACAAAGTTTTGTATTGCTTCATATAACATGATGCAAACTGCTTACGCTCACCTGCATTTTCTCATTTGATCCACAATGGAGACTTACCTCAGTGCACTACTTTCAATAAAAGCGGTAATAAGATCCAGAACCGCACAGAAGTTAGTAGTTGGGGCTGAGGCAAGCAGATGCATGCAGAGCTGGCAATATGCAGGTAAATATTCAGGAGGCTGGCTTTTTGAGGGCTAAGAATATTCCAGGTGTACAGAGAACTCTTCAGGAGTTATCTCTGACACTTAAGAGGACCCTTTGTGAGATGCCTTGCAGGAGCTCACAGCTACCTGCACTTACCAAAGCAGCTCCTAGGAGAAGACAATTACAACGAACAAATGCCTGCTGTCTTCTTACAAGTTCAGTCTGGCTCATAAAATTTGAGCTAAGCTATAGGAATGTCACGCTGGAACATGCATCACGTAAGCAAATAAGAATTTGCTTGCAATACTTTGCATGATGCATCCTAGAACAGCAGATATTTTTAATGTCTACGAGCAACATTGGAGGTTCCAAACCATACCCTGTGGCTGACCTGTATATCCAAAAGGCTTTTCTCCTTCTCCTCCACTTCCAATCAATGACCCCCTGGTTTACATCACAAGGATATTATTATGTTGAAGTACAAAGAGTTTGTACTTTGCATTATCAAATTTCATCTCACTTTTTTTACTGTAGTCAACGAGGCTATTTAATTCTTATCACAGGACTACCTAGCCCTCCTCAGTATAAGCAATACCTCTGAACTATGTGACCATCATGACTTTCATACACAGATACAATTCCTTCTCTTCAATTACTAGAAAATAGCAGTAAAACAGGACTAGTTCTGGAGTAAAGTCCATGCATCCAACACACTCTGCTTTCAGTTTATTCATCGGTCTCCCTTTATCCTGCCTCATATACACAATTCTTATATTAATCCTTGTCACTTCTACCTCAAGTAATAATTTCCAAGGGGTCAAAATGTCAAATTCTTACTTGATCTAGACAAATTAGGTCCAGTCTATTTCCTTTTTCTAAGAAAAATCAGTTATATTATCAAAAAGGTATATTAGTCTGACACAATCCATCTGACAGAACTAAAAACCACTGTATCCTATTTTCCATTTGCCTTCATCTCCTTAACAGACTTTTTTTCAACACCTACACTAAGCAAAACATTAGAACAGAAGTCAAATCAAGAGGCTGGTAAAATGCCCTTTTCTACCCCTTTCCGAGCCGAGATGCAAAAGGCAAAACTAAACTGCTACTCTAACACTGCAATACACTGCACTGGGAAGTGCTTTAATTGCCCCTTCCATACAGAGAACAATGCAAGTCTTAGCTGTTTACTGCTGAAGAAGAGAACTCCACTGCCATCGCGAAGAATTAACACTACAGTCAATACCTTCTAACTCAAATAGAAATTAAGTAACTTTTACTGTCATTCCTTCACGTAAGTGTTCTGTTTCTACATATTAAATTTCAACAGGTATGTATTAACAGCAGTAACCAGATTTTTTTTCCTTTGACCAACTTCAAGTACAGAAACCAACTTTTGTTGTCATGTTTCTTCTGAATGAGATGAAAAAAAGTAGCTATCTGGTTTTTAGGGGAAGTAGAAGCTTTTTGAATTCTACCCAAAAAATCCTCAACTTAATCTATGAGCATTATTATTATGCTTGCCCACCCAGTTCCTCTCACCACAAATGTATTTAATGGACTGAACCTTACATCAGCACGTACTTAGAAAAAACAGTTCCTCAACAAACAGTTTATGATCTAATAAATAATGAATATACTCTAAAAGGGCTAATTCTGAAATCAACTGTTTGCCAGTCTCCTTAGAAACTGAACAGTACTTCAGCCTTCCAAATGTTTCTTGTTTAGTCTTTTAATCACTGAACCTCAGTCCTGCTATGTCATCTACCTCTATTCTTTAAGTCCAGAACAGGGTCTTAGTGCAGAGCAAGACTTCAACCAAAAACTGCGTTACGTGCTGTGTCAGAGTTATTATTCATATGTTAAGACTGCATCTCTAACAGACAGAACCATAGCATGGAAATGCATGAGTTGGCTCCTTACCAAGGAGTTAAATAGGTCTACACAGAGCTTTGATACCATAATTGAACTAATCTAACTCAGAATTACTATCTATAACAGGCTTTCCTGAGCCTCATACCAGTGATTTTTCTTGCAGCTAAGTGAAGCATATGTATGTTATTATATGTAATAATATTTTAATATATTAAATATAAATGTATAAAGCATGTGGGGGAAAACTCCTTAGCAAGGTTACATAAATATCTCAAAATCAATCTTGTTTTCCAATACATAAAAAAAAGTTTTAATCCTTATGTAATAGAAACAGAAAACAGTCACTCGAAGAGATTAAAACTTCATCTGGCATCTACCTAGGATTTTCAGTCCCAACGAGGAAACTGATAAAAGAATCACTATTGCAGTTTTAAGACTAACTCTTTCTACAGCACCAACCTCTCTTCTCTTTTAGAGCTACTGTTCACAGTCATCTTCCTGTTTCTGCTACTCTGGGACTAAGTCACTATGTATTTTCCTTCATTCAGCAACTGTAGAAAAGGAAGGGACCATCAGTTTTTACAAGGACAGAAACCACCAGCAGATTCCTCAGGTGCTGGAACCCAATTTGGAGAGACTGCATAGGAAGATGACAAAGTATGCTATTGGCACACATTCATTTAAAATAATCAAATCTGAAGCTTGCAAAAAGCTCCAGAAGGATTTCAAGATACTTAGCAAATAGGCAATACCACCAAAAGTGAAATTCTAATCACTACCAGTAAGATAGCAGACAAGTAACAATTACGGCTCAGGAAAGAAGTTTCAGAGTCAACAAGTTTAACTCCTGAACAACACCAGCTCAGTGTTTAGCAGCATATTAAGAAACACAAAATAGAGGTCATGAAAGTATTAAGTAAGAATACAAGTCATTAGTATAGTAAACTGTATTAATCCAAAGAGTTGTCACCACACACATGAAAAAAACCCACAAACCAGTATGACGAGGATGTTGAGAATCATACCACAGTTTCAATAAGAAAAGCTAAAAATAGTTCAGCTTCCTACAGGCTGCGAAAAGAAAATATCTGACAGTATCAAAAAGATCAAGAATCCCAGAAGAGATCAATAAGGACTTTATACTCACCATTTCTCAATTCTTCACAAAAGAAATACAGAGCAAAGTTAAAAGATACATTATAAAGCAAACCAGAAAAGCACATGCATTTTTCACATGGCTCAGAAAAACTGTGGAACTGACTGCCTTTGCATGTTGTGGGTCCAAAAAGGAGTCAGGCTTTAACACTGGACAGGCTACTGGCAGCTACTGGAACACAAGCACCTAGAAACAGTCTCCTGTTCAGAAAGTTTTTGAAGAGCAGAGTAGTAGAAAAAGAGAGAGTATAGCAAGGGGAAAAATGCTTAATAACTATACTGCTGCTTATTCTCTAAGCTACCTCTGTTGACCACTACCAGGTCGAAGGCTGGATATTTATGATACAGCTTCAGTCAGTACAACCACTTCAAAAAAGCAAAACATGTTTTATGAAATTAGGAGGACAGGGGGAGAAAAAAGAAAAAATTCAGGATTCTGTATTATTAAAATTGCCACAGCAGAAACTATTGCCTTAAGTAACAACATTCACAGACTAAGGTATCACCTGGCTTCGGCGGCTGGATTTCAGATCTGTAGCAGCTATAATCAGATGTCTATTATGGTGACTTTGATTAAGTACCTTACAATTCTCAAGGAGGGTATGAACAGACAGCCCTGCCTTATCTGCTCCTAACAATTCCTTCCCATACTACATATTTTGACACAGATGATCTCTGAGCAGTTCGAGGACATACCCGTAGGTGTTTATAGCTGGCACCACTTTCAGGTATTTGGGAGGCGAATGAGGGCTGCCTGCACGGTAAGAAAACAGCACTGAAACAGAATGGGAAAAGGCTAGTTTAAATTGTTGCAAGTCTTCGAAGTCTTGGAAAGGTCAGTCTTACCTACCTCTTTCTAAAGGTTTTTCACACCTGTCTAAGACTTTTTCATTGCATTAACAATTCCCAACCCAGTGGAAATATCAGCCTACCACAGTGATCAATTAACAGAAACTGTGCAATGCAGAGATTAAAAAAAGCAGCTCACAGAGCCCGATCTTACTGCACCTGCCCATCACCCACATCCACAACTCAAGGAATGTACTAAAGTAAGTTCAGTATTATTAATATACACTGAATAGGCAAGCAAATGCAAGAGCACAGGTATCACTATAAGGTCAGAGTGTGAGGGTCTAATTTATATTGCTCGGGGAAGCAGAGATAACAAAGGATGTATTTTAAGAACACTCTGGACTATGATCCTGAAGCCTCCTGAAACATATAGCAGTTAGTGGCAAAAACATCACTTCCAGTGCTCAGACAGCTGTTACAGCTGAATCTATGATATTTCTTAGAACTGTGATTAAGTGTGCAGTTCCTGCTAGTCTCCATGGAGACTGATGTTGGCTCAGCAAAAAGTCACCAAGTGTTTTAAAATAATTCCTGTTCGTTTTGAAATTTCAGAGCACTTAACTCGTTTTTGCCTATCAGATGTTATTTCCCTGACGAAAACTGCAGCAGTAAAAGCAGCCAAAAGCACTTGCAAAACTACAAAAATATTTTTACAGCTCATTTCACATGCAGCTGGAAATTAAACACCAAAACATACATTAAAAAAAGAGAAAAGGAATCTCCAAAAGTAGAAATCAAGCAGTCAGTTATACAATCTTCACATAACATGGATTTGTGCACCGAGTACATTATATATAGCTGCAAAAGAATCTTTTTTGGAATGATACAATACTGTATTCTGAGCTTTGGCTTGTATAATTAACTCTTGCCCATTTTATCTAAAGGCTGCTCCTTTTGGGAAGTGCCTTATCTGACAAGTTCTTAATTGTCTAGTACCATGACAATAGCTACAACAGTCTTTAAGCAAGAGTGCATCTTCTAAGAACCTCCCCGCTCTGTCCAGTTCTGTTTTTCCTTTAAGGAAACAGAAGATATTTCACTACAGCAGAGAACAGTAAATTCTGCCTTGCACAAAAATTAGCTTGAAGAATTTACTCTTCCCAAATATGTACACAAACAGCAGCTCGCAACATGTGTCATTATAAAACTCTTTTAAAAGGTTCTCCATAAATATGGTAAGTTTAGTGGTAAAAATATTAGAGTGTTTACACAGTATCCACAAACAGGCAAATGCTGTCTATGGTCTCAATTTAGCAGTGTATTTTTTTAAACATTAAACCTGGCCATAAACTTATATTGGCACAAACATATATTTTTTTTAATACATATATACACTTTACTAGAAATCCTTAGATAGATTACCTAGAGTAATCTGTACTTCGCGTTGGTAAAGATTTCCAAATAATTTCACCTAGTGAACGGATTTCAAAAGCTCTTTGAAAATAAACCCTGCAAAAAGCAGTGAAAAAGTTGTCATACAGGGTCAGTTTGTTTTTTCAATTTTCAAAGAACAGTTGAGGCTGGCAGGGACCCCTGGAGGTCACCTTGTCCAACCCTTGTGCTCAAGCAGGGCCATCTAGAGCAGGTTGCACAGGACCATGTCCAGACAGCTTTTGAATATATCAAAGGATAGACACTCCACAACATCTCAGGGCAACTTGTTCTAGTCCTCAGTCACCCTGACAGTAAAAATGTGCTCCCTGATGATCAGACAGAACCTTCTGCATTTCATTTTGTGCTCACGGCCTCTCATACAGTCACTGGACACCACTTAAAATTGCCTGGCTCCATCTTTTTAACCATTCTTTCAGGTATTTGTACACGCTAATGAAATCCCCCGAGCCATCTCTCCCATAAGCTAAACAGTCACAGTGCTCTCAGCCTTTCCTCATAAGACATGTTCCAGTACCTCCACCATCTTTGTGGCCTTTTGGTAGAGGCCCTTCAGTAGCCCAAAACTGGACACAGTATTCCAGCAGTGGTCTTATCAGTGCTTATCAACTTCATATGTCTTCTCATACTAGTACATTTCTTTTTTTTTTTCTCCTGAACTTATCATTTAAAGTACAGCTATCTGTGCTTCAGTTTATACTGAATATTGCTGCCTACCTTGACATCAAGAACGATGATCATATCACTCTCAAAGGCTAGCAACTTCATAAGCATTATGGATATTCAGTACTATTTTCCAGTATTCTATTTTTCAAGGCATTTACAAACTTAAGCTATGGAGCCTACATTCTTTCTTGACACATACAGAGGAAGAAACTGTAACAATTTGCTGTTTTAAATAATTTTTTCTATAAATAGTAAACTTACACACCAGTTTCTTAAGCACAGAAGTTACACAGCACTGTTGGCCTTCTAGAGCATCTTTGTCTTCATGGAAAATAAAGACAGTTTGTTCCATAAGCACTTAGGGTAAATTAAATGAGAATGGTGCCCACACTGGTCAAGAGAAAATTTATTCAATGAAATAATGCCTTTTTCGCCCCATTTCTTATATCACTCCACCAAGACTATATTTTCATTTGAAGAAAAATTGTGTCGTACACCAAGAAAAATTGTATACAATGACACAACCAGAATTTTAATATAAAATTATCAGGATTTTGCATTGTAACTCTCAAATGTTCTAAACTATAAGCAGTAAGTAATTTAAAAGAAAACTGAATGCTTTTGGTTTTGAACAATATGAAGGACCAAAGCTGACATAACAGAAGAACTTGTTGGCATTTTACCAACATTTTTGAGGCAGTTGAAGGAAGGGTACTCCATATCACTTAAACTGTTTTCTTATTAATTAGGTTATTGACCTCACTGGAAAAAAGAAGCCAAGACAGAAAAAAGCCCCAAAAGTTTAAATAATTCTGATTGTTACTTGACTAGTCGTCTTTGTTATAGGAACGATGTTTTTTGTCCTTAGCAAGAACAAAAAAAAAGTGAACATGACCTCATGAAAAAAAAAAAAAAAATCACTGAAATAAATGCTCTAGTTCAAGGCACTAAAACCACCATTTCTCACACGAAGCAAAACCCCCCTCTGTCTATACACATTTTTATTATTTTTGCTTATATATGACATTAATTCATAAATACTAAGATACTAAACAGTAATCATTCAAATTTTAAGCTGTGAACAAAAACTTATCTGTGATACAGTGGAAGCTTAAGCACCAAGTTTAAAATAATGCCACTAAACGAACCTAAATCACAAATAAAATCGATCTCCCTGTCTAATGAGATAGCTACAAGAAAATATCACCTTACTACCTGGAACTGACAGGGATAATACAGGGAGTTACAAAGCACCAGTGAGTATACCAGGATGACAGCTTACCTAAATTGTGTCGCTTTGTCTTCGCGTGCTCGTGAATATGTTTCTTTGTAAAACAGCCAAAGAAGACACAGTAGAGGCAAGAGTGGAGTCTGTTCAGATGGGCACCACACATATGACAAATGCACGACTTTGCCTGAAATAGAGAAACAGACACAGAATGTGACTGACAAACATCTCCAAGTCCAGCTAAACGGGCGTAGATCAAACGGCCAGCCTCCCCTTTCACTCAGTGCCTTCTGAACGCTGCAGACCAGCAGGAGAAAGAGTTCTGCCCCCATGTGACAAAACCACCAATTAGACATATTAACGGAGAAAACTCTTCCATTTGTCCAATACATTTCCAAGGTTTCCTAGGGAGCAAGTCTCATCTAAGAGCAGACGACAGTCACCCTATTTACAACCCTTAGCCTGTAGTTTAAGGAACACTTCAAGCAGCGGTAGGCAGGCACTGCTGCTAAAATACACAGTCCTACCATGCCCTCACTCCACCAGGGCACTTCTGTTCCCGTACCAGCCATGTACCTGCAGAACGACCCGCACAGCCATGTGCAAGCCAGAAGAAGGGTGTGCAAAAAGGAACCTGCTGCTCCCCCCAGATTAACCTGTTATCGGTTCGTCTGTCCAGCTCACTATGAGACACGCAAACGTTCGTTGCTGGTGCAAAACCTTTGGCCGTTACGGCTAGCACAGCACGGGCTTAAGATTACAGCAGCACAGATGCCAATTACCAGGGCAGCGAGGTCTTGCCCCCCACCCACAGTCCCTACCTTGAGGCAACAGCCTTTGCTGCTCAGCAGCCCCCTTGCTAAGCTGGTTCAGCTTGCTAACCTAGAAGTTGAAGAGAGACTAAAACTAATCTTTTGTCAGGTTACTAAATTTGGGGGGCTGAGGGGAGATGGAGCAGACTCAGATGAACTCCAGAGCTCAGGGAGAGCAGATGCCCAGCAGGGAGGTAAAAGGAGTGAAGAAGCAGGAGTTTTGGGTGGTGGGACCACGGCACGAACTCTGCCATTTCAGAGCACTGAGCCCCTCAAATTACAGCTTTCGAGTGGATCAAGTTGAACGTTACGTTTGTGGGTATATGGCATTTCATTTCTCTGCTGGGAGATTCTGCCAGATTCATGCATTAGATTTCTTTATACCAGCCCACAAAATAGTGGAGCAATATCAAATCCATACCAGTCAAAGAGTTACAGAAGTCACTTTTGCCACTCTCAGACTGGCTTTGAATCAAGTTTGGAATGCGATGTGCTGACTATTCCACGGAGCAACCCAGAATGGGGAGGTATGTTATAAAAGTTACCAGGATTCATTAGAAATTAATAAGCATATAAGCCTAACATGATGGTTTGCATTCCTGTAACAATATATTTTAACAAGCAGGTCTGGGGGGAAAAAAAAAAGCAATTAAAAGTTTAAGTAGACTTTTTGACTCTCGATCATTTTGAAGCACTCTAAGACAACAACACCCAAAACTTTCTCTTAGCATTAAACTCAGGTACTTCAACAAATCTTTTGAAAAATTACTCTGTCTAGTAAGAGACTTAAGAGAGTTTGAGGGATAAGTCTTTTGCTCAACACTGAAAAGAATTTGGGTCCAATACCATCTGATTGGAAGATACAGGCTAGGAGAAATTCCTCAGAGCAAATTCACTTTTCATCTCAGACAACAGCAACTGCATTTAGACACATGTTTAAGAGTAACTGAACTTCTGCAACAGCTCAGACCTACAGAGATCATTTAGAGGTACACCTTATGTTACAGACTAATCTGAAAACAGTATTCCTTTGCTTGTCAATATAGAAGCACTTTTCTTCATATTAAAAAAAAATAAGAATCAGAATGACTAAAATACTAAGCTATCACCTAACCCAGGCAGTGAATTTCATCAAAGTTCTTCAGTAATATTTGCCCAGTCTGCCACAACTTGAAATAAGTGCTGAATAAATGATGCATGATCCCGTTCTCTAGTCTGGCATATTTCTTTCAGAATATTTATGGCTGTTAAAAAAAAAAATAATCAAAGAAGCTTGCAGTATGCTGCGCAGTGTAATTTATTTTCAAGCTTCTACAAATTAAGACTTAAATCCCAAATCTCACATCTTGTGTTTTCAAAGTTCTCCTAAGTTCTGTCAGATGAAAATAGATTGGTTGAATCAAACTCCACACACCTACAGAAAAATATTTTAAAGTAGGACCAGGGGGGAAAAAAAAAAAAAAAAAAATCACCAGCACCAGCACAATTTCCATCTTTAGAAAAATACTGCAGAACTGTCAAACTATTGCCTAACGGTTGCTCCCTGGCTGCAAAAGCTAAATAGGATCAGCCTATCTGTTAAGATTGCTGCTATGACAACAACTCTAGCAACTAGCTATTTTACTTAGACAGCTAAAAATAAATCTTTTAGCATTAAGTGTATTGTAAACAGATGACATAACAAGCATGTAAAACCCAATCATTTTAGGTTAAAAGGAAGAAAAAGTCATACCCTAAGAGCTTTTATTTCAATGAAAATTAAGAGAAATCAAAGAATGTAAAAAAAGAAATAGTGGTAAGTTAAAAGATAAGTTCAACACTTAAAGGAAGCTATTTAGCCATATCCTCTATTTGTTCAGTATAGCTCAAGATGGTTTTTCTAAAGTTGTAAGAAAACAAGGTTAAAAGACAACAGAGTGAAAAAAGAAATCAGTATCAAAAAACATAGTGGCTAATCTTAACTAGATTAGCTGTCTCCTTTTTATCTGTCTGTGCTTTTAAACAATTTGCTAAGTTAAAACAAAGCTGCCACCCTCCCACCCCACCCTGAATAATCAAATTACTTTGTTTCATAATACTCACACCCCTGCTCACATCTCTTTAGGCTACAGCCTAAGACAAAACAGAATACTGACAATGAGTAATCAAAATCAGTCACAAGCTTCCTTTAAAACACGACTCAACTTTTTTAAAAAGCAAGTTAGGTCTTGCTTATGGTCCAGACAGTTTGGGGAAGTCATCCAACATTTCAGCTGCAGCATCAACCTGTCACTTCTCCTTTTCTCTGGTATATCCTCCTAAATACAAGAACAAGAACTCCTTATCCTAAGATATAAATGTAGAGTCCTCCCCTTCCTCCATCCCCTCTCCCATTATTATTTGCACCCCCCATTATTTTATTCTGTTCCCTACTTGCTTCTCTCCTTTATTCTCCTCACCCTCAAGTACTCCACTCTCTACCTTTAACCCTATTCTGTCCCCCCACACACTCAGTCCTTCATCTCATGTGCCCAGCCAGTCTTCCTTCAGTCCATACTGAACCTCCGTCTATCCCCTTTAATTTTGCTTTGATATTCTAACAAACTGCACACAGAAACCAGAAGAGGCCCTGAGCGTTTTCTTTCTCGAAGATTATTATCTGTTTTTTAAATGGTAGAAAACTGGAAAGAATGGTCCTGCACAATATAAATGGTGTATGCACACACACACGACAATAACTGAACATTTCTGATGAAGCTGCAGGAGTGAGCAACATTAGCTATCCCAATTCCCTCTCCAGTGTTTTTTCCTCTGCTTATTTCCTTTATTGCTGCTAAGATAATGGTAACTCACCTGCCCACACCCTCAACAATGGTTCTGTACCTTCTTTAAAGGAGGTTTAAACAGCCTAGCAAATGAGGATGTAAAAACTACTGCAAAACGCACAAAAGGGTACTGGTTGTAATTACCTGTAACGCAGGTCAGTAGAGTCCATCTCTAACAGGCTACCTGCTCTTAATATTGTTAATAGCTATGATATGAAATGAGTTTAAAAGAAAGCAGCAGGCAACAGTAAGTCAAAAACTAGACTGCTGATACTTCAAGTCTTCCCAAATTGTCAGAACAGCTTACTCTTAGTTTACCATCCTACCATCAAAACAGCGGTGGAGAAAATTAATGCATCCAGCTGGTGCTGTTTTGCCCTAGCAGTTCTGTCCAACAGCTCCCGTTCCTGCTCTCCTTTCCTGGGCCAGCTCAGGCTCCACCTAAAGCAAGATGATCACGCTTGGCACATAGCATCAGTAGCAACACCTACACACCTGTTTCAACTTCATATAATACTGGCTCTTCAAATCAATGAATGGCAGTTTGAATTGGCAATATACTACCCCTGCAAAGCAAACTGTGCAGAAAAAGCAAGAGGCATACAATAGACCTTAGCTATTGCAAACTGTCCTTCCGTATTTCCAGCTATTTCAGAGGTAGCTTTAGAAGTTCACTTTTTATTTAATTGCACATGAGAGGAAAACATCTTTTTAAAGAAGTTTTCCATTAGTAGGTTACTTAAGGAGCCTTGCCTCTTATGTTCACACTAAATAGATCAAAGCGCTTTCAGAATAGAGCTGTTTTCAGTTACAAGCTTGTAAGCCAAGGACCTCCTACCTTTCACAGTCTGCAAACCAGATTCACCACAAAGGTTCACAGGAAAAGATGAACTAGGTAACACTAACAAGACAGTGGGAGGCTTGGGAGGTTAAAAGATCACAAGGAAGGTGTTGGCACACTGTACGTGTTCACAAGTAACTCAAAGAAGCAGATTCCTAAGGTACTCCTAAAGCAAATGCACTAGCTATGGAGCCCTGCAAGCGTTTGATCACGTACGAATTCTTAGCATTAGGAAAGTAGAAGTTTCCCAATACAAATCTACTTCTATTTCTCCACTCTAAGTTTTTGTGTAAAACAGACATAACATTTAGACACATCAGAAACAAGCGGAGAAAGTATTTAACTTTCTAAAACATGATAATCATTATTCAAAGTCTTTGGAGGGGTACAGTTTACTTTCCATCCCAAAACCAAGTCTAATTCTTCAGAAAGAACTTTAATCTCAGTCTACGTGGATTAAGGAGTTTGTTGCGCAGATCTAAATATGCCTACCTACAGAATACAGGTGTACGTGGGAAGTTCTCCCTCCATGCATAAGTTTGTCATTATAATCCGCTTTGCTCCAAAGAAGCGGCATTTGTGCTCCAGAAGCATTACTTCAGCTCAGACAAACTATTCCTTACAAGGTAGTACTTAAAGTAGAACAAAAGAAGGTGAACTCCAGGCACAAGGAGACACTGAGGAGTCCCACTCGTGGCTGCTGAATTTTGAAGTAGGATTTCTGTGAGAAGTTGAGAAACCTATTCCAAAGATAACCTTGGTACAACTACCACAGCAGTTATTTAGGCAGGAGAAGCTGCTAGCCCTAAGGTCAAGAGGCAAAATTCAGCAATGATACAAGATGCCTGGAAACAGAGCATCTGTAATCCTCAACACTTCCCCTCCTGTTACAATTTTATGCTTTTATGTTTAAACTTGCTTTGAGTTAAAACTAGATATTATGAGATAAACAAATACATCCTTTCAAGTACCATCCCCTTTTCCAGGTGACGCTTCTACATGCTGGTGGGAGAGGCAAGTAGGAGAAAGCAACAAATGAGTGTCCACTTGCCCAGAGCCTTAGGAACCTGTGACAGCTCCTGCAATAAAACTCTGCTTTCTCAAATTCTTAATCCTTTACAGACAGATGAACAAAAGTGAAGAGACTGATTTAAAGTTTGCCGTGTTCATTCGTTTAACAGCAGAATAGGCGAAAGAAAAAAAAAAAACGAAACAGAAAAGTCAAGAGACTTTCAACTGAAATTTTTCAAATATGAAGTGCAAATGCCCTCACTGGGCCACAGATGAAGACATTTAAGGGAAATGTAAACATTTCCTCACATATTCAGGGTTCCTAGTCTTAATTGCACAATTTAGCTACAGTCAATCCTTTGTCAATTTTTGCCTCTCCTATTCACCTTGCCATGTCTAGACCATAGCTTAGGCACAGACTTTCATTTTTATTCTTATCCATCCATGTTGCAACCACTTCTTGTCCCAATGTAATGCAGACACAGCAGTGCACATTAAGTGACGAATGGTATGCTTCGCTTAGCCTATTTTTTGAAAGAAAAAAGGACAGATAGTCACAAGAGGTCACATAACCGACCACTGCTGCTTTCTTTGCTGGAAACCCTACGGCTATTCCAACAGCAGTGTTTCTTCTGCCTTGTGGAAGAAAAAAGCCAAATTAAACCACAGCTGACAAGATTTATTACTCTTGAGTACTCTCTGCACCTCAAGACTAGTAAATTTAGGTCAAGTCTGCTTTACAACATTTCTATCACTTCTTAGTCTACATTTACTTCGAGATTCACTGTATGGCTTTCTTAAGGCAGGCATGCCACAGACCCATCATCCCTTAGTATAGTGGCTGGGATATTTCATAAATTCAAATGCTTAAAACTTCAAAGCTATGTTCTTATGTTTCAAAAAACAGAAAGAGGGAATTGATTCTCCAGTTCTCTGTGGCATGGCGTATAAATCACTCCTCCACACGCTGATAGGATGATTCAGAGTAACTCTGAGTCAGTGCACATTTCTGACACATCAGCTTAAAAAAAAAAAAATCAAGTATTGTTCACTCACTTTCTGCAACCAGCTCTTAATTATGATATTGTCCAATTAGAAATGTCAGTTATTTTTTAAAAAGAATATTCCATTAATACTGTAAATTTTGTTTCCAGCCCCACTAAGGTCAGGGTACTAGTAAAGGTTTTATTAGTACTAGCAAAACTGTGCACTAGCAAAACTGTGCACTAGCTACAGAATTTTGTGGTTTGGTAAGTGCTCAGAAAGTCATCCTAAAAAAAAAAAAAAGGCTAAGTACAGGTAACTTCTTAAACTGGGTTATTCTAAATGTTTGTTTAGGCAGCAGCAGAAAAAGACAGTTAAGTATTTCAGCTCTGTTGAACAGCAAACATTAAATCTAAGGCACTTGCTCTGCACTGGTGTATTTGCTGGCTCCCATACTGCTGTCGGGTGCGGCAGAGAGAAGATGCCTACACAGCTTTCCTTGTTCGTAAACCAGACGTTTGTGAGATGTGAACGGCTCTGACCATCTGAGCACAAGTCTGAAGACAACACTATCACGATTTATAATTAAAGATTAAATAGCCTAAGTTGTTTAACAACATCACAGTTCTCAAACTGAGTGTAAATAAAGTATACCAGTATGACCATCTGAGCAGCTTGCTGTCATCCTGCAGGTAAGATTAACCCATGGCTAATTCCAATGAATCCCACTTCTGCCTATAAGTGAAAAAACGGTGAAAGAGGAAAACAAAGTACTGAACATGCTACAGGAGATGTTAAAAAGCAATTTGAGGAAACTTTTTTTTCTTCCAAACTGATCAAACATTTCCATTGCACCTTATTCAAGATGCTGCATCCCAGCAAGGGCACAAACTACCTGTCTTGGATAAGGCAAAGCAAAATGTACATTAAACTCACCTGTTCAAACCTCAGAATCATTTTATCTTAGTTTAACCCCGATTTTGATAAAAGATTAGTTGTATAAGTACCTACTGACAGAGAAAGAATGATTAAATATTTTCTGCAATTCAAATTCTGAAGGCAATTTTTCCTCCCCTTTAGGTTTTCATGGGTTTTTTTTTTTTCCCCCTCTCCTACCTTCATGGACCAACCCTTGCAACCACACAAGGGAAACGAGAATCGCAGTTTTTGAAAATATTATTTTCAGAATATTTTTTCAGAATATTCTGAATGATCTGCTTAACTAGTACTTTTTGGTCTCAAAGTTTTAAAAGCACACTAATCCTATTCCCTTTTTCAGTTGTATTTTTTGTCTTGACAAATTATCTCTATTCCCTCATCTGCCAACAACAAGCCTCTGCTACATGTTCTGTGGTGCTCTGATGCCAGGCCAACAAATTCTCTGGAGTCCAGGGAGAATGGGAATTTATTCTAATTAACAAAGCAGCCTGAGCTACCTTCTGCAGGAGTGACAGCTTGCCACAACAGCAGTGTGGCTAACTCACCAGGAGCCAAAGCGCATTTGGCCAAATATTTTGATTGGACCAGGATCTCCATCCAGAGAAATAAAAATGGTAGAACTGAGTGGTTTTTTTGGTTTTTTTTTTTTTTTTTTTTAAAAAAAAAGAGACACCAATGAGGTTGTTTCCAGTTCCTGAACAAGTCTTCTCAAGTGTAAAATTAACCACAAAAATGACTGTGGAAGCCTGACAATATTTGGTCTTGTGCCTTTGGACATAGTAAACAATTGTCTTTATTCTCTGCTAGAAGGGTGGGAAGATGACAAGAGAGGTACCATGCTTTCAGGAGTTAGCTGAATACCAGAGAAATGCTCTATACAAAAGTGAATTGTTAGTACCAAAGAAAGAAAGAACACTGATCTAAAGACAAGACACAAGAGGAACACGCAGGTAAACCCTTCAAGTTCACAGGGCATAAGCAATGCAGAGCGGCTGTTTCATAACATGTGAGAAAAGAGGCCATCTATAAAAGCATCTTCTAGACACATCAGCTGGGAGCAACAACATTCAGAATAAGCCTGAAGAGACCACAAACATCTTTTGAAATAACACTATTCATTCTGCTGAAGGATGAAAAATCTGGATTAAGTTATCCCAGGAACTTTCACAAAACAGGTAGTATCTCAGCATCCACTGACTTAGGAATCAATAGCCAGAGCATTCACTTTCCTTCTCCGATCTGTACCACAAAATGGGAATGGATATTACTGAGAAGTTCTAGAGCGATGACTTGTTACATTAACTGATTCACCCAGCAGTAGTGTTCCAGCCCTACACTGGCAGGGGTTCACTCCCTATCACTGTTAAGGAAAATACGGGTAACTTTTCACTAAGCACTAGCTGGAAAAAGATCCATTACAAAACAAGGAGACTTGTAGATCTGAACTGAAAGAAGCAAGTTTAAAATAGCTTTGAGACCACAAAAAGAAGAGACACATAGACTGCAAACAGGTTCCACAAAAAAAGCTTTAAAAACACTTCTCTACATACTAAGTGCCAGATAATATAGTAAGTTTTTTATGACTCCACATGCTTTTCTGAACTCTTGAATGCATTAATTTAGAGAAAAGTTTTCCATTTGTGCCCAAACATATTACAGCTGCTCTGAGACCAGTCAAGGGAAAGACAGGAGAAAAAGAAAAAGAGGAAAAAAAAAAAAAATCACCAAAAGTTACTTCAGAAAAGACAACCTCCTCTTCACCCTTCCCTATCCACAAATACTGGATTAGTACATACAAAGATTGATCTACAGGAGTCAGAAAGGCCTTCCTAGAGCCCTTCTTCCAGAAAGAACCAGACCTCTTGAGGATGGATACTTCAGTTCTCATCTACTAAACTTGATCTAGTAGTTGCTAACATTATCTGTTGTTATACGCTAGGATCACTCTACCCTAAAGCAACCTTTTCCATTCCTAAGGTGAGCAACTTCAGGTAAGTCATTTTTTCCCCAAGGATTCAGAACAAGAATAATGACTTACTTTTAATGTGCTCTTTCATTCAATAA
This sequence comes from Phaethon aethereus, assembly GCF_964289735.1. Classification (NCBI taxonomy): domain Eukaryota; kingdom Metazoa; phylum Chordata; class Aves; order Phaethontiformes; family Phaethontidae; genus Phaethon; species Phaethon aethereus. The sequence goes on from NC_138591.1 coordinate 3,837,860, forward strand.
GATCAAAGCTCCAGTGAGGCTCTGCACTAAACGGCAGGATGGAAAACATCAGTAAACTCATCTTATTTGTCCCCTTCCGACCGGAAGGGACTGGTTTAAACTGTTCTGCTTCATCTCATACAATCTGCACGTAACCTATTTTTCTAAACTAAGACAGGTGACCATGCTGATGAGGAGCACTCACATTATTTGTTCCACTGGCTCAACTGTTGGTGCAACCATGTCAAATGAGGGGCAGTGACACACATTTAGAGCAATTGCAGCTGTTTGAGCAGTCATCACGCCTTCCTGCTCTAAAACAATTAGACTATGCAGCTGGAGAGTTATTTCTATTGACAATTTGTGCTATCTTAAGCCTGAAGTGTATGGACTCTGAAGGGAATTACATTTAAAGCTCCAACACACTGAAGTTAAGGGATTGTATGTATGGACAATACACAGGAGAGAGAACACATTTTTCTGAATCAAGTCTGCAATGAAGACATGTTCTTCAATGAGAAAAATGTTGTAGCCAAAGCCTATCCAAGCTCCAAAAAGGCAGCTTTGGTTCAAGGGCTCTTCTTGAGAGCGCAGCGTGGGTCAATCTAAAACTAAAGAGCTCTGATGAAACTAAGAATTGCGTTTGGGGGGTGAATCAGAGATCCGACTAGTTCTCATTTAACCTGTACATACAGGGGTTTTTTTCTTGCTCTCCTTACTCTGGGTGATATGCCAAGAGGTGGACATCAAACAAGTTTTGAGTTTGTTTTTTTGATTTTTTTTTTTTAAACAACTTTTTTACAATTTTTGTTCTACACAAAATTCCACAGCAGGTATACCAGGCTGAAATGAAACTTGGGAGGGAAAAAAAAAGTTGCACAATTTCAAAGACAACACAAGCTCAGGGAGAAAACAGGAGGATGCTCTAAAGATGCAATTTTTGTTTTCCCATACATAGTCACAGTAGTAAAAAAGCTGCATGTCAACAAGAACAAAGCAATCCTCCTGAATTCAACTGACTATGCTGAAATTGCTTATTTGCCATTTCTTTGGTAGGTGCTCATCCCCACCACTAGCATTTACAAATCTAAATGATTTCTCAAGTACACTATAAAAGATGCATTTAAGAGCCTATTGTGTTTTTAAAACATTTAAATAATGGATCTTGTTCAAATTAAATCGCATGTCCTTCTATAGCAAGATTCCTTTAAAAGTGGAATGCATATATGCCTTGTGAAAACATGTAAGCTGCTTAAGGTTCAAATGCATGTCTCCTTCCCTGAATATATGTGACGCGTGGATACATTCTGTGTGTTGATTTTTATCTATTTCCTGCAATGCACCACTGCAGTAGCGAATTTCACATGAGAACAAGGGGCTTGCCAATACCGCAGTAGTGTATTCTAAGATCTAGTACAAAATCTATTACTTTACCTCACCATTCCCCCATGTCAGCAAATTGTGGAAATGTTTTTAAACGTCCTGTTAGGTAATGTATTGATCTAATCTGCGAGCACACGACTTGGGAAGCAATTCAAGGAGCAAGCTAAACAGAAGAACCTGCCTGATGCTGTGCAGAGAGTCTTATTAAACCCTGCCCATGCTGCAGAGATTGTATTTTGCCCTGCATAAAACTAAGAAATCTGATTCTTCATTTGAAAACAGGTAGGCTCTTTGGAAGTTTGCCATACTACTTTGATGGAAATACTCCAGATAGCATCCTTTCAGAGAAAAAAGAAAACCAACCAACAAACTTCAGGATACATAGGATCTAAGTCCTAACTAGTCCTACAGCCTCATTTAGAAAAGCACAGATTTTTCAGCTTTGTAACTACTCTAAAATGTCCATAAAAATATATGAACTTAATTAGTCCACATCAAAGTCAAAGCAATTCTGCTAGTAGGAAAGATGGAAGGGATGATGCTACTGCACAGATTCTCTGTGGCATAACTTATTTAAATGAGCAGCAGGAGTGACAGAGTACATCTATTAGCAACTATACCTTTTATTAAATAAATTTAAAAAAACCCACAACCAAAAAGCCAATGCTGCACTAAATAGGGGAGATCCATTGTTGAGCCTAACCAAAAAGCATTAGTCCGGTAGAAAACTTTTCTGCTTCTAAAAGCTTCCTATGAGTTATGCACCATTCTGTCAAGACTTTAAGTGTTATTATACGTGACATTTTCACATTTACTGTAGCAAAGCAAGCCAACTGGTAGTACAGAAATTAACCCCATTGCTTACAACTTTTCTGACAATTGCGGGTTCAATGACAATACGCCTAACAAACAAATAAGGCATACAAGCCAAACTTGCTTCTTGCCATAAGAATAAAACTTCTCTGTCTAAGAGGAGCTGAAGACAAGTTCTAGTCCCCTCACAATGCCTACAAGAAAAAACATTACAAAACAATAAAACAAACTTCCCTTTTGGTTTTACAAGAGCTATACAGAACATTTGCTCATTCTCCTTCCAAAGACCGATTTGCCCAAAGCACCACAAACCATTCCCAAGAAGCACATTCCCCTTTAAAAACATGCCAGAAAAATGAGCTGACACAGAAAAAGGCCATTAACCCATAGACACTGACTAGCCTTCACAGAACAAGTGCATCCTCTAAAATTACACAGCAAGTCTTTCGGAGAAAATAAGAATATTCACAGGGTCTCAAACAACACTGCTTTCACTAGCATGAAGCATAAAATGGGACTATAATGGACAAACTAGAAGTTTTGCTCGTCTAGTTCCACTTACAATATTAAGACATCAGCATGTGAGGACTTATTTACGTACAGCTAGTTGTATACGTACAGGAATACTCTAAGCCAACTAGCACATTACTGCCTGGAACATCCAGAGAAAGAAAGCAAATTCTCAATATGCTTGCACATAACATGCTTTGATATCTAGCAAGCTGAAGCTTACTATTTCCTCATACCTCAATACAAAAAAAAAAATTAACAATGCGTTTTACTCTAGCAAAATAAGAGGTCTTTCATTCACTGGAGAACTTTCATGAAAATTTGCAAACCTAAAGTTAAGGAAATAAGACAGAGATGGTCAGAACCGCAATTCACTCTTTAGAAGATTAAAGATTTAGAAAGATGGATATTCTGAACCCTACAGACATGCAAGTCAGCTTAGAAAAAACTGTTACCAAAGCAATGTGAACACAAAATACCTTTTGGAATAGAAAAGTAGTTTTTATTTCTCACACTAAAACTGGTAAGATGAATGAAAACATCTTCAGGGGAAAAAAACTTCTGGGAAATGAGCACTTTCATGACAAAAAATTTATTCCTGTATCCATTTAAAGAGTTTGCAAATTGCTGCGGTCACACAGAATAACGATGATGTGTGTAGGAAGGTGGGTGATAGTTTCTTAGTGAAGAACTTGTATCTTTTTACATAGGATGTACAGCCAACTACTATATTTTAACACTTCATGCTGCATTTGGAACATTAACTTGTTTTGTAAAATAAGTTCATTTTACCTGACTCTCAAAGGAATGAATTGGGAGGAGAGGTGCAGTTAAATTGTTACTGCCTCTCAAGACTAGGGCACAGGAAATTCTAGCTGCTGTTGATCAGGAAGGCTTGGGGAAGGGGTGGTTTCCAAGAAGATAAATTTTGAAGCACCTAAATGGAATCAAGAAGCAAATAAAAACCCTCCAACCTGCCCCCACCCAAAGAACACCCCCAAAACCCAACACAAAACAAAAATACACCACAATACATTCTCAATGTGGCACTTCACTAATAAGACTCAGTTCTTGGAGCCGAGTTTAGAGCATCTTGTCCACAAGAAAAAAAAAAGTGACATAACAAATACGTACTTTGTTACATATCTAACCTTGCTTAGTTGTGTTTAAACTGAACATCTAGTATAATATACATTCTTTGTATTTTGTGGTTGAAATCTCTATTCCTCCCATACTACAGAACTTCAAATATACACTGGCAGCAAATTCAAAAAAGCAAGGACACCATTTCTTGATGGTTTGAGTGCTACGGAGAAGCTGGGATAGCAATCCTTGGACAAGTTTAATACTGTAAAGATCATAGTGGCTGTGAAGCACTTTCTGAATTTCCATTGCTGATGTCAGGACTGTTAAAGACACTACTTTTTAATTTTTTTTTTTTTTTTAAACAAAGTTTCAGTTATAATGCTGAAACCTTGCCCTGAGAAGTGTAGGAAGACAATCTCACAGGAGTTCTCATTTCTTTCCTCTTTTTAGTTTGTTGACTACATCTAAAGAGATCTCCTCCTCACACTGATTTTTTTTTCCCCAACAATATCGAACCACTCAACAACATTTTGGTTTTTCTTAACGTACCAAACAATAGCATTAGGTAAAAATCCATATATTCCCTTCTCACAGATGCCCGTAAGCCTTTAGTAGATTACATTTCATGTATTTGTGTCATTGCTTTGTTCAGAAGACCTAAACAGACAGATTTCTGAATTGAAATTTTTTAAATCCAAGTGTAGCAAAATTCAACCTGATCTTTTTAACAGTCTATTCTGTAGAGAAATTCTGAAAGAAGTGCTATTAAGAAAAAAAGTTGTTATTTTTTTGTAATTTAGTCACATGCAAAAGTTTACCCCTTTTTTAATAGTGTGATTACAAATGCAATTTATATCTTTTTGAGGTGTCATCATCAGTAGTTTTGACTTCAGACAATTTACTTTGATTCTCAGTCACCGTTTAGTAAATATGAGGCAAATCTAGAAGTGAATGGAGTTGACATCCAGGCCCTAAATCTGTCCACTAACATTTGTGTAAAGAAAAAAAAAAAAAAAGGGTCTGGAGCCTCACTGCAACGCAATTCTTTGAAGACCAACATGGAGAACCATCAAATAGATTCAAATCTTCATCTTGACCCAGCTCAGACTGCTTGCCTACAATGAATATCAGAACAAGAGATTTATGTGCAGGTCAGATGCCATTCACCTGAGCAGCAAGGGGAGAAGCTTCTACTCATAGCAGCTTTAAACTACATGAATTCCCTAGAAGAAGAAAAAAAAAAAAATCTGTCCTTACTACCGTGAGAATAAATATCCAAACAGGGTTAAAGATAAGTATTTTTGTTGTTGTTTATTGTTGTTGTGGTTTAGGTTTTAGGTTTTTTTTAATTTAACTCCCAAGCAGCTGCTGCATCTTATTAAAAAAAAGACTCCTCTGGCACCCAACAGCAGAGTGGGAAGTGGCCACAGCTTTGTATATTTGACTAGTACTACATGAAAAATGATCATATTCGGCAATAAAGCCAGAGAAAAAGCAAGCCTATGAGTCTTGTCCACGCTTAACGATTGCACTGAGTGTGGCAACTGCAGCTGTAAACCAGCACCAGGCAAGGACAGCCTGGAGGAGAGAAAAAACGAGGAAGGGTGCACAGCCCAAACTGAGAGTGAGAGAGGCTGGGGAGGCGCGGGGAACTGTGCCAGAACCCAAACTGCTGCTGTCACCCACAGGGCCAGAGAGGCAGCAGTAGAGAAGCAGCACTACCTGAAAGAGCATTGAAGATGACGTAGCACTAGCCTGGCAGCTAAGGCTCTGCATCAAGACTGATGGCCACATTACAGTAACGCATCTGTTACAGGTATCGGCCACGGGAAGTCTGTCTACAGCTACGTACGTATGATCCAACAGTCTCAGGATCTGTGAGCAATCATGGAAGACACAAAGTAGTGTTCCTTTTCCTGTTGGCAAATGTTTTCCTAACCAGAAAGAAAACATCTCACATCACTAACAACTAGAAAAACTGAGAGACAATTGGAAAAGGGGGCATAGGAACAAAACAATTTTTAATTTCCACGACTACATCAAGAACAACATTGCAGCAACAATTCCACTGTCACTGTTGCAGACTTGTAAATACTGATTCATTACTATTTTGAAATGAAATTTCTGTTTCATGCTTCATCTTCTAACGTTTCTTCTGCTCATTCATAATTTGTACCAAATTTGAAAGACACGTGGCTGAATTTCAGGAAGTACTTGGAACTTTTACCAACTTCAGAGGTAGCTGCAAGATTGCAGCCACCCTGAAAATTAACCCATCGGTAGACTCCAGCGAAGTGCTACACGTTGACAGCATGCATAATCTACAGCAAAAGATATGAAGATTTGACAAGAACACATTTTGTGCTGACTGGCCAGACCCTGCTCTCTTCACTTGTCTTCTGTATTTGGGAGAGAAAGGGCTAAACCTTTAACTCAATATAAACATTCCTGTCAACAAAGGCTGATCACTTTAGTTTAGCACCATTTACATGCCACCAGTATTATTTGCACATCTTCCTTTTTAGTAAGCTGATTACATAATGCTGCACATTGAAAACAAAAATTAGTAGATTATAGTGTTTGGTTTCATTTATGGACATTGTGCTTGGTTTGTCATTTAATGCAAAAAGTGTTAGCTTAATTTAAAGCATGGATATAAAAATTAGTTAAGACGAAACAAATACAGACTGCAGCAGCCAGCTGGGCTCAATGGCTAGGAAAGCTTATTAGGCAAAGCACATGCTTTTAGCTAGAACACACCTCTGCATTCCAAAAAGAAATCCCAGCAGGACAGCAAGCTTTCACAACACAGGGATAAGAAAAGCAAGCAGAAAAATTCCCAGGCTGTTAAGTACCGTGAAGGCCTATTTCATAATATCAACAACAGATCTTTCTTTCTGTTTTTCTTCCTCTTTAAAGTACAAAACAAAACAAAAACAGTGCACCTCCACTTTTGCCATTTTACTAGCCATGTTTTAAAGAGAAGCCTGTCTCTAGAAAAGCTTCACCTACCCTCTACTGTTCCAAAGGAAGATGTTGGAAGGGCTGCAGAAGAAAGGGTGAAAATATAATTAAGTGCAGATAACTACTTTCAGGACTTAAAACATCCCCTCCTTCCTTGATATCAACATGAAAGCATACCCAGAGCCATAAGCATTATGCAGTGCGTATAAACACCAGTTTCTTAATCAATTAGGTTTCATAAAATTCTAATAGCCCTATTAAAATACGAAAGATGGAAAAGGAAGATGACATTTCAACCGAAGTGCTACCCAATCCTGGCGAGATAAAAACCAATCCACCCTCATGCTGACAAATACAGCAAATGGTAAGCCTCCTCTTACATTCAGAGAGAAGGAAAAGCAAAAACAACCAACCAACCACACACACACACACCCCCCCCCCCGCCAAACTAAACGAAAAGCCATTACGACAACACGTCACATTTATGGGGTAAAGACTTATCTTACAAAGCAACTGGGGAGTTGAGAACCATTTCTGGCAGCCAGCTCCAAACAATTGTTAGCAACCTTTTGAAAGGAATACAGCTTTTACTTAAGTAATTGAAAAGCTGAGGCTAACAACTTAAAAAACATCCTAAAACTATTCCAGTTCTTGAAACTATTCAGAGTTCTGCATAACAGGAACCATCAAGACAGAACACTTTCGACACAATGCCGCTGTTTCATTCCACGATGCATCTTTTTGACAATACTTCAGAACTCATAATATACACAGTGCTTCACATTCTCACAACAGAAAGCTCTTTAAATTAGAATACTTGAACAAGTTACAAGACAGCAAAGAAAAATGTTTAAAGGTGCTGAAGAACATCTTAAAACTATATCCAAAACAAAAAATGCTTATAAATCTCAGTGAAAGAGACGCGATTTTAAAAAGAAACGCAAATGGATTCACCTTCAGCAGTTTTAACTACTGCCATTATACATGTCAGATCAGTGGAAGTATTCAAACACAATACTCTCACCTTTCAGATGCTCTACTAGCCATTATGCCTGTGCCCTGTAAGCAAGAAAGAGTAACATGCTACATAATACATAACATTTTCCACTTCTTTTTGGTGAAGACATTAAGATTTCTACTAAAGATTTAATTTTGTCCACTGCCAGAGCGCTACAACAGTACTTTGATGGAGAAGACAATTTCCCTGTCAAAGTTAATGAATTACTCCAGTTCTTCTTTGATTACTCACACAGAAATTAAGAATGCAGAGAAAAGGTTCTCTAAGAAAGAGGAAATTTTTCCGAAAGTTTGCAGGCAAGTTCAAGTATTTTTCATCAGTACTACAAATCTGTACCCAGACGTTTCTTTTTTGGTAATGAAATAATTCTTGGTGTTAAAATTACAAAAGACTTAATCAGAACAGGATTTCCTGACACATCCCATTTCTGATAATCAGATGATGGCAGTGGTAATTGATGAGGGAAGTGGGGGAACAGTACTACTACACGTGTTTAACCCAAAATCTGCATTAGGACTCCCCAGTTCACCAATCCCAGGTAAAACGTCGCTCCTAAGACAAATGAAGAAAAGATTTATCACATATATTCATATTCCACAGGACCCTTTGGACAAGTGTTTTTGCACAGCAAACTCATCACTATAGTTTTGCTAGAGAAAAGTCCAGTAACGACATGAAGAAGAGACAGGAGAAAAAAATTCACATAGTGGACGGGTCAGGAATGCTATGGAGAAAGGGGGAAAACAGAACTCTAGTGAACAACTAGAGCTGTTCACCAGAAAAAAAAACAGTAAAACTAAATGCCTAGTGACAACTTCTTAGGTATCAGTTTGGCAGGCAACTCCTTTAGCACTTGGTACAAGAAACATGAAGTATATATAAACGCTGTTCCGTGCAGTGTCCAACTAATAGAACATTCAAATACGTAAGCATTTAGTGTAGCTAAAAGTTCTTTTCATCATTCATGTAAAGATTCATCTTCAGTTTTACGTAAGATGTACAGCTTGTCCTCCAAACTCTAAACTATTTTATGAAAACAAAGACAGTAACCCCCCAAATAACATCCATGATAACAAGCAGGAATAATTACTTGTACATATCCCTTCAAATTCTGTGAACTGGCTCAGTTTCTATGTTTCAAGAACAAAATACATGATTTTCCTCTCTACATCTTGAGCAACAGGATCATTGCAAATAAGATCAAAACTGTTTCAGCCCACTTCGTTCCACTGGCTCCTGGGAAGCTTTGCATTTTGAAAAGAATTATCCCATATATATGAATGTTCCTCGTCAAATGAAAATACAACTGATGTACATATCTACACACACATGTGTGTTAAAAAAGTGTAACCATTCTACTTAGAAGAAAGAAAAGGGAATTTGAATCTCAATTTCCTATAAAGATGATTTCAGAATGTACTTTATGTACTTTTAACATCGAGTACACATTGAGCTCCAGGAAGCCACTGCAAATTTTCAATGCAAAAATAGCATCTGAACACAGGTATAGTTTGTATGATGGGAAAATGTGGGTTTTGTACATGCCTTACTCTATTTATGCCTCCTTATATTAATGCCATAGACATTCAGTAGTTAGCATCACACACTTAGATGGAAGCCTATCAACTTCTGTAAGAGCAGAGAGACCTTTAAAAAGGGATCAATGCACAAGGAGAAACTAGAAGGCATTCATCGGTTACAGAGAGCATTCTGGAGCACGTGCACCTGACAAATTAGTAGCATGTGGCATTTTAGTAATAACAGTGTCTGCTGAAGATGCTGGAAAGAATAGAAGATAGTCTGTTTATGCATTACAGGTGATTGCCAGCAACTACTTATGCACATGTCATTGATTCATTCAGACAAGGTAGTCAGAACTACAGTTACTGTCACATTTGTCAAGCATAAAAAGACGTAACTTAGATTCTACCTGACATTAGCAAATAATGGGCCCACAGCATGTCCATTAACACTAACAATTAATTTAAGTAGTGTTTCTTTTACCAAAAAAGCATCTGTACAGTAAAGCTGCAGACTGCTTTCAGAAACAAATTACTCAGATATAATTTACAGTTTATCTTATCAGAAGAGTTTAAGGGTACTTGGGTGCACATGCATTTTCATGTAAATCAGAACACAGAAGAGACAACTTCAGTTGTATAAACATAATAATCATGTGATTTGTATAATCTATTTGGAAAGCAAAAATCATAGATTTGAGGACTCACAACAGAAAAAAAGACACAACTCAAGATTGGAACATGCACTGGTGGAACAAATTGCTTTTTAACTCCTATGGCAAACACGATTGAGCTAATTGCACACAGCAATTGTGAAGAAAGATTATTTGATTTTTGTCATCATCCAAACAGAGCTTGGGTGTCACTGGCATCTACAAAGCCAGACCGGGCCATAGTCAGTGACCTCATAATTCTGTCTAATGGAGTCTACTTTAACATGGCTGCCGTGATTCAAACAAGCTACAACAAAAGGAAGTTTCCTCTTTGCCAGCTGAACTCCCATAGTCTGTCTAATGATGAAGCAGAACTCACTGTTCCTCAGGACACTTGCTCCAGTACAGCAGAGATTACTTAGAGCTGTGAAGGAAATACCTGCTTGAATCTGAAAACAGGACAACAGGAAGGCAACATCCAAACAGCATTCCAAGTACAGCTTCAGATTTGACACAATACTCCAAAATGGACAGGAAAAGAAGGCTCCAGCATTCACATACTTGGAAAAAGATTACTGCCATGTCTACAGTAGACAATATTGACATCTTGATGACAATCCTAAAATATGGGGCTTGTGAACATATGGAGTTAGTTACACCAGCATCAGCGTAACTATTCTATGTACCAGTGTAAAATGGCCTGCAGTATGAGATTTTATTATAAGAATGAATTGAAAACCAAAGGCAAACCTAGATCAGCATATCTTTCAAATTCACCCCCCAAAAAAGTATTACTGGAAAAGCAGCGTAGCCATAAAGTCTGACAAACTGCTGTGCAAACAAGCTGCTCTGTCATTTGCTTTAGAATGCAAGATAGTCAACTGAAACAGAAGGGCTTTTACAGTTCATACAAAAATTATTCTTGGACTAGCTCAACGCTTCGCACTAAGGTGTAGCTCTTTGAACATCAGAAGTTCAAACTTGCAGGTCAATATGTAAACAAAAGAGGTAAGCAAAATCTTGCTTCTTTTGCGGGGGTGGTGTTGTGTTAAGTAAAGAGGACGAAGACAAAGCAGTCCTACACAGATGGATTCCAGTTATCTAAGACTACTTGGCAAGCAGATAACGGGTTGAAATAACCAGCAGTCCATTTGGAGATAAGAAATCATTTTGCAGTTCTTCATGGAATGGATTATTACCACTCAGGATTTGCAAGCATTACAAGAGTGTCAGCTGCAACACCTTAAAATACATATTTGTTATGTTTGATAAATATTCAAACTACAGTCCATCCTCACAGCCATAGTACTGTACAAGTATAAAACAGTGGGTTGGAGAATTTATAATAAATTCTCCATTATTTTAGTCATAAATTAACTTTAAAAAGTGGTTCCTTTCATATTTTTACATATGGGTCAGACTTCACCTCTAACAGTCAACATAATAATGAACTTAAAAGTTGACTAAGATATTACAAGAACAGGCCTGGAAAGATTGCCCACCTCCTTTGTTTTTTTTCCTAACATGTTTTTGAAAGGGACTGAAGAACAGTGCTCTACAGTACTGACAATCTTTCAAAAGTGGCCACTATTTCCATCACTCTTCAAGAGTCTTGGGGAAGGAGCAGAGGAATGGTGTATGCATTTACAGGAACACTACCATCTTCATTCACCTCTTCTTTCTGGCAGTTTCATCTTTCTATCTTTACAGCAAAAGAAGATACTCTCTCCTTGGGCAGCTAGAGTCTGCTTCTACTAAGAAAAAAAGAAAGTCAGAAAAAACAGCTATTTCAAGGGATAGCAGTACTTTATTCCAAAGGTTTTATGCAGCTCTTCTGTTGCCAAGTATTGTCTTAGAAAATGGGGGCAGGAGGGGAATCGGAATAACCATTAATATTATATGTAATTTTAAAAAAATATTGCATTCCTCTTTTAATCAAACAAGAGGAGACAGGAACACTGATAGTCATAACATCTCCAAAGAAATTATAAAAAAAAAAAAAAGGAAAAAAAAAAGTCATGCATGTGGTCTAGCTGTGCTGCTCTGACAAAACACAGTAGACCTTGAATCCTCTTTAATTGATCGTTAAATTAATGAACCTGATCCTTAAAAAGGCAGAAAAGAAACAGATTCGGCACTATAGTGGATACTACACAGCTTGAAATATCTTGTATTACCATTCTCTGCTTTTCCTTCCCAAGGTTAAGCAAATTACCATTGACTATGTACACATTTTTTTTTAATATTTATGTATATACACACAAAACCCCCCAAATTAAAGTAAAAAATCCATGGCAATGATATTCTGTGCAATGAAATGAAGTATTAAACCCTCAAAATTCAAACTGAGACTCTAAAAAGTTAAGGTTTGGAGAAATTTATATTGGCCAACCCTCCTCCCACCCCCGAGCTCTACCCAACAGCAACATCGCAAAAAAAGAAGTGTTCTTACAGGCTTCTAAACACCAAAACACTTTTTCACATCACATAGTTCCGGTCTCTCATGATAAGACGTAAAGTTCAATAGAAGTCTTCCACGAGACACTGGGATTGAAATGAGAAATACATTTTAAAGTTGCTCACAATAATTATTTGCATTTTTAGTAAAACAATATAGATGAAGTCACTGTACGATTAACAGTAATACAGTGACTGTTCAGTGTACTGGTACTTAATAACTGAATGTTGACTGGAACAACTTAAGTGACATTTTTATTCTTTTATAGTTAAGATAATACCATGGAGAAGGGGGAAACTTTACCAAAGTAACTACACCACCAGCCTTCACATACATTTTTGGACTTTTTTAATTACCTACAGATACACATACATCTACATATAAAATACCAGTTCAATGTGAGCAACTGCCTGATAGATGAGAAAGAACTGCGCAAAAAGTTTAAAGATCCAACCACATACTTCAAACACAGAGACTGCTACCAAAACTAATAAAATTAATGCTTTGTTTGTTGATCATACATGAATTACAATTACAGCTTTACTGCTCTGTATTTTGTTCAAATATACCCCAGTGTACCTTGGCACAAATGTACGCTTCAAAAATCAGAGTAATTAGAAAAGCTGTAGAAAATTAGTGCATTGACTAGTATTTCCATAATTTCTCCTAAGAAATTATTAACAGACATTAGATACCATAAGGGACATAAGAGTATACTCATTTGATTTTCCAATTTTAAAAAAAGTTATCATTTCCCACTGGCTTCCCATCAGCCAATATAATGTTACTTCATGATTCTCTCTAAAAATTCTCTCTAAAACAATGATGGTAGAACCAAGAAATCTTACATGCTACTAGAGCACAAAAGTATCAGGTTCTTGTTTTTCAGACTGATAGGAAAATTTTATTTCGTTAAGTAGTTTTAAATTTTTATTTCAACACATGCACGCACCAGCAAAGTTATCAGTTATGTTCAACATGCAACAGCACAGACTTTGCACAGAATTTCAGCGTTTAAAAGAGAGACAAGAAAAGCAAGAAGGTCCATCCATACGAAAAAACTGAGTTCACACAAACGGGAAGTCTAAATCTACACAATTTCTGCCAACATTATAACGTCCTTCAAGGAAATGAAGCTTGGCCAACAGTGTCTGTGCCAAGGCCTCATTGCTATGTCTATATTTTGACACTCTCTTCCCCCATCATCTCCCCACCCAAAATAAGAGGCTTTGCTTACAACTCTTCTACCTTCCCTCAGTTTGTATTAGATGTTGCGTGGGCTTACAGCTCTCATTTTTCTCAGTTTACTTCTTTCCATACAGAAGCTGAAAAGTTTTTTTGTTGTGCTAGAAGGTAATAATTTATATCAAGTGGATATAAAAGTGGAAGACTGAATTGCAGACAAGCCTGAACAAGCCAAAGGACAGATGTCATGAGTTCTGTGTGTCCTGCCTTCCCTTCTGAATTTCAGTTCTCTCCCCAAATCAACATGGATGATCTGCTGGTACCCACAGCCTCCCCTTAAGTAGGGAATCCATCTGATGCAATCTCAAAAGTTACCACATTGCATTCCAACAGGGAAACATCATCAAAAGGTAAGACTCCACAAGCTTTGCTCCAAAGCTGCAAATGACTGAGGTCTGAAATCAGTTCGTTCAAGCAAATAGATAAGCTTAATGCTTTTTGTCTCCCAACTGAACAATTGAGCTGGGCACGGGGGAACAGCTGCTTTGGACTTGAAGATCTGAAACTGCAGTCTCACTGGGAAAGAGAGAACTACGATATTTATCATTATTTGCTTTCCTTGTTCTTCCCCATGCTACAGGAGCATTAGCAGTTTTCAGAAACTCTTAATTATTTATCGCTCCCAACATACTAACAAATATTCCTTGGCAGATAAGGCATACTTTTTAGTATACTCTTCATTGCTCTACCTCTTCTCCGTTTCCAAAACTAAGATAGACTTACCAACACTTTCTGCTGGTTAAGGCATTAGCTGGTATACTAACAGCTCATTAAAAGCTACAGACGCCTTACCGAAGTTAACAAAATAGCGTAAGTTTATGCATGCTTGGCACTGGTAAAAAAAAAGTTGTATTTGCTATTAAAAACAACCACAGTGCAATATGCATTTTGGTAAGAACAGAGCAATTTCTTCTAAACAAATCCCTGTTTCTGCAGTCACAGAAACAGTACCAGTAATAAATTCAACATCTGTAACGCACACGGCAAGACAGATTCACCCTCAGCCTATCGTTTACTCAGACACAGAATCCACAGACATGGATTCTCTGGCCAGTGGAGGCCAGAAATATGACAGAGAACTCAACCTTTCTCTCATCAGTTCTGAAGAGCTGGGCAGGCTGCCCCAGCAGCAGGATGAAGTTGTCTGGGCTCTTAAAGCCTGCGTATACAGAAAAATGAAAGGGTAACATATGCACAAACCACAGCACTGGGATGGGGGTAACAAGGGAAAACATGGGAGTGAAGGAGAAAGTGAGTTACCAAGTCTTTTACCTGAGCAAAAACCAGAACTGCCTTGGCATACTTCACTTGAAAAACCAGTTAAAAGCTTGAAGCAAAACCAGGGGATTCTTGAAGAAAGTATTACAATTGCAAATCACCAGTAATCTCACACACAGTAGGGCAAAAATATTACATGAGATCCCATATAGATTTCTAGTTCTGACCTCTTGCTCTGTTTCTATGGTTATACACATGTGCAGGGTTTTGTGGGCAAATACGTGGTCTTTACACTTTGCAGTGGGATTAAAAAAAGAATTCGAGAGTACCGCCTCAGGCCTTGAGAGTATCTCAAGTTGCTTAAAAGCTATCCCTGCCAAGTAAAGAGGTGGTTTACTCAGGTCTAAAAGGAGTCCTTCCTAGTTCTGATTTTGAAGATAGTGTTTCCTGTAATCTAGTAGTGCAAATAATTAAGGCACAAAGAATAAAAAGTAGGGAAGGCTGCATGACACACAGTTTGGGTGATACTAGAGCAAACTTTCCTACACTACATTTTTGCCGGGATCTTGACCTATGGGAACACGTTCATAACAATGTGGCTTGTATGGCAACTTCTCTTAAAATATATGAGAGGATAAACTTATTGGTGACACAATGCCTAGCTACTGGACTTTATGAGATTTATGCTGGAAATGTACTGGGAAAAGCATATTAGCAAGTTTATGTCTGACTAAACAATCAGTAAACCTCACTTCCCTGGTAACCAACCACCACCACGCACAAAATGCAGTTTTTTCAGAAGCTATCCGTTAAACAACTTGCATTTTTCTACAGCATGCATACGAGGGCAAATGTTAGGTTGCTCTAGGGGACCTCAGATTCTGTACCAAGAAGCTACCAATTCTCCTCTGCAGAGCTCTACAACATCTCAGAGGCAGAACAGCTACTGATGTCCCTTCAAGGGACAGATGTGACCAAGTAACAGTGGTGGCCTGCACTCTGTGATCTGGCTTACAATATCATCTTCCAGTGAGCCCAGATAACAAAGAGTTTGTAAGTTACAGCCATAAATTCTAGAAACAGGACATGTATCCTTGGGCATTTAGAGCAGCATAGAATAAAAATTCCAAGTGAGGTAAAATTAGAACCACCTAACCTAGCTAAAGCAGTTAAAACTAAACCAAACAGCATCTTACAGGCCAGTCCCTAGATACGCTCACCATTATCAAACAAGAGCTCACAAAGTTTCTCCTTCTTTTGAAAGATCGTAAGGACACAGATGGCAGGAGAAGTTACAGTTCTTCAGAATCAAGCCAATCTAGTCATTAGCACATGTTCTGAAAGAAAACATAAACCTTCCACAGCACCCAACTATTGCAGAGAACACAACTAAAACAGCAAGGGGGACACTGTTTAATTCCTTTTTAAATTCCCCTCACCCTACCTTAGAAGTCTTCCTTCCTTTTTAACCTGAACACAAAATGTAACTTCCCTAGAAGCAAAACCAGAAAAATTAGCCATGATCATAAGTTCATCTACCTCTTTACTAGCACTCCACAGGAATGTGTTTCCCTATATAATAGTTTTTTCTCCCTTAAGTCAGAACAGTCATAAAAAAGGGGGAGGGGAGGTTGATTGCACTAGTTCTACAGCATCTGGCTATGCAATAAGACTCTTGAAATAATTTTCTCTAGTGTAGCATATAGCCAACAAATCTGGCAAGAAGCAACTTTAAGCATGTGTTGCTGTGACAGCAATGAATTATCACCCCAGTCTGCAGCAAGATTAACACTTACAACCTTGGCATGAAGAGCAGTCTGCTCAGATAGTATGTCAGGAGTAGTGCTCCATGGTCAGACTCGAAAGGGTGGGCTCACATTAAGAAATTAAGAGCACAGAAATGCAGACATTTGCCTAAACTGTAAACAAACAGATAATTTCTAGGGAAGAAGGAAGTGTACAGCCAAAGAAGCAGGAACACCAAGGGAAACTCAAGGTATGGAAGAAGAAAGAAAAAAAGAAAAAGCAGCCATTGAAAACAATGTACTGCCTATGCTAGAGGACATGCTACAAAGAACCGTTACAGAACTAAAACAAAAATTAAAAACCAGCCCCAGATTTCTCCTGCTTAACACAAAAACATTAAAGTATCCAGTCAAACCAACCTGATGTGAAATAACTGAAAGCCAGGTGCAAATTGTAGAGGGAAAAAAAAGCAATCACCAAGTGCAACTTAGGATGTTACTCATGCTGAGTGAGAGTTTGTCAAACCTTTTGTGTTCTACAACAGTACATGCCATTACCTGTGCATGAAGTGGAGATTCAAAACCAGCTTTGGCCTCATTGGAAGGTCAGAGATGACATTACATCAAAACCAACTCTACCAAAGAGCTCTGTTTGGCTGGTTCATAGTCATCCACTCCACTCTTCCAGCACACTAACCAAAGAGAAGAAACCTTAAAACCAAGCTCCTTACCACAAGTTTCTTAAAACAAAAACTGCAGAAGGAAGTGAAGAAAGCCATGAAGCTGAGGAAAGCATGGTGGAATCTCCCTTCTGCCTGAACACTCACCATATTTAGATCTTTTGCAGAATTGTTAGGACTATAAAAAGCATGACTTCCGCTCTTTGATCTGGTTTGCTAGAAGTTTTCCTATAAATGCAGTTAGGAGATACCACCAATCATCAGCTTCACCTCTGATATAACTTTACTTTGCTTCATGAACCAGAAGAAATGTATAGTATTAGTACTGATAGAATTGATTTCACAGATGATGTGTTCTATTTCCAAGACCTTAACTTGAAGGAAAGACTTTGAGAAGTTAAGCAGTGTGAGTTGAAGCATATGAATAGGTGAGGTTAAGGGATTCAGCACTGAGGAAAATCAGGACAAAAGGATTTCATCTCTAAAAAAAAAAAAAAAAAAATCTAATTCAGAAACTATTAGTAGTAGCTGGATAAAAAAGTATGTTAAAGTGACAGGAACAGTCTAGCGGGCATCACAATCAGCATGGTTTTACATAGGACACAGCTTTCTGCATGACAAAAGGAAAATTTTACAATTGCCTTGAAAAAGCTTTATTTCAAACACATACCTGTAAGTAAATATAACATACCTCCAAACTCTCAAATATGACAGCATGAGAGAGAATTAAAAGAACAGTACGTGTTGAGAATTTTGTAAAGAAGTGATTACAGTTCATCTACTATCTTGCTAGGACACTAGCTCCAATTCCATTAGAGTAGAAGCTTCTCTGTAAGTAAAATAGTAGCAAAAATATTGTCTAGCAGGGAGGAGTACACACTGAGTTGAAGCAGATCCTGTAACTGAAGTCAGGTTGGACAAATCTACTTCATAAAAGAATCACGGTTTTTAATAAAGCTTTAATAAAGCTTTTTAATACTGGTTTGTAATGATAAAATGAATCTTGTATTGGCTGGGAAGACCACCCTTCATCCAAGTGGCATAGTTTAGTGTGAAGTGCCCACAGACTGGGGCAGAGTGCTATCACTTAAGCTCCACTGAATTGCTCTGAAACACTAATTCATTCATACTATTCATAGAGATCGCACTTACTGCTGCCATCTATGGTCAATCACCCAGAAAAACAAAAAACCCAAACCAAATCAATCCTAACAAGAACACATTACCCCGCAACTACCACAAAATTACAAGGGGGCTAAAATACAGAGTTCTGTTTTTAATTCCCCCAGAGCAGCTTGTAAATTACTTCTCATCATACTTTTCTTACCAGTATTTCATTACTTCAAGCTAGTGTATCTTTCATGATAGGCATAGCCTTAAATCACGCGTCTTTGCCAGCAAAGACAAAATGATGACTCCCAAACCTATATTATATAACGGAATCACAAAAATACTGGCATTATGTCTTCAAGAGCAGAGATAGATACTATTTAGGTTGGAATATGATAGCCACCTCTTTCTGTTGTCCATTCTCCTTCTAGTTTACCCCTCCAGCACAGATAATCATTGGAGCTACAAGGCACATCCTTCATCGCCTTTTCCCACTAGTATCCACACAGTTCTGGAGGTTGACAGTGGTTTTGGTTTTTTTGTCTTGGAGAAAGTAAGTTGTTCTTCTGAGAAGGGCCTTTCTACATCCTATCATGTTGAGTTTATTAGCTTATTTAAATCAGACATTTGAAATATCTAACCAAATGAGGCTTATGCACCTCAGTTGGGTTTTTTTTTCCCAGCCACAGTTCAGCATGTTGGGTTATACCAACTATCTGCACAGCAAATGCCACCAGAGTTAAAATCCAGGCTTGACAGCTATTTTGGGCTGCTGGATTAGAAGTGTTAGCTGCATTAATGGGGCAATGAGAACAAAGTCTTCTGTGACAAGAGAGTGATGAAACACCGGCTAAATTGGTGTATCTCAGCTCCTCTAGAAAACGTCTACTCTTTGAGCAGCCATCAGGCAATGCGATTCTTCAAGGAGTTTCACCCATTTACTGTCCTCATCTCCACAAGATGAAAATTTTCAAACATTTTTGCAGGGTACATCTTCTGCAGATGAGGCTATTCTGCTGATGCTGGAAGACTACTCTGATTAAGCTTGTTCTTGAATACAAAAGGCAGCCACAGGGTTGAGGTAGACCAGGAGGCCCACCTGAATATAAAGCAGTAATACCAACAACAGATTTCACTGGTATTCTAAGAAATAAATTTATTTCAGTAAAAACTATAAACTCAGCATACCAAATGAAGGAATTAAAACTAATGATATTTTTCATTTTGAGCATGTTTAAAGTTGTCATTCTCAAACAGTAAAATGAAGGCTTTGGGGTTTTATTTCGCTTTAATAAGAAAAAGAAAAACCACTAGCATTAACAGGCTTTTTCTTGTCTGGATATCTTATAGATAACAGTTGTCCATAGTCAGGAAAAACACAGGACAACACATCAGGAAACACCACACTCGCTCAATATTAAGAGAGATCTTTTTTTCAGATTTGATTATCTGTACAAGCTACGGAGTTTAACATCTCACAGATACAGTAGGGAAACATAAAACTAGGAAAAAGAAGATGCTAACACACTGAAAATGTTTCAAAAGCTGAATCCTGTATTCTGTATTTCCTGGGGGGAGGGGGGCAAGATCCACAGACCCACTAGTCCAGTCTTTTCCATGGCTATACCAGTACAAGAGTAACAGAGTACCAGCACAACTACCTGCCCAGGGATGCCATGATGGGGTTGCAGAGCTAGCAGCTCTCCTCGACCCGAGGAAGCACGTTAGGGTTTTACTGGAGTGCTGCACTTCTCCTGCTGTCTCCATCTGGCACACCAGTCCCACAGGGCTACATAGAGCCAGCTGGCACAGCTCAGAAGAGCCTTGGGGCTGCTCTAGACTACACACGGGAGTAGGCCAGAGGGAAGCCAGTACCATAAAGAGCTAATTTACAATCCCATTATCCCATCATCCTCAACTATATACAGTATGAGCATGATCTAGGCACATGCCCCGCGACTTGATGCTTTAAACCAACAAAAAAGAAGTTAAAACATCTTAACAGAGTTTGATTATAAAAGACAGAAATCTTAACTTAGAGACAGGCCTGTTTAATGAGGGAAACAAGTGGCTTATAACTTGATTACTAAAAAACGCTATTCCTTTCATTAAATTAAATGTAATATGAAAAGTAGATTTTCTGCAATAGCTAATCACAGGCTACGGGCATTCTACACTCCTTAGTTCATTTATTTTTCACAAGGAAATCGAAGTAGAAGTAAATTATTTGCATACAGGAATAAAATCTAATGACTGCAAACTTAAGACAAGTCTCACATATCAGGCTCAGCACACACTGGTACATCTGCGAAAGCATGCAATATTTACAATAGCAGGCACAATCACACAACTGCAGCAGTAACAGAGGTCTACCTTCATGGAACCTTTCAAATGAAGTTGGCGTTAGCCACATGTTACAGAAGAAGCCATTAGTACGTGGGAAACATTCAAACAGAGTCAATCTGTCAGTGGCAAAGTCTGGAGGAAGGCAGCAGTTGCACAGTGGCAGCAACTGTTACTCAAACTGCTTTATGCAGCCTCCAAGCATCACCGCTCAGGTCCTCTCTCATCACCCAGGCACTCCTCCCCTCAAGCTACCAATGCTACAGCAGCTTGTTCAACCCTACGTTGACACGTAACGTAGAGCCAACTCAGGTGAAATATTATTAGGAGGAGAAAAAACAATTTTTCATCCTTATCTGTTCTTTTTGGTTCACAGCACAATCATACCAACAGGATGCAGTGGATGGTACAACAGCAAGAGCCTGCAGCCAAGAGCTGGTAATTCCTTGGAGTATTAAGGAAATACACACATACACCCATGGCCAAAGAGTTGGATTTCATGTTCCCCACTCGCTAGTCTTCAGTGATAATGCACAGAAAGGTCCAAATTTCACATCTCTTGCTCTCCTCTGGTAAATCAAATCCTGCTCTGTTCATTTGCCAATTCCATCATGTACTTGTGTCTCACTGATACCAACATATATAACTAGCTTTTAAATTTTACTGCAAGCTTTTAAAGTGTCAGATTTACTAACTAGCCACCTTCTCTTTAATGTCATTTTCTTGTGTTCTTTTTACTACTGCTTAAAACAACTTGTCTGCAAAACAGCTTAAACCTACAGGTACAATGTGCTTAACAGAATTAAATTGCTTGTGTTATAAAGAATTGCTATAATAAAGTAATTCTTCAGGTTAGCGCTAAAGTGGAGTTCTGTTTTTCTACAGTCGGACTTCTGCAGTACGCAGCCTAAGACAGACCAAAAAACTCCACCTCATACTGCCTGAAATCTTTCGATAAGGGCCTGAAAACTTGCATTGCAATCATGAGATGTCCCTGTGACCTCAGCCATACCAGCATCTCTCCTCTCAAGTTTCTTTTTTGTAAAACACTTAACCACATGGACGAACAAAAGATTTACTTTGTGTCACAAAGCAATTTCTCTAATGCTCCGTGTATATTTTTCATTTTTAAGCTTGGCACTGTTTCACAGATACACAGTGATATACTCCATGCTACCATGAACTTTCATACCACTCCACTGCACATTGTGACTTAGGCCCCTTCAATTACCAACCAGGTGGTTGACAGCAACTCTTCTGCATGTGCAAGTTTAAATCAATTCTAACTGAATCAATGCAGAAGAATTATAGAGAGATGCAGAAAATAAATTTAATTTTCTGGGGTAACTCCAGAACTTACACATCAAGAAAAGTTATAAGAAACAGAATTACTATGTGACAAGGAAACACATCACTAAGGGTAGTAATATAAAATTACATTCGCTGGACAAAGTGTAAGATAAATTTCCTTAGGGAACCACCTCATAATGACAGAGGAGAGCCTTGTTCCTCCTTCTGCACATAACCACAATAACTCTTGAAACTATTTTCACTGCTTTCCTCATTCTGTTCTCCACCTCACTGTTAAGATCATCCCACAACCAAAAACACAAAACGTAGTCACAAATGACCAAGAATTGCATGTTAACCATTCAGAAAAACATTGGCAATATTTAGCGGGGGGGGTGGGGTGGGGTGGGGAGGGATGCTAGTTAAGAGAGCATGACAGAAGTCAGCCATGTACAGAAAACAAGATTATACGAGAATTTCACCCTGGTCACTAGCTGCCAAGCTGGACAGCGATCCAGTTAAAGAACAAAATTGGGCAGCAATATGAAGATAATGAAGCATAGCAAAGAAAAACATAAAACCTTAAGAGAAATTTTGCATTTGTTACTGGCAGGCACTGGGTCACAAAACCTCACCTAGTATAAATGAGGTACTGAAATCAGTCAGGTATCTCAGCTGTCTTCACTTATGAAGTCATCATACATCTGGTGTGCAATAAATCTTACCTTTATTTACCAAGTATATTCTAAAGAGCGTCCCTTAAAATCTGACTTGCATGCAATAACAAGTCTGAATGCACAGGACAGAAGCCCAAACTATAATTAGACAAACTTTGTGAAATAATAGTAGACGGTTCGAACACACACGGAGAGGAAGATTCAACTTCTTTTTTTAAACAGAAATTATTGGGAAGGTGGGTCAGAAAGGCAAATATAAAGGTTATAGCTGCTGTTTTCTCTCCTTGTGCTAACACACACTGAAGTAATAGAATTCAAGTCTGTACTTTACACAAAACAAAAGCAAAACATGCATATAAAAGCCCTGGCAGACAATTCAGTAAGATGAATCCAAAGCCAAATCCTATTTTACAAAGGCAACTTGGATGCATGAACTTCTGAATGACAAGCAAGGCAATCACCACAAATGGAACTCACTGCCACCGGTGCCACGTCGGTGTTTGATACTCCATCGTCCCCATCACTTAACTATATTCAAATACTACAGGGTCTTGCATGTGTTTAGGCAAAAATAAAGTTATTATTAATTTTGTAATTTTTACTCTCTGGATTTATACATACTACTTTTTAAGTTGTGGATTAACATATATATATGGATGAAAACAACTTAAGTTTAATAAACTAGGACAAGAGCTGCAACACAGAACTCCAAATTAAGACACTAATGAAAAAAAAGAGATAGTCTAATAATCTTTTAACTGAAATGTACATTAATCACCTCTACAATTTAATTCTACATAAATACAACTCATTGAATTTATGAATAGGTATATTTTTACATCTTACATGTATGTGCAGAAGAGCTTGGCTGTGTGTGCAAACCAACTGTCACATTGCAAAAACAGCATGGTGTAAGAACAAGACCACGTAAGCATAGATAAAACTAAGTTCTCTTTTCAGACTTACTACTAAGACAGCGTCACATTTAGTGAGCTGCTTCTCAAGACTACTTTTAATATGAAGATATTTAATGTATTTGACATGTTTAATGTCAGAGTTTATTACGGGACATGAGAACTTGCACTGGCCCCAATATTTATGCTAAAAAGACACTACATTTTTTTTAAGTGTTGAAAACTTTTAGTTTCACCTTGTCTAACACTCGATTTTTTATTTCAGTGACAAATTTAGTACACTGTAGACCTTCACAGAAATATTTCCCAGGGATATGCTGACATCATACTATGCAAAAGGTAGTTAAGAAGAGCCATGTTAATTCCAAGCTCCATTAAAGCCAGGAAAGGAAGAAAGAGAAGGAGGGGGAAGTTATCTTTACCAACTTGGAAAAGCAGCAGAGACAGAAAAAAAATTAAGAATTTTAAACTAGTGTTTTTTCTAAACTAAGACATTTTAGGGAAAAAAAAAACAAACTTGAGTAACATTCTACATAAGTAGAGAACTGGAAAAAAGTTTTTTGAGTATTTGCTGTATTTAGCACACAAAGAATGTGACAAGACAGACTGCTTGCTGCTAATCAGTTAGCAACTGATAAAATGAATCTCAGGTTACTTTGAGTCCACTGGTGTCTGGTAACGGTTCACTTTACTGATCGTCAAATAGGTCTTGAAATAGAGAAAATGATTCCTTTTCTTAACTGAGAGATACCAACATGGTGGAAGCTGTCCTAGCACTAAAGTAAACCACAGATTGTTCTGGAGTTGCTATGCAAGTTGCATTAATGTGGTACCACCGCTTGGGAATGTGTTTTGAGCCAAACAGAACTCAGGTTAATTTTGCAAGGAGTAACTCTTTACAACATCGATTATATTACTAGCTAATGCAGCAAAGTTCTTATCTTGAATTAAGCAGAGTGTACATAAAGGACTGCCAAATCAATATGTAAAAGAATACAACTACCAAGACAGAGCTTTTATCCAGTCAGAATAGATCTGTCAGCTTCTAGAACTGCTTCTGCTAAGAAATGGTTCCCAATTCAGGCCTCTCGGATAACATATGGCTCTCCCTACGCTCCAGCACTGCTTGCTGACAACACAGTCCAGGATAACATAACAAACTGTAATGTCATCATAGCATTTCACTCACTTAGCTCCGTTGCCCATAGGTTAACAAGAGATTGGAGAGAGCTGCTCTAGGCAGCTCTTTCTCTCCAAGTCTAGAAAGGCTCTAACAACAATGGCTCTTTGCATGGTTAAAAAAACACCCCAATTACTTTTTAAAAATATAGTTCCAGTAAATCCAGCAAAATGCATATAGGTCCCCTTCAGATTGCCTTTCTTGTGATGACACTATAATCGACATATAAACAAGAATACATATGTTCCTCCTCACCTTAGATGCTGCCATGTGCTACACACACAGAAGAACCATAGGAATACAAGAATTAAAAAACGCAACCCCAAAGTTTTCAAGTAGCTATCAGCCAAATGAAATGGAGAAGTATGGCTGTTAAAAAAAATCCTACATCTACCAGGAAAAAGATATCAAGAAACCATAGTTCCAAGTCAATCGCACATAAATAGGAAAAATGAGTGCTAGGTTTAATGTAAGAATCACAAGCTTTTAAACAGAGTAAATCTTTCCGTGGTTTAAAACAAATCAGCCACCACAGCCACCATTGGGAATCAAACTACCAGTTGCAACAGCATTTGTTACGAAGCAAGATCCCCAGAATATGTCCCAAAGGAAAACGTACTACTACTTGAGTCTGAGAAAAAAAAAAAAAAAAAAGTCAGGAGAAGGGGAGTCAGCAATTCACAAGCAGGCAACTTCCACTATCAGTTGGTAGCATTTACCCGTTGATTTGTTACTTCAGTTACTAAGACAGAAAATCCTCAAATGAAAGAAGGAGAGTAGAAGGTTTGAAACGGATTTGCTGCTCCAGTTTCATGTTAACGCTACAGATTAAGGCCTGAAACAAAAATGAGGATATCAGCTAACCTTTGTTTGGGGTTTAAAGCTTTGATGGCTTAAAATAAAGCTCAACAGATAGTCCAACAAATCAAACAAAGCCATTCCACTCTGCTCACCTTCATGCCACTAGCTGTCATACTAGTTTGAAAGCTTTCAACATTTTCAACATCAAGCAAATATCATTGACTGCAGACAAAACTAAAGAGATGCTACAACTGCTCCTGACAAACAGCCTGGCTATTAGCAAACATTGACTGCTGGTAAGATTTAGAAAAAAAAAGAAGCCTTCTAGTCCAGCATATCCCTATCTTTTTTTTCTTCATTATTTTGTGTAGATACATCTTCTTTCTCTGCTGCAGGGAATAAACAGAAGTATGGGGAAAACTGCATTTTTTATGCTAGTTTGTCTCTCCATCTGTATTAAAAAAAATAGAGAAGGAAACTGTTCCAATACAACTACTATTCATGAGTCAGCTTCAATGGCAGAGATCTGTGTAACCTTTAAATGAGACTAAGTGCTGACCTGAGAGAGAGATATGAGCAAGTGTTCGGCTAAGGCCTGATGGTTCAGATCCCACAACTCAAGAATTGCTATTCACCATTGTAGAGTTCCTGGCAGAAAACTAATTCCTAACCTTCGGCCCAGAAATCAACAATTTATTTTAAAAAATATGGCAGGGGATACAAAATAGGGATTAACACCACTAGAAAGAGGAAGGCCTGGTACTATATTCTTCTTTGGCATCAAAGACATAAGCTCAGTGGAGCGTTTTCAAACTGGCTTGTCCCACACATGGAAGGCTCTGCTGTGTATGGAGCTAAAGTCTCACGCCTGGATATCTCTCACACCAAAGATTGTGTCTTCACACCGAAAGGAAAGAGAACATTACCTTCAGCAGGTCTAAGGACCTTTTTAATCCTTAGAGGTTAAGAACTAAGGAAGATTGTTCAGGTATGAAACTGGACACCTCCTGAACAATGAAGCTTGCAGTTGATTTTGACACTTCTTATGGGCTTTCAGGGAGAAGGCAGTCCCCACAACACATGGCAAAGAAGAACATCCTTCCTGAGTGGATCAGACAGTTCACGCAGGCAGCCAAAGCAGAGTATGCAGCTGAAAGAGAGACATGCTTCTTGAATCTTTCAAATTCACCACAATATTTGTAATCCAGAAGTTTGGTGCATATGCTAAAAAAGTTTAAGAAAAACAAGCGAAGATTTCCTTATTAATTTAAACAATCAAAACACCGAGCCTGAGAAGGTGGCACAGCCTGGTAAGGTTCCTTGCCCATCTGTTATGGTACAAAGCAAATCGCCTAAGCAACACTTCCCTGTTCCTGGACAGGTGTATGGGGCAAGGCTGTAAGGGAGAAAAGCAAGTAAGCAAGCATGCCTCAACAGGCATTTGATGAGAAGGTCCACCTTTAGCTTACCCTGTGACTGCAAGGTCATTTTAGCAAGAACTGAACACGTTGATTTAGACTGTGAATCACAATACTTGCTACTGAAAACATGACACAGCATTTATGTGCTAAGATATTATTAAGCTTTTTCTACTTTTAAAGTTAGGAAATGAACCCAAGCCATTTCAGTTTTAAATATCTACGAATCAATTATCTGTCAAATATTAGAAGGCACGAAGGACTGAAGTCACAAGTACATGGGGAGAAGGATACCTGTGGAAACATCACCATTTATAAAAGAAAACATTTCTTCATATCTGAAAGCATCAATCACTCTGGAGGGTCCATGTAAAGAGACAATAATGGAAGAAACAACAGCAGCTCTCAAACAGGAAGAAATATGCCAGAATGCACCCGCCGTCAATGAGAGTGTACAACCCCTGACAGGCAATTATTCTTTGATCTATTGGCAGAAGCACAGAACAAACATTCTGAAATTCCAGATAGGATCTTGTGCATATCATGACTGTGGTCACGATGAGCAGTTTACTTCTATCATCGAGAGCCTTTTCAGAGCAGTGATAATAAGAACCATTCAGAACAAGAAAGATAGTTTTCCTCCAAGGTGTACAGTCCAGTAAGACAGAATTTAATTGTAAATTCAGCTGCCCTTCAAGCACTGAAACCATTACTTACCAACTTCTAGACACAAAGATGCACCTACATGTCCAATAGTTCACTCATGGGGACCAAAAACTACATTCAGCACTGCAAAACAGATTTTTCTCAGCTGTAATTCTAAGGGAATAAGTGTTTGAAGTGTGACCCTACAGAAAAATGGAAAAAGCTGACACGAAAGGCTGGCAGTAAGTTTTTTTTAGCATCCTCTGTCTGTTCCATAATTCCTGAATGGGGGGGAGTGGTGTTGAATTTAAGAACTTATTATACAGCGTTACTTAACAGTGTGTGAGATAATTTCCACATCAAAATATTCAAGGTAACGTCCATGGCCTACAGAAACATAAGCTTTGTCAACATCTTATTAAACAGACTGTAACTATCACAAATGAAAAAGCAAAAGTTACAGGTCAAAGCCCTAATGTCCTCCCAAGACAGTCAACCCTTATTTTGTGCCACTTCGCATACAGCGTAAGTCCTAAAACCTAGTTCCAACTTTCAATCACAATGATTACAATTTCAAGAGTCATTCTTCAGATTTCTTCCTCTACCCCTTTTCTTGTTCCACTCTTCAGTGTGACAGACAGATTTTTTACTTAGGCTTTGCACACGTACGCCACAGCAGAGCCTGTGCCTAGAACAGCACGTACTACAACTGCTGCACTTTACTACTTTGGCCAAGATGCAGCAAGGTGAGGGACGCTACAGCCTCCCTCCTCTACGTAGATACAATGATGCACCACAACAACAGCTCGAATCCTGGTATAGACAATGCTTCAGAAACAAACACAAGCCTAAAACCTTCACCAGAATTCCAGTACCTACAAAGGTATATACATAATTACCTCTCGCTTCTGACTGAAAATTTAAATACACGTTCAGGACGTAGCTTTCCAACTATAAACTGTGCCTTACAGCTGTTCTGTTCAAAACGCTGGCTGTAAAGCATACCGAACGAAGCGCTGTAGCTCAGAAAAGCTTATTCGCAGAAAAGGTACGTATTAAAAACGAATACCAAACAGCAAGCAGCGTTAAAATGGTCTTCCAAAGCATAATGCAGTAGGCAGTGTAAGTAAGGCAGGAGGAATGGACACTTTCTGCCCCCTGCAGTTACCATTGCTATCTAGATTTTTAAGACAGCCTTAGGAGGGGTAGTACATTACCACTCTAGAAACCTAACAATTTACAGCTGGCTATCACCAGCCAGCCAAGACATTTTTTACAGCTAGGCTCATCTAACTAAGAGTTAAATTGACCAATGCTTCCCATTAACGATCAACTACATACGTTGAATGTTTTCTGTGATAAATGGATGATGTGATTGTCCTTGATTTCACAACAGAAAAGAAAATCACCTTTTACCAAACCTTTAATTTGACCTCATTGTTTTGATTAAGAACAGAAATCCTCACCAATAAATAGGTACTCTTAAGCAGTCCAAATATATATACACACATATACATAATATATGTTTATATAAAGTATTAAAGGACAAAGGATTGTTTGATTGTTTTCTAGTTATTAGACTATAAACATGCCTCCAGACAGAAAATCCTATTTACTGTATTTTACATGTAAAACTGTAAGGCATACATACGGACAGAGAATTTCAGCAAAGAAAAATTCCATGGAAGAAGGTCTCATGTCCATATGCAGGAGGGGTAAGTACCATTAACTGTCATTTATATACCTTCTTCAACCTTTATTAATATAGACTGGGAATTGAACCCCATATTCAGCTAGCCAAAATGTTTCACTATACGTGGTCACGTACTCCCACATATTTCAGGTTGGCTGAATTCAGGAATCCAACTATTTTCAGTCTCGTAACCTGCTTTAAAAAAAAAGGGAGGGGGGGCATTTTTAGCACGTATTTGGAAAAACTTATGTTTGCCATGAGATGATAATTTTGAAAGAATCCTGTTCTGCTTTATGAGCCTGCCTGTGCAAAGAGGAAGTGAGAACAGATTGCTTACAATGGAGTATTATTTATTTCCAGCTGTTTTTTCAAGCAATGATGAACACATCACTACCATTAAATTTCAGAAGAAAAAATCCAAACCGTTGCAGTATACCAATGGTACGCAGGCTACAAAGGACGCTCCATACTTGGGGGTGGACACACAACTAAAGTGTTAATTTTGCCAATAAAATTTTATTTTTATTCTTGCATGTGACACTGGATTTGTATTTGTCTGAGACCTCTTCCTACCTCACTTGTCATTCTTTTTTTCCACAGCACATGTATAATTTTTTCCTCCATTTAAGCTTTAAGTACCATGTATTAAATACCCGTTTTTTTATTTTGACACACTAAAGGCTAAATAAAAACAGATTTTGATTAATATACTTCATAATATTGACTTGTAAAGGATTAAAAATACTGAAAAACAAGTTTGACTATATTTTGCAGGGCTATCAAGTAACTAAATACACTTGAAATACGTTTCTTCTGAGGTGCCATTTTTTTTCCTCTTCAAGCAAAAAAATGGAAAATTGGATTGGCCTGAAAACATAAACTGAGCACTGAAAAACAGTTAAGTCACCTCACCCCGAAGTACATCTTCCATACTCTAGTTCTACTATGAATAATAAACTGAGCAGCTTAATGCAAAGCAACTGAGATCAGAAAGTTTTCAATGGGTTGCTTCAACATAATCTGTGCCGTCCCAAAACTCAAGTTTTGCTACGCGTAGCTGTTGCG
The DNA here is from genome assembly GCF_964289735.1 of Phaethon aethereus. Classification (NCBI taxonomy): domain Eukaryota; kingdom Metazoa; phylum Chordata; class Aves; order Phaethontiformes; family Phaethontidae; genus Phaethon; species Phaethon aethereus. The sequence continues at coordinate 3,868,268 of NC_138591.1, forward strand.
CTCCCCTCCTCAGCCACGGCTGTGATGACCGATAGAAATCTGCCAAGTCACTTCGAAGTAAAAACTAGTTGATTCTAAGGAAAACAGTAATTAGTTGCCCAGCGATGGGAGAAGCCATCCAGAAACATGCATTCGGAGAGGGATGCGATTTTAGAAGACCAGTGGAGAAAAGTGCTCTGCCCCTCGCGTTTTGCCTGATTAACAGGAGTTTTTTCCCCCGGCGTTTGCCTGCGCAGTGCATGCCCCAAGCACCGGCACACTCCCAGCGCAAACCCCTCTCCCGCGCACTCCAGACGGAGCCCGTTCCTCTTCTCCCCCTGCCCCGCCACAGCAGGAATCCCCTTTTCCCAGTGCATTACTAGAACGAGCAGCTTTTCCTTTTTTTTTTCTTAAGGGAAAAAAAAAAAAAAAAACCAAACGGTCGTGTCTCCCCTCGCCTCGGGACCCGCAGACACGCTCCCAGCCACCGTGCCCCCCCCCCCGCTCTCCCCACGCACACGCCGCCCCCCGGCGCTCCCCGCCGCGCCCCGGAGCCCGGCGGCAGGCCGGACGTGCCCGTTGCCCCGGGCCTCCCCTCCCCCTCCGCCGCCGTATTCCGGGAAACCCTCGCTGCCTCCCGCACCTCCGGGAGGAGGCGGCGGCGCTGCGGAACGGCCCCGCTCCGGAAAGCCGTCCCCGCCGCCGGGGCAGGTGGCGGAGAGGGAGGCCCCACCGCCGGGCGGACGGGGCTGGCTGCCTCCTCCATCCCGGTGACCGGCCCCGCTGTACCCCCGGCCCCGGAGGCCGGAGACACGGCTTCCTCCCTCCCCCCACGACCGCGTGCCGGAGCCCGGGCCCCTTCCCTGCCGGTGGGGCGGGGACGGGGCTGTGGGAGGCTCAGGCCCACCTGCCCGCGGGGAGGGCAGGAGGGAGGGGGACCCGTCCCCTCCCCGCGCCCGCGGGCAGGCCGAGGCGGCGGAGTGCGTGTGAGCGGCGGGTGCGTCGGTCGGCTGAGGGAGGGAGGGGAAGGGAAGGGGGGTGGATGCGGGCCGCCCCCGGTACCTTGCGCTTCCTGGTCTCGGCCGAGCCGCTCCACACGAAGCACTGGTAAATCGCCCGCAGGTTCTGCTTCCAGTTCTCCACCTTGAAGCCGGTCACATGGCAGCACCCGGCCGCCGGCGGACTCATGTCAGACCCCCCCACATCAATCCGCCCGCAGACGGGCCGGGCCGGCGGGCAGCGAGCCGGCCCCTTCCCCCCCTCCGCAGCAACCGCACGGACACGGACGCGGCCGCGGGCACGGGCCGGGGCGGCCGCGCGCCCCCCCCGCCCCCCCGCCGCGCGCCCGCCCTCAGGGGCTACGGCCCCTCAGGCCGCCGCCTGCCGCGCGGCCTCCGCCGCCCCCGCGGGCTGCTGTGGGGGCGCGGGGAGCGGCTGGCACATAGAGCCGGGGCTCCGCGCCGCCACGGCCCCCCGGCTCCGAACAAAGCGCGGCGACGGGCGGGCAGCGCGCACTCCCTCTCGCCCGCCCTCTCCCTCACACACAAAGATGGGGCTCTCTGAGGCGAGGAGGAGGAGGCGGCGGCTGTAGCGGCCGCTGCCGCCCCCGGAGTGGCCGCCGCTCCCTTCTACCTCATAGAGGCCGCTGTGGAAGCGGCGGGCGGAGGGGAAGAGGAGGGGGGGCGCTGGCGGCGGCGACCCTGGCCGCGGTGTGAGCGAGCGTGTGTGGGGAAGGGGGCGAGTCTCCGCCCGCTGCCGCTCCTGCTCCCCCAGCCGGCCGCCCGCTCGGCTCTTGTCTCTTTAAACCGCCCCCCCGCCTCCTTCGTCGTCTCCTTCCTCCTCCTCCTCGCCTGCACCCCCCTCCGTCCGCCGTGTGCAATGGTCCGAGCCGCTAACTCAACCTAGCCCGCCAGGCCCGGAGTGGGACAGACCAACGGGGAAGGGGCGGTAGGTGCGCCCTCTCTGCCCCGCCACCCTTGAGGGAGGGAGCCGGAGGGGGAAGGAGCGCGGCAACTGGTTTCCCCGCCTGTCACTCTGCCGCTGAGGCGTCCTTCTCTAGCGTCTCATTGGTTTCTTTCCCTTTCTTCTCCCCCCCTCCACCCTTCCTACCTAGCATTTCCCCCTGCCGGAAAGGGGCGGGAAGGGCTCAACCGATTGACAGGACATCCGGCCAACGGAGAGAAGGGGCAGGGCCTGTGTGGCAGGTCTTGCGGCGCGATTGGACGGAACGGCCGTCAGTCATACTCTAAGGCGTGAGGGGGATTGGCGGTGGCCGGCTGAGGGGGCGGTCCCTCCCAGCAGAAGCCTGCGCTGTGGGGGCAGCGCTACTGTCACATCCGCTGGTCCCGGCTGCTTCCCTGCTCCCTCAGTGATTTCCTGAGGGGAGAGGGGCGGCGGCGGCCGGGCCGCTCCCGGGGGCAGGGCTCCCGCTCCCGGAGCAGGGCTGCCTCCCCGCCTGTGCGTGCTTGGCAGAGGCCCTGTCGAGCCTTGGCCTCCGCGCCGGGCGGCTGTGCTGACGGCTGTTAACGGCCTTGGTGCTGCTCAGGGCTCCCGCCCGGGGGTGGCTCCGGTAATGCCAGAGCGGGCTCCGGTTAGGTCAGCCGTTATTGCGGGACAAAATCAACACGAGAGGCAGGCCCTTCTCGCTCCTTATCGTTGGTAGATTCAAAAAGCCGAGTGCGGCGTTGTGGGGGCAGGTCTGGGTGTAACAGGCCTCGCCGAGCATCGGGAGCGTTGGGGTCTGGGCAGAAGATCCGGTGCAATGCTCCTATTTATCCTGAGGACCATATATGGTCCCTCTATACTGCCATCCTTCTCCCCTGGTGTTTCCACACGGAAGATCGAAAAGTTGTGTATAACCAGAACTGGTATTAATTGCAGCTTTTTCCTATAAGCGACTGTACAAGGAAATAAGACGGTGAAAAAATTCCGTATTGCTACATCGTTCTTAGCTTGCGTGCCACACACTATAGGGTTACATAATGGTGGACTGAGGCAAGAGGGAAAGGATGAGAATTTTGCTGTGATTTCTGAACAGAGAGGTAGGAGGCTTTGCAGAGGCTAGGTTCTTAGACAAACCCTGGAAGGACTGTGCATCAAGGAAGGTAGTTGTTGAGAACCACTGTGTTATTTTATCAATCCGTTTTTCAATACATGCTATTTACATGCTTATTCAGGAGGTATAACTTGAAGTTTTCACCTGGCAGATTTTTATAAGGCCCTGTCCAGTTCCCTGGCCTGCTGCAACTCGCAGAAATCAAAGACAATTGCAACTATCACCTGAGGACAGAATCACTTTCCGTTTTCTTTAGAGGTGCTGCCATTTTAAAAAGAAAGCAGGGTATCTGGTAGTAGAAGAGACATTTTTCATGATTCATGTATAACCATAAGGTTTGGTGGCAAAGCAAGTAGGGAACATAGGGCTGGCGAAAGACCTGAGTTTATACCCTCAGACTGTGAAGCAGCAGCAGGCCGCGCTGTCCTGCCAGCGTAGCTGTGTGCCATATGGGAGGCCTCCTGTAATGGTAACGTGGATTGTTCAGTCTGCCTGGCTCATACTGCTTGTTAGCCTCTCTCTGAAATCCCTCTTCCATGCAGTCTGGGGATTACGGCTCCAGCAATAAAACTAGAATTGTACCACAGCAGAAAAAAAAAGATGCCAAGAGACAGGAAAGGGCCCGGTTATCCTGCTGTGTACACAAGCTGGGAGAGCTTGCTAGCTGCACTGCTAGAGAAGCAGTTTCAGAAGTTTACATGCAAAATCTGGAGTGAGGCTGCACCCTCTCTTTGACCTTACATAATCATTAGACCTATTAAGTCATCATAGCCAGTGTGCAACCTACACCTCTTCTTGAAAAGGTAACAAGAACCGGTGCCGCACATACTTCCCACACGTTAACCCGTCACCCTCAGAGACATCTTTACCCATGGCTCTGCGGCATAAAGCTTCCAAGCAGAGTCACTCGAGTGTTGCAGCTCTCGCACCACCTATTCACCCTAACGCATCAGAGAGACTATAACAGGACTTCTGAGCCTTTGTCCTTTCTGTGTGAGAAGATCCCTGCACGTGACACCTTCCTGATGTTAATAATACAGTTTAATGACCCCAGTGTTGAGCATTTCCCACAGCAAGGAATGGCTGGACGTCTTGCTGAGACAGTCATTCCCCACAGTCCAAACGGCTCTTTTATAAACATAAGAAACAGTATGAATCAATTAAGTTATACTGTCTCCCATGCTTGGGATGAGCTCCCTGATGATACCTTCATAGCTTCCTCTTTCCTTCCTTTGAACCCCTTGTTAGTCCCCTTGGTTTACAGTGTGCTCAAAGAAGCTGAGGCTCACTGAACTAGTTACATATCAATACCAATGTCTACCTGAGGATTAGTAGGTTGTTTCCCTGAACTCTGCTGCTCTCAAAACCTTCCTCTTACCTTGTCCTAGCGCCTGAGCTGTTTGGGGCAGGGACTTATTTTTTTGCTGTTTGGGTTTTTTTTGCATTTGACCAGTGAGGATTGTTGGGGATTATGAGGTATTATAATAAATAGTAATAACTGAGCTAAAGTGAAACCTTTCTGGATCTGAGAAGGCTCTCCCAATGTTAAAAAACAGCCTCGTGGGTTTGGTGATGATCCTTTTCTACTTCCACTAAAGTCAATGTTGACTTCATTGTTGACTTATTGACTTCAGAATTGTACTCTAAATGCTGCACACTTGTCCTGTCTTCCCAAAGACAATACCAAAGAAATTTCTTACATAGCATGATCAGCCATACACTTTAATATCACTCTGATTTTAACACCAAATGTACAGCAGACACATTCAAAAGAGTGCCTCACCTAAGAAATGCCATAAACTGTTTTTAATAACCTTGATCTTAACCTCTACCAGATCTTTAGCAATGAAAAAACAGCAAGATAATACAGATCTTTTACATTTACTAATCAAACTTTTATCTTCACATAAGTCATGATGGTGTTCTGACATCATCCACTAAAATTAAGAAGTAATGGGTTTTCTTGCATCTTTCTCATCCAGATACAAAAGGGCCATCAAAGGAAGCTACCGATTAGTTTTAATTCAGAAGCCAGTCTTCAAGCAGACCCTGGTCTCTCTGACAATCTGCCTTTTTCTCTGTAGCCTTAAAATGAGCTAGTCATCCACGCCTAGTTTCCATCACCATGAACCAAAACAGGACATCAGCTGTGACCGTTTGGAAACAAGATATATGTTGTAAAAGCACATTGACTGGTAGGACATAACAATATGTGATATGATCTCTCTGTGTCACTCTACAGTGCCATCCCACAAAAGCAGTGTAAATTCCTTTCTTCCTAAATCTGCTGCAAGAGCTCTAGTTTGTATGTTCCTATAAAATGCAGAATAGTTTTCTAAAGAAAAGCTGCAAAACGTTCATGAGGCTACGTGCTGAGGTGCTGAGGAGAGGCAAATCAAGTAATACACCAGACAGCATGGATATCAGCTATATTTGGGAAACTATAACTTTATGGTTAAGCATTCACTAATACTACCCATAGGCTGCTTTGCCAATAGCAAACGAGAGCAAGTTGTGGTGTCTTTGTCCTACCATTGCCTCACTTTCTTAGCCCATGTCACCACCAAAGGCATTCAGTGTCTCCCTAGGTTCCCTGAGAAAAGAATCACCACTCCCTTCATTTCTCTAAAGTTTCTCACTACGGACTTCCAAAGGGAACCTGGAAACTCATCGCTAGACACTGCTGTTAAAGTATTATTTTTGAAGTTGGCCTTCTTGTGGTGCTCAAGGCATCTCAGCTTCAGAATATGGCCCATTTCATTCATTCTTAGCCAAATGGAGTCAAGTTCCAAGGGTCTGAGTGCCCTGATGTCTGTAGCAGGGCACAAATATAAACACATTGACCTTCAAGAGAACTAACCATTGTTTCCAAAAGCAACAGGCATAGAGAGCCACCCCCTACCCTGTGAAAGCCACCTAAACATCCCTCAGAACAGATGGAAGTTAAAGATTACCAGCGTTTAGTTCAAGGTGGATGGAACTCAATGGGATGGGTGATTAATGTCCCAACAGCACTTAGTATTTATTCTAAGCAATCCAAGTATCTTCCAGTTAAACAAAGCCCCCTGATATTATTACAGTCTAAATCCAAGTAGAGAGTTATTCTTACTCTGCAACAACCTACTGTTACTAATCTTGGGCTTTTCTCCATGACTACCATATCAAAACAGGAGATAAAGATAAAAGAGAGAATTTCTGCCAATGAAATTTAAGTCCATCTCTCTGAAAAAATAGGATACCAAAAAGACAATACATATGTTCAATGCCCTGCAGATTCTGAAATTTCCATGGAGATTTCTGTGCCACTTTTTCTTCCAGAGTCCCCATATTTACTCAGTGTAGGGTGTGGTGCTATTTGTCTTCTGTAGAAATAACAACAATTGTGAATTTATAAAGACAATTGTTTTCTTTTAAGAAATACCTGCATTTGTTAGTGTTTCCCTCTCAAAGAAATATTTCCTTTGGAAAACCAGTACTTTTTCTCTCTGCCCAGTTCAAGAATAATTACAGCATTTAACTATTCCTGCTTCCTGAGGTTTCATGGCCCATAGCTTAAAGACCTGCTGAGGATGTGAAGAAGCATTATTAGAAGCACAATGAAGCCACATGCAGGACACCCATCCTTGACTACACCTGCTATCAATGGGATCTGAGGCCAGCTGTCACCTCCAAAAGGCAGGAATGTAGAAACTTAAAGATCAACTCTTAGGGGACATTTCCAAGATATGGACATTACCTTTCAAACTTGAAGTTTCCCCAAGGTTTTCCTGGCACCTTATTCTCCATAAAAAGGAGTCTCTTTAAGCCAGAAATCCAGTCTGAGGTTCTTGTTGTCAGTGAATAATTTTGAAACCAGAATAAAAATCCACTCTAAAATAGTGTAGAAAAGAATGAGAAAAATGAGATTTTTTTAAAGCCAGCTCCTGACTTGGGGAGCTTGAGGCAAGCTCTAGAAGGGGGCAGTGTCATTAAACCCTTTGCTTTCTATCTTGAGAAAACACCAGAATCTTTCCTGTAAAGTATAAAAACTTCAAACTCAACAAACACTTGTGATTGTTCCAGCCCACACAGTAAAGGTGACACAGCAGCACAGAGCAGTAGTCAAAACAAAATAGGAGCAAAAAATATTGACATTTTGTCAGGTAGTAATTGTCAAAACAGGGCCTGCTTGCTACACACATACACACACGAGAGTTTACAAGTTTGCTGTAGTTTAATTTACTCCTGGGCATAGCTTGGGAGTGTTTCTAGAATAAAAACCTTTTGGTGCAGCAGATAGCTTGGGAAAGGATTTGCCTCTGGGGGCAGGAAACAGTTTCAATCCCTACTGTGTCTCTTGGAGGAATTTTTAATTTTAAAGCATTGATGATTATGCTAATTAGTGCTTACTCCCAAATGACAATGGAATATAAATGTTGATAGTAGCTAAAACATACTGCAAATGTGCAGCAAACTCTTCCTCCAGAGAGTCATCTATGTTACATGATAGCTCAGCTGGGAAGAAGCAAAGTTCATCACACGGAAAAGCAAAGTAACTCTATCCTCGATCCATGTCATCCCAAGGTGGCACTTCTTGACTTTGCTGGGTAGCCATGAATCAATTGTTACCTTATCATTTGGGCATTCTTTGACACATAATATATGTTAAAATGTCCAATTTAGCTCTCAGATAAACATGAACCTTTCCCTTAGATCAGCTGTATGAGCAACATCAAGGATTTAGCTAGGATTCCTCACAAAAACTTGGATTACAAGTCAAGCTGTCTTAAGTCTGAACCTACAAGAGACTGAAGACCCTGGTTCCAAAAATGGATTTGAAAGGGACTATTCAGGAGTTTGCATTGCTTGTTGGTTTGAAACTCAAGGACTGAATAGCTTGCAACATTCTTAATTCTGCACATGCTTAGTAGAACTGAAAAAGGAACTCAGGAATATGTTGCCATAAAGTAGTACTCCTTAAGGGTCATCCTGTCGAGCAATCAAAGCAGACTCCTAAGTAGGCATGCCTCCATATAAAGAGGAGAGAAGCACAGCTTGGGTATTCAGTGGTAGATGCTGGACTTTAGCAGTCACTCCTTTCTGGCTTCCCCTGGACCCAGGTCTCCAGATATAAACCCCATTCCATCTTGTAGTAAGATAGAAGTTAGCCTGTGTGCATATGGCTAAAATGCTTGATCCAGTTACGGCATTTTCTTGGCACAAAGAGTCTATTTCCTTCTGCAAGCACAAGGACCCTCCATGCTAATAACCAGTACATAGTACATGAAGATTCCTCAGTACCTCCCCTGCATTTTTTCAGATACTCTAAAAAAACCAAATTCTCCTACAATCTACCAGGAAAGAACTTACAGAACTGTGCTTACACAGTTTCAAATTTCAAATTTTGAAACCTTAAACAGAACACTTTTAACATTTTTAAATTATTTTAAAATCTTTAGTGATTTTTTTTTCCTCACTCAAGCCTTTTTTCATCTAAGCATTACAAACTTCGATCCAAGTAGTAGTGCCATTACTTAATCCAACACCTTTAAAGCACATCAGGTTGTATGCCTGACAACAGGTCTTAAACCTCTGGAGATATCATAGGTAGAATCTGTTGAATGATTCTTCCAGAAGCTGATTGCCTTTAGTTCCCCATAAAATTAGTGTGAGATATTTCAGGCACCTTGCAGTCTGTAGGGAGAACATTGTGTACCTGCTCATTTATCTCATGGACACCTTGCTACAAAACCAAATTGGTTGTATAGTCCCAGCTAGTTCAGCTTCTCTAAAACAAAGTTTTTGTTTTAAGCCCAATCCATTGGTAACAGCACCTGATAGGTGCCATATTAGAGGTTTCCACATGGCTCCATCCTAGTATAAGGAGACAGCGCTGCCGTGTGAATCCACAACATTCAGTGTCAAAAGGTTAGTTCAGCTGCACAGGTCCTGCCAGAAGGATGCTTGTTAGTCCAAGGCGTACAAAGACAGGAAGATATCAATGGATTGAGCCAACTTAGAAATTTGTGATCGAGTCCTGAAGTTTTCCCTTGGAATCATGGACCCTGTATAGTTGATTTAAATCTTCTGACAATAAGCTTCCTTGTCTTTGTGATCTTTTTCAGGCTTCTTCAAAGTAGTGCACGAATTCCAAGGATTCATGACCCATAGGTTGAAGAGAGTCCTAGAAAAACAGAATGCCTGCACTTATTTTTCTGAAGATCATTTGTTAGATTTCCCATCAGCACTGTCACAAGATGAAATCTTGGCCCCAGTTGAACTCAACAGGAATTTTGCCACTGACTTAAATGGAGCTAAAATGTCACTCCTGCTATTTGTCAAGTCAATTACATCCAGACAATACTTTAACATCTGGCTTCAACTGAACCCACAGAAAAAATCCCTCCCTTAGTCTCTGAAGAAAACACAGGACATTGGCTATCTCAATAAAAATGAAAAATTTGTCCTTGGCAAGCTGCTTGTAATAAAGATTGGATCCATCCAGTGACACTATCGGAACCAAATCCTTGTTCTTTAGCATATAGTGATTGGTAATAGCATCAATGGATTCTCTGTCATTTTCTGGGAAGAATGTCAAAAGCACCCATCTACTGTTGAAAGTCACTCTGTTGTAAAAACTTTGTAACAACGGATCTGTCCTCGTCTGTGGTTTCCCACAGACATGGGGGGTTTTCACTCAATTCATCCTCTGTTTCCCAAGCCAGTGGAAGGTCCCTTGCTAGGTTAGATAGCAGCTGTTCTATCTAAACCCTTCTCTGCATACGGTGATCAAAGGTAAGGCTGAAGGATAACTGCCTATAGAAGGACAAGTGATGTGAGCTGGTTTCCCTTGCTAAAAACCCAGCTGAGACAAGACATTATTGTTTTATTGGAAAATATTGAGGCTAGGTCAGCCACAAGTGGGGTACATCATTTCGTGGCAGAAAAAAATAAAGCTATAGTTATTTGATTAGTGGTGACTTACAAAACCTATTTGAATGGGAGGAATCATCAGATGATGTCCAGAAGAAAAGGGACACACAGAGAGAGGGGCTTTGATGCTTAAGGTAGACAAGGATCTGCACACTGTTGTTCCCTGGTCCAAGTACTGGTGAGTTTCCATACTGCACACCTGTGCAAAACCAGCTTCCTTCCATCTCGCTCCATCCCCTGGGAAGCAAAACCAAAATCAGTCTCCAGTATCTGATGAGCTTTAATTCCCAGCACTTAAATAATTAGCTTCTCAAATGTACGAAAACAACTCTCATTTTCTGGATTAATGAAGGAAGCTGGGTTCCACTGCACAAAGCTATTATAGAGCTGCTAATGCACGGTTTGATTTCATCGCCTGCCACTAAACACAGAGTGATGTGGGCTCCTGGGAGAGCAAGAATACAAGGAGAGCAATGCTGGAGAGTTAAAGTGGAAGGCAGTGGGGCAAACCCTAGCAATACATTGTGGTTTTAGGCAGAGGGAGGGCTGGTTTTATTTGTGTGTCTGCTGAGTTTTATCTGGGTTTGGAAGATGCCATATATACCCGAAAGAAGGCTAAAGCTCAGGGAGATCCTAAGGGGTGGCTAGTTTGCTTTAATCACAGACCATGCAAAGGCAGTTTCTGAAGCAGGGTAACAGAAATGTAACACACACAATAGCCTAAACTTTAGGTAGCTATGCAGCAGCTTCTGCCCAAGTTCTCTAGCTAGAGCAGCAGAGAATGGCAAAGAGCTGTAGTGCAATGTCTTTCACAGTTGGATGACTACAGTGCTACTGGAGCGTACTTGTCCTCCCTGTTCATTTGGCTTGAGTTGATAGGACACTGGTTGCAAAGACTCAATCTTTTTCTTGCCTCATCTTGGCAGGTACAGGTATATAAACTCTTCAAAACAAACCTTTGTTCTTTTTTTTATATCTAGGCACAGGATTGGTGATTTAATTTTTCCTAACTGGTTGGAGAAGGGACTGAGAAAATGTCACAAAAGACTGCAAAGGCTGCTTTTCTCTGCCCTGGGAGATTTAAACCGGGGCCATATTACATGAACAACTCAACAGTATTAGGACTGTTCCCTTCCCCTCTCTGCATCGCTATTTGCCTTGCCCCAGATTCCGCTTTCTCACACAGGCAGAACCAAAAGTCCACACCAAACCCCTCTTTGTGGTACATCGAATGAGGAACAGAAAATAACTAGGAAATCAGGGCTTTTGAGATGTAACTACAGCTATTCAGCAAATGCAAAGTCATGCAACTTCTCAGACAACAGAAGATGGAAAGGCCTAGAGTGTTGATTTCCTTAGGTTCTTGAACGATCAAAAAGCCTCTCAGTACTTGTCATTCTCCCCCACTCATTAGTACATCCAAATTAGCGGACCTGCAGTTCTGGATGTGGATTTGGGGCTAAATAGCTTCTTACACTGAAGTTCTTCTAACTGCAGTATTGTCAATATGCCCTCAAGCACATCACATCTGTCACACCCTGCAAAACAAAACAAAACTTTTGACCTTTGTAAGAAAAGCCTGAAATTGTAATGGAAGCCCTGGGTTAATAGAGAAACTTTGGTGCAGACATGCAGCAGGAGTTGAGAGATTAATGAGGAAATCAATGAAACTGTGATGGTTTATGCAGCAAAGTTTGTGCTTCCTAGCCCAACTTTCAGAGGTAGGGACCAAGGACACTAGGGACTTGGAGATGCTTAAGAACCTCAGCACCTTCCCAAATCAAGAGCAGTTTTCTAGAGGTGGCTATTCAAAATTAAGTACCTTTGAAAATGCAGAGATGCTGCTTCTTATGTCAGGGCTTGTTGGACCACTGACTACAGAGGAGTTACACCCCGTGTAATTTAGCTGAAGCAATCAGGAAATAATAATGTACAGTGGAGAGTTAAAAGACGGTAATTAAACTGTACAAATAAATAACTGAAGTGACTAAAAAAGTCCACCCAAAGCCTACTTTTGGAGCACTATTTAATGTAAATGAATCACTTAGTGGACAATGCAACAATCATCTGTTCAGCTTCTATTCATTATCAAAAACAATACAAAGGGATTGGCAGGGAATAGCCATGTGCCAGAGGGAGCCCTTTAGGAAATACCACAGAATCTGGACTGGCTTTTGTCTGTTCTTCTATTGTGTTCTGACAATGCTTCGCTAATGAATGTCCAACGTCATTTCGGTTGTCCTTTTTTTTTCCCAAAAAAACAAATCAGTAGTAATCTTGGCCTTTCAGAATGAAATGCTTGTTCATGTTAGGAAGACTTCCACACATTATGTATCAGTTTTGCCAAGGTCTAAGAGGGTGAGGACGTGTGGTCTCTGGCAGCCTGGGAAATCCCACAGTAGGTGATGAGGCAAAATCATTTGATTTGGGCAAAAGTCCACTAAGTTTTCAAGAAATCATCACTTATCTTTGAGACTTCAAATGCTTACTGAATTCAGTGAGTTGCATATTCAGTAAATTAACCTGATGTTACTCAATTTGAAATGACACTAACCTAATTCTAAGAAATAAGCTACTTTTCAACAGGGCATATTTGTACTGATTATGCCCAGCATTATCTTGGGAGTTATCTGCAGGAAACTATAAGCTAAAGGGAATCCCCATTAGGGATCTGGGGAGGTAAACATACCAGGCAGACACCTATGCTAGAAGAAACAGAGGCTGAGAAAACATATCAAGCACAAAAATACTGTCACTATGTTTCAGAACTGATGATCCACTGGCATTCGCATCTCTTAGAGTTACTGGTTTGGAATACCTGAAAGTCCACAGTTGACGGTGTAGCAGGTACCTGCGGGGAGACCCGTTTCTTACCTGCTTCCTTGGCTCGCTCCTGCGTCGCCGCTGCCACTTAAACTCCTGCAGTGTCGCTGGTTCAACTTTTTGCAGACCTGCAGTGTAGGCCAAATCACTGCCCCAGCCTGAGTTAAGAAAAAGGGCAACAACATGACACAGAAGAGTGGGACAGATAAGCAGGCTTTGCTGCTGAGAAAAAGACATGTGGAATAGCACCCGGGTTTTAACTCTCAGGGTTGTCTCTGAGGCCATGAAGTAGAGTTAGTTTTGTTTTGTCTTAAATAAAATCTTAGGCTCTGCAGCAAATTTCTGCAGCCAGAGATTATTTTTGTCATACCCAGTGACGACAGAATATGTGTGTTCCTGGCTAACACTATCTAAAATTTGAGATAGAAACGCACACTTTATAAAATCTTGCTACTAGCTCAGTCTTCCAAACAAAATAGACGGAGATGGCATCAAACCCCCCAGGGCTTATGCTTGCAAAATCCCCACCAAGTTAGCTGCATAGCTTGGCTTGCAATTTGGGAGTTTTACTCACAGCATGTATTCAGAATGCCACCGAAGGTGGACTCGAGGGGAGTGCTGCCAGCCCATATTTATGATATTACTATTTCCAGATTCTTCCTGTCCTTCAGCTGGAGATCATTACTGTTGAAGCAGAGGCTGCAAAATGGGTGGCATGTCTTCTCCATGGCCACTTCAGTTCAGTGCTTGGAATATTAATACAACCTGAAATCGTTGGCCGTTTAGATTAATAAGAATGGTGACGGTCCAGCCTGCTACCTTGAGTACTGAACAGAGACCCCTGACAGCGGGCTGGGGCAGCGACATCAAAAATCAGTCCTGGAACTGTTAGAGCTCCTTGGGAAACACCACTAACATCGCAACTACTGTGGTACTTTAGTTCTCTTGGTACCTACTAGGCAGAGCTGCCGGGTAGAGTCCTGCAAATGGGTGGTGGTAATACCCTAGAGCAGGAATCCTGAATGTTGCCCCTTGACTAAATATTTTTACCACTGGACAGGGGTTGGGCAGGGAGGGACAACTACTCAGCCCCTGATAAACAATAGCTGATTTCACAAGACCATTGCCACCATTTGCACTAATTGACACTTTTTTATAGCAATCTCTGCTAAATGACAGAAGATCTCAAGTATCCTTTTAGAAGGAAAAAACCCCCATGATTATGTTAACACACAGTATATTAAAGGCATCATCCTAATATTGGGATACACTGAGAAGAAAGCAGCATAACCCCCTTTGTTTAATAAACTTCCCCAAAAATATATTCAGGAAAATTCTGTTCCTTGCTGCTCTGGTAAAGAATTTTTTTTTTGTTAGTCCCTCGAGTGGTTTGCTTAAGTCAGGTCTCACTGTAATTACATCCCTCCCAGCAGTGCAGAGAGACTTAATTAAGAGAGTCACTGTAGGTGTGTTGTCAGACAGATACAACCCAGTCCTGTTGGAGGAGGCACCAGGATCCAGCTGCAGTGGGCACATTAAAGAACACAGTTAAAGTTTGCAGAGGGTTTTGAGATCCTCCTGCAAAAAGCAGCATGGACACACCCAACAGCCTTTATTCAAAGCCCCTCAACTCCATCATCAGGGAGTCTGTGGTTTTAAAAGTCTCTCTGTACTCACCAGGAGATGCTCTGCCACACCACAAGATTTCATATTCTCCCCCCACCCGCCTTTTCAAAAAATGTGACTCACCAGTTTCAAACGGTGACATTTCATTCCCAAACTATTCCGGGAGCAGCTGGCTCCATAACACATGGGGATGTGGGGAAAAGGGAGGAGGGAGGGAAGAGCCATATTGCAAAGTGAAAACCACTCATTCTCTCCCACACACAGGTATGTTGCTTTTAAATTTCAGAACCACATCATTTGGGACATGCTGGCAAATTCCATCAGAGGAAAACAATAAAACAAGAAGATTTCAGGAAAAATATCTGCACGTGCAGTGATGCAATTCCCTCTCAGCCAGGAGGGACTGGGAGAGGGGTTAGCTCTCCAGATCTAATAGATGTGAGGAAATGCACTGTCCCCACTTCTCACTCTTCTTATGAGTTTGAACCCTGCAGTTCTGGGCTGCTCCTTCAAATCCTTTCCCTGTGATGCAGACCCAGGGTTTAGTCATCAGCAATATCTTACTAATGATGAACAAATGTATGTGCAGTGGGAAGATGACAACAGGGGAATGACAAAGAAATCACTGTCAGCTCACAGTCCCGAGAGGAGTTCTGTGTCACACTGCAGTTCAGCATAGCTCGTGTCCCTGCTGTGGGGACGTCACTGCCGTAAGCATAACATCCAGCACGTGAGGACAGGGCTGCTGCGGGCACCGGCCTTGCGGGCTTGTCAGCACGCACATGAAATTGCTGTCACTGGTGCGGTGCCAGAGGCAGAAGCATAATCTCTCTTGGCCTCAGACTATAAATCTCTGCATGGCTGATTGGCGTCATAGCAGCAATCCAGCCCCATTCATTAACGTTCGTAAAATTCCACAGGGAGGGAGCTGTAAGTGATGTAGCCTCACAGCCTCCCCGATGGGAGTGTCCGGACGCACGTTTGCAGAGTGCGAGGCAGCCTGGCACGAAGGCGGGGGCACAGCAGGCTGCGGGCAGCCGTGCGAGCGCACGAATGCAAACAAACGTCGTGGCTGCGGGCGAGTGCCAGAGGGGTGAGAGCCCCCTCGGAAGGGGCCAGCACAGGGTGGTTATCGTCTGTGTGTGCTAGACCGGGGTGCTGGGGGCAGGCAGCCCCATTTGCCCTGCAGACGCTGTCACGGATGATGATAGCACACCACCACACACCCTGCTGTGCCTCGTACTGTACAAGCTCATAGCCGATCCCCCTGCATGTCTGCACAGGAACTGTTTGATTACAATTTCATTCATCTCCTCTCCTGCCTTTATAAAAGGGAGGGCTGTTCTTGTGGCTTTCTCTACCCAGCAGCAGCTTGGGACCTTGCACTGGCAGATTCAAGCCTATGCCCATTCCTTACCTGGGGAAGCCTTACCGAAATCAGTGCTCATTCAAGGAAGAGGAGGCTGGCTCGCTGCTTGATACTGGCATGCAGCAGCAATGACCTTGACTAGGTAACCATCTCCTGAATACAAAGATGGATATAAATGCAGCGATTGCCTTTTTAAAAAAACAGCCAATCTTCTGCTAAGGTAGGGAAAGGCAGCGGTTTGTTAAATAAATGCGTCTGTCAGAGCTGGATTTTTTTTCCCCAACTTCTCCAAATGCCCTTCACCAGCAGAGAGGGGGAGGGGACCTGCTCTTTGAAGCCTTTTCCTTATGGGAATAGAAAACACGGAAAGAATTCAATTCTCTGCCACAGCCCAGCAGCACTGATACACGCTTCAAAAACCAAAGGCCAGAAGACAAGCTGGCTGGTGGGTGCGGGTGGCTTGGAGTCTGTATTATCACCAGATTAGCCTTGCTCAATATCCAGCATCATTAAGCGTCCCCCGTAGTGTTAAAGCACAGAAAGAAGAGGGGAAGGAATGGAAACTGGGGAATAAAAATTGGGAAATTCTGTGCAGAAAGGAACTGCCATTCAAATCTTTGATCAAAAGCACCATCTAGTGAAAAAAAGGGTCACTGCAGTTGGCATTGCTCTCGGGCAGCTGCATCAACGACAAACGGAATTTGACTTTCATCACAGGTTTGCCTACTAAAAAGCCCCAAATATCACCATATGCACAGCCCGCGCTGTATCTGAATGAACATGTCCAAAAATTGCTACCCTCTGTGTAAATATTTCTCCAGTGGAAATGTGTTCTCTTCCTCCCATCATCTCCCACCAGAGAATCTCAGCCACCCTGAAACCTGCAGGGAATGAGGCACCACAGGAAGAGAATGATTTCCATGTTATAATTTGGAAGCTAAGGAAAAGAAAAGGTAAGTGACCGCTCCAAGGTCATGCAGGAAGCCAGAGGCAGATCCGGGAATAGAGATCAGCCACCCTGGACCCAGGGATGCCTGAACAATAGCAGAGCCTCTCCCTCTGTGGTCATTTAACTCTTTCTTAACCCACCAAAAAGCAGAAGAGAGGTAGGCTATACACTTCTCTGCGTATGTGCCTGCTGCCTTACAGCTCCTGAGGGCTCAGCCCTCAGACCTTACCTGCTTTTACCACTCTAAAACAATGAGGGAAGGTAGCAGGGAAAGATGGGGTTGGATAACCTGAGATCAGCAAAGCTGCAGGTAGGAGGTATTTCTACACCGGGCCTGAGCTGTCCGCTCAGCAGTTAAAGCAATGGAAATGGTACCTCAGCTTTGTCACATCTCTATTTCTGTGTGTGACAAAACATCACTGTCTTCCCTGGAGGCGTTCAGCTCCATTAAAATGGTTGTGGTGTATGTTTGAGGACCTTTAGCTGCAGGAGGAGCAGATACTGCTCCCTCTTCCCTGGCTTTTGGGTTAGCTGCAAAGATCAGGGATTTGCAGCATGATCATGCATCAGAAATGCAGTCTAAGTCTACACTGTTTTCATACTGAGCTTGGAAATGCTGCAGTGCAGGGTCTGGAGAAAACAAGGAACTAACTTACAAAAAAACCCAAACAACTCAGGGTGCAAAAACCCATGAGTGCAGTGAACTGAACCTAGAGCAAAATTCTTCCAGAGAGAAGAGCTGAGAGACTAGTGACCAGGTGTCAGCAAGAGTTCTCTGAAAGGAGTTTGAGGTCTTTGAGTCAGAGCCCAGTTCCAAACTAGAACTAAAACTGGGGCAAAAACCAAGATCATCTTCTTGGGCCTACTGCCTGGAAGGCACAAAGACAACTGATCTGCACAGAGCTGCAGGGGCAAAGAATGGAAAAGCCTCAAGAAGCCCTTCTTTCTCTGTTTGCTACCCCAGGTCTCCGTTTCTTCCCCTAACGTCCTAGTCTATTTTCATTCACTCCTATAAACCCAATCTATGCAAGCAGGGAGGGGAAGAGAGCCCACACTCTTGCATTGGAGGCTGAGACAAGAAAATCTTTAATCATGCCACAGCCCTTTGAACATTTACATTTTCCAGCCAAAGGCACTGTGAAGTTAGGAGCTTTCAGTTCATACTAGTTAAGGGTGTTTTCCCTGGGGAATGGTTTTGTTACCCTGTGGGGATTTCTGCACAGATCTTTGCTTTTAGTGTAAGCAACTAAAGATTTTCTTAAGAGACAAGCCACATCTTATACTCCTGAGAAAAGGTGACAAATAGGAGCCTGGAAGAATTAGAGCACAAAATTGTTGCCCTAGAGAACAGGGTTAAAAGGCTGTAGATCTGCCTCACTGAGGCTTGCAGTAAAGCAGATGTCACCAAACAAAAGTGCAAATAGTTCCTTGAGTTTGGAGACATTTTTCCCCTCGAAAAAGAGCTCCTACACTTCAGGAGGGCAGTGATAGAGCAGCAGGATGTTTGTCAAGGAAGTGTAAAAATGCTAAAAGGATTCCAGCCCTTTGCAGTTCTGGCCTGACACAGAAAGAGAAAGAAAAGAGGAGACTGAGTGCTAATAAAAACAGCAGGCATATTTTTAGAAGATTATACCAACATTTAACAGTCAGGCCTGTATGGTCTCCAAAACAAAAGTCCTTGATTCAGGGTAGACTCCCCTCTAATGTTTCCAAGAACAAAGGCATGTCAACATAAGTAAGCCACCCAACTGCCATCAAACGTGCAATGTGTGAATCAGCAGGTTTAAATCAACAGTGATTTTGTTGCTAATTATACCAGGTTAACCTAAGAAAACAGAATTCCAATCAAAAGCAACGAAGTCAAGCCTTAGTTCAATGAATTTCCTTCTCCAATTGCAACTCCATTCTAGCCCTTTGCTATATGACTTGCTACTCATGCAATCGCTGCAGGGCACTTGGTTTCAATCAACTTTGGCAGCACCTGCCAGTCTAGACAGACTATTACCCTGTTAAAATAAATAAGCTGGCAGATACCACATAAATGACCACTGGAGCTTGCACAGAGCTCTTGGGGAACTACTGTCCTGTAAGAAAGAGAACGCATTAGGCTGCAGCTCATCCTGCCCTGAAAGGCAGGAAAGAAAGATGGTCCAAAACGGCTTTTTCCAGCTCTGATTTTCAGCAGACTGAACAGACTACAGCTTCCAGTAAGGTTGCCATGACCTAAATTATCTACTTCTGTTTTGGGTTTTTCAGTAGCATTTGTGTAAATAAAATTATTCTTTCATTTCATATTGGTGCTGAAGCCAAAAAAAAGGGCACTGCCACCAGATCTTTCAATGTGATTTTTCAGGAAGACCTTGAATTCTTTTCTCCTTTTTCCTGAAATATCGATCCCTTACTAATGACAAACTTACTGAAATGAATTCACAGCTTCAGTGTCTTTTTCTGATTAGAAGAGAGGAGCAGAACACTGTTATGATCAAAACTTATGATAAAACTGTCTTTCAAATAGCTGACATAAAAAACTATCCTTTATCTCGTTGCCTTTCACCGGAAAAGACATCTGGGATCAACTGCCTTTGTCTCTCGATAACGCTAAAGTATTTCCGACTGCGTCTGCAAACGTATCGTCTGCACATCGTAACAAACAGGCGGTCCGACCCCCCGCCCGGGGCTGCCGCCATGCGCCCTTCCTTCCTCCGGGCACAAGCGTCTTACACTTCCGGTTCGCGTCGCGGAGGAGACTGTCTGTCATTGGGCGCTCTGGCGGGAATCCCGCCTCTCCCCCGGTGGCGCCTCAGGCGCATGCGCGCCTCGGCACTTCCGGCGGTGGCCATGGTGATGGCGGTAGGCAGGTAGGGCCCAGCGGTCTCCCCCTCCCCTTAGACCCAGCCGCCCCGCTCCCGGTCCCGTTCCGGCGGGGAGGTAGCCCCTTTCTGTCGGCCGCCCTCTCAGGGCGCCGCTCAGCAGCGAGCGGGGCTGCTTGCACACCGCTGGCCCCTTGCGGTGCCCTCCTCCGGCCGCCCGTGATCTCCGCAGGGGAGCTCACGGGGAGGTGCTGAGGGGGCTGCGGGTGTTGTCCTTTGAGAGATGAAAGTCTGGCTAATGTGAGAGGTTGGGTGAACTTGACCCTGATCCGTGTGCAGTGCTCTCAAGTACATAGTTCATGTATTTAAGAGCTGTAACAGTGATATTTACGTATAAATCGGGGTGGGGAGAGTAAGTCAACTCTGTGTTTTAGGTAATTCGTGATTTGGTAAATGCCTGCAAAATACTTTCTCTGGCACAGCAAATGTTTTAATTTTCTAGTCACACCACTTTGATATACCTTTGTGCCCCAAACACCAATAGAGGATTTTCGAGTGGGAGGTTGGAAATGAAGCTCGTAACTGAATAAAAGTGGCAGGAAGATTTATGAGAAGATGGTTTCTCTAGTGCAGTCTGGTTTTTGCATGCTAGAAACATTCTCTCCCCTCCCTGTGCCATGGGGTGAGGTGGTTGTTTTGCACAAGAGTTGCGTAAAAACATAAGTAGGATACTGTTGGAATTAACTACTGAAATACAGCAGATAGTTTTCCTAGACATTGCTTCAAGTAATGCTTGAGAGATGGTAGCTTGTTCAAATTGCACTAGGAAAAGTTAATTCAAAATATTATGACTGATACTTACCCACCCCTCAGCAAACCTCAAGCACTTGTAAGTAGTTGGCAACAATGAACAACAAGACCTACCAGCTACCGGTGCATGGCAGTTCTGTGTCACTCTTCATAATACCAGTTGCCATCATTTCTTTTGAGAATTCCAGTTTGGTTAGTGTATTCCTTCTCCTGAACCCCTTCTCTGTCCTCCGTTTGAAATGGCTGTATTATAGTGAGGAGCTCTGTCCAGTTCCTGCATTCCTTCTTAGAACTTTTACTGGTTTCTAATCACCTTAGTGTATTTTTTTACATGATTTACCGTTTATAAAGTTTGGAATGAAAGCTGATTATGTGAGCATGTAAGTGCACACTGGCATTTCAGTAATTCAGTTGTTTGAATTAATGTAATCATTGTTTTTTCTCATTGGGTTTTGAATGCATTTTTTAAAGTTTAAGTTACCATTTATGGGGATCTTGTGCATCAGAGAAATTGTCTGCAAATTTCCCATTGGCTTATATTAAATCACTGATTTACCAGCCAGTGCTATATGATTTATTTTTTTCCTGGCTTAGATGTCTATAAGTTTGATTTCCATTTCTTTCCAAAGCAGCGGGGTCAGTAAAACTGTTTATCTGATACAAAATGCAAGTAATGCTCACTTTTCTCCCTGTCAAACATGGCTTACAAGGATTTAGTGAATTTGGTCTGCTGGAGGCAATACGCATTTCCGCAGTGAATACCAGGTTTTGATGCAGACTGTGATGAGAAACTCATCTGTCCAGTTGTGCTCAAAGTTCTCAAGAATCCTAAGGGAAGAAATTAAAAGCCTATTTTCTTTTAATTAGCATGATACCCATTTTAGAGTGTGCATTATAACATCAGTGTATGCCCCAAAACTAATTACAATAATAGAGAATTGCAACTGATTCACAAGTTGCCTTTTTTTGTTCATCTAGAGTGTGGAAAGACTAGTATTATTGGTCTTTAGGGATACTCCAGATTCAGTACTAGAAATTACTTGTTTATTACTAGAAATAATCAGAGGGTCATCATAAGTTTCGTGTAATTTTGAATTCATCTCTGTCTTTTAAATCTGGGGTTAAATTACCCCCACATTTGAAAGGTCACAGAACGTATTCCTGAGGTTTGTTTTTAGAGGCAGTTCTTGGCTGTGCTAGCATTGGACAGAGTGCATTTGCTTGGACTGCTGCCATTTCCAAATTTAAGTCAGGTCTGTCCCGTTAAAAGACCAGAGGGAGACACCAACTCACAGAGTCACTGGCAAGTGAGTTCTTTTCAAAGGTAGGATATTGTGCTTTCTTCAGGCTAAAGTTGATAGCTAATCAAGCTTAGAGCTGCTGTGCTTCTGGACAAGGGCCTCCTTAGAAAAAAAATATTTTTTTCCTTCCTTTTATTCCCCCACCTTTTAAATGATACCTTTTGATTTCTGAAAATAGCCTCCCAGTTGCTACCATTCGTCATGTAAAGGACAATGTGATTCTAGGTGGCTGAAGCTAAAGGAGAATAGGCGTTGTTTAGGAAAACTCTCATGGTTTTAGTTTCTTTTAGGACTTGATCTCATCTTTGCTGCCTTTACTGCACTCTTGACCTTATTAACTAAGATCCTCGTTCCTTTGGAAATCATTGTGCTGTGTTTTAAGGGGAAAGTTTTTTTTTTTAACTGGATATGTGTGATTTATTTTATGGTATGCCTTTCAAAAAGTTTCCAATCACCTGTATTTGCTTACCTTATCAGTGTTCTTAGTTCTGCTCTCTAATAACCTGCATGTTCCCATCCTGCCTTTTGGGATAGAGAACTGAGAATTATAGGACTTTATTTGAACCAATTATGAGCAGTAGGTTCTCTCCTGCCAATAACCTGGTGTCATAAACATTTTCTGTTAAGCATTAACAACAGGTTTTTTCAGCATGAATACCAAAATTTTTGAACAAAGGTGACAGTGGGGTCTCAGATCTTTGAGCAAGAGGTCTGAGGCTATCCAGTTCATCTCGAATTAGGTGTGGAAACCCACGTGCTGCCCACTGTCCCCATGTTTTTAATGTGACATGGTGTTACCTGCCCTGGGATGTCTTTTAGTACTTCAAAGTGTTATCGATCTTAAGTTGGGTTTTATGCTTTTTATTTTCTTCTACCAGCCTTTGTCTTGCAACTTAGCATTTTTGTTGATGTGAATCAAGTCTTTTTTATCTATGATCTATCTCATTCTCCTTCAGATTGCAGCAGTTTTTTCCTCTGGCTTTTGCAGCAAATAATGCTAATACTAAACAGAATATAATTTCTCCTTCAGGTTGCAGCAATTCTTTTCTTTGGCCTTTCCACCAAATAACCCTGAAAACTGAACAGAACATAACTGCCACCCTGTTGTGTCAGTAGCCTGGCACTGGGCTCTGTAAGATGGATATTGTGGAACGTAGTGCACCGTGGCTCTATGGCTTGAGTCCATTTCCATGTTCTCTTGTTCCACTGATACTTGTTTTATCAATTATTTTTTTGAGCATGTTCAATATGACAAGCTAAAATAAGGATTCATGGGTTTGTGATCGAAGCTGGTCTATGAAATCAAAGCAAAACTTATTGCAATAAAATACTTTCTTCTTTCCAAAATAATTTAGTTCAGCTAGGTTGTCCTCTTTCTCAAGTCTGACGGCATGGAGATTTTCTTTGTTCTGGGGTTCTCTTTAAGGGGCCACTTGAGTACCCTCCTTGGAAGAAGGTACTGCAACTGTACGCCCTAATAAAAAAGAATCTACATCTCTGATCAGCTAGTCCTTCTCTCTCTTGCTCCCCTCCTTCATCCAGTCTTTATCTTCCCCATCCTGTATTTCCCCTCCCCATATATCAGAGGGGATTACCTGTTGATTCAAACTCTACCCTGGAAGCTGCAAAAGTGGGTTGTTGCTGCTGATCGGGTTCATGGCTTGCTGCAGCCTTAGGGCAGAGATTGGGTAATTTGCCCAGTTCCTGTATATAATATGGGGTGGGGAGGCAGGGAAGAGAAAGAAAAACAATAAAAGGCTAGCAAAGATTTTTCAAATGAAAAAAGATTAAAGGCAGACCTTCTTTGTTTAGGAAGTAGATGATTAAGTGATATGAATAAGGAATAAATTAAGCAGGTATAACTGGTTGATATTGATGAGCAAGGGATGCTACCTGACCAAAACAGTTAGCTTTTAGTTGGTAAGATGCGGGCTCTTTTCCACTGGCCCCTGTGGCAAGGAGTTCAGTCGAACTCAACCTTTATTTTTGCCAAAGAATGTGAAAGAACTGTGCTGTAACCAAATGTGGGACTCCCTCTCATCTGCTCGTGTAGTTTATTTAGAAAAGGTGTCAGAAAAGCCCCATCTTCCCAATTACCTTTTCATCTGCTTTACACCATCATCTGCATTTTACTGAAATGAGAAGCAAAGCTGGTCAGGGCCAGATTTTTAACATGCCTCACCTTCAACCTGGGCTCATAAAGGAAGTGCCACTCCACCTGTCAGCTCCCACTTTGGAAATAACAAAAGGTCCTAAATGGGAGCCGAAGATTTTTGATTCCAAAATATCCTGTAAGCCACGCTGCTCAATGTCAGCGCAGCACCTGTTGTCCCTGCCCACATCTCGCCTTCTGAATCTCAAGAGACCTTTGAGAGAAACAAACAAACAAACAAACAAAAGGGACAACATAAAGAGGGAGGCTGCTTTAAACGACTAGCTGAACATGAATGAGAAAGAAGAACCCCCTGCTTATCCAGCCTAAAGAAGGCCAGTGGCCTTGTGTCTAACCAGCTCTTTCCCAGGAATTATTTTAGGGGCGATACACACTCTTATGTTAAATGAGCTCTACCAGTGCTCTGCTGTAAATCAGTACAAAATACACACTCTGTGCACACGCAGCACAAAGGGGTGGAAAAATAAGACACTGGTCTGAGCAGCTGGGTGCAGTGCTCATGCATTGCTTTGCAATGGAATAAGTTTAATCCTCCTGGGTTTCTGACTTCCCACTTCAGGCATACTCCCTGTGCCCAGCAGAGCTCGTGTTCTGGATGTCTGGCTGCATTATGCACAGCATATTACAGAATGAACTACTTTGTAGATACGTGAGTTAGCTTATGAATGGGAAGCTCCATAGTACCTTGAGAAGAGCTGTGTACTAACTTGATGGCTTTATTTTTAGACCTTGTCAAGCTTATTTAGAGCTAGCTCAGCTATCTTTATGTGTTATTTTATTGTGTTCTAGCTATACCTCCAGAAATACTTATTTTATACAGTTTACTACTGGTTCAGCAAGCTAGTCTGTTCACTGACCAGCTACTTGAGGAATTCTATGCAAGGCCCTGATGGAAATCTGGAAAAGCATGACATATTCCACATTAGCTCTGTTCCACAGCATGTGGAGCCTCTGTCATCCCTTCATCTCCATAGAAGCTTCGTCCTACTTAATGGCACTGAATTCTGGCTCAGCATTATTAGTTACCTCTTGTTTTCTGCTACTCATGCTGTCCTTTTGTTTGAAGCAGTGTATGAGTTATGTGCCCAGACCTTTCCAATAACTTCCTGCTAAAGGCCTATCTTGCAGGTCAAACTGCAAGAGTTCAAACTTTGCACAACAGGGAAGGTATATTAATATTTGGGTTTGACTTTATGCGCGCCCCAAAAGTTGTACAGATTTCAGGAAGCGTTGTAACTGACTTTACTGTGCCATCAAGTATAAAAGCTTGGGGGTATATGCAGTGGGAAAATTAGTGACCTTTTTTACAGCACAGCTATCACTCTTTGGACATGTAGTAAGCTGTAACATAAACTACTCCCTTGAAGGCAGTGACTTAGCAAGGAGATTAGGGCTATGCATTGGTATCAGAATCCAATTCCAGGATGAGCTAGGTCTCCTAGATACCTTTAGCTTGGGTTTCATTCACTGGTTTAATTTCAGTATATTAGAACACATCATGGTGTTAAACTGAACAATTAATGTGGTCATAAAAATAAAGAGCATGAACGTAGGCTTTAGCCTACGTGACTGGACATGTGGTTCATTTAAATCAGGTAACTTGTCCCTACTAATGGGTGATGAAAGACACTGGAGATGGAAGCATAGATTTTAGTGCATTAAGCAAATAACATGCTCATAGAGAAAAACTTACTCTGAGCCTCCAGAAAATAGACTGGCTTATATCCATCTGGGATAATACACAGTAACTGGTCTCTGGCATGTAGATACTGTGGTACTGGCTGTTCTAGAGAAATTAAGAGGTTTTATTACAATCAGAAGAATGCAGAGACATATCCCAGCCCTGAGGAGCTTTCACGCTCTGCTTCATACAAGAGAGTGCATCTAGAGCAAGACGTGGGAACAGCACCCAAGTTTGTGACACAACAGCTGACAAGATCCAGCACCCAAGTGTCCTGCTTGGATGTTCAGATTAGCATTTATATGCTTAAAATGGGTACTGATGTGAACTTTTGAAAGCCTAAATGAAAGGATGAGGAAATCTGTTGAAAATACCTTTGTAGGGGATTTGGTTTATTGGTGGTCTAAGTCAGGGTTAAGAAAAAGCACTTCCCTAGTTTTCAAGCCTCTGCTAATTTTTTTGATGATGAAATGGTCTGTTTCCTGTCATCTTGTGGCTCTAGGAAGACCGTTCAGAAAGGAAAACTCATGGATCTCACAAGCACAGTTATCATCCCACTGCTTTTTGGCAGCTTGGGGATCTTCGCCCTTTTTCGGCTACTGCAGTGGATGCGGATGCGAGCTTACCTCCAAGAAGCAGTGGTCGTGATCACAGGGGCTACCTCTGGCCTGGGAAAAGGTAGGTACTGAAAGAAGGGCAGCAAAGGCAGGACAAGTGGAGCATTGCAGAAGGGGCACCGATTGGAATAAAGCAGTAATGAGCAGAAAGTTTCCATTGCTTTGAATTTTGAGAGACATCGCTTGCACAGCCGTATCAGTTATAACTATAGCCAGTGCAAATTTTGATGCAAGAAAGTCTCAAAATCTGTTAAGGAAAATTTTAATTATTCTGTATAAACTGGAGCTCATCAAAGAAAGGAGCAAGTTATGTTGTTCTTGTGCTGTCAGGGGTCTTTTCTCTGAATCCTGAAAAAGCCGGGAAGTCAAATTGTTTCTCTAAAACTTCACAGAACTGGTGTTCTGCATTCATGTTTGTTGTATTTCCAGATACCATGCCATACCTTCCACTCCTCTCTGCCCTAACCCCCAAAGTTAAGGTACCTTTTCTCTTGTACATCCATTCTAAAATCAAACTCTTGGCAATATTAACAACAATGAGTATTTTTTTCTAAATAAAAACACAAGGGTTTTTTTCCAAATAGAATTTATTCTTTGTTTGAGTGGATAGGTTCTCTAACTCTGCTTTCTATAATTGCTTTAAAAGCTTCTTGAAGAGAAGACAAGGTGCTCTCTGCTATCAAGGTTTTCATTAGGATGAGTACATTTATAGAAGAAATAAAGCTTAAATTGATGCTGTTCTTGCATGTGAGTTTGTCCTTAAGGGTAGGGGTGTTCAGTAACTGAATGGCCAAAGGAGATGAAATGGTCCTCTCTGCCTGTCGGAACCAAAATGCTGAGAATGGTAAAAGAATTTGTATTCCACAGCAAGAAGAGATAGAAGTAGTATCTCAGGAGGGACTTTCCAGCTGTGACAGGCTGGGCAGATGTAGCGCTGTGTGTTGTTGGGTGTATAGATTTCCACCATTGTATAGTAAAGTTTCCCCCTTTACTGACTCATTGCCAAGAGCTTATACTATTCCCCTCACTCCCAGTTATTAACATACTAGACCACCTCTAATTACTGTGTGTTCTTAAACACCCTTCGTTACTACCCACTGCCATCTCTTGCACAAATAAGCAATTTGTCTCACTGGGTCACAGAGGGATAGGGTAAAAGAATACGCAATTGCCTCAGCAGCTGGTAGCACTGAAAGGACAATAGCATGGCATCTGTTCTTCAGCCTTTTCTTGAAGAAGAGGATCACCTTGATGAAGCCATTAGCTCCAAGGCTTCTGAAACCTTTGGAGGTGTTCACTAAAATGAAAACTTCTAAGATCAGGCCCCACTCCATTAGATAACATACACAAGGTAACTGTAGTCCCTCTTAAGAAGGGCATATAGTCAAAAATGAAGAGGCACAGGGAAATTCAGCCAGCTGATGGGGGAAGATGCATCAAGAGCACAACTGCATAACCAGCACAGTAACTGTGAACACACCAGCTGCCTCAGCCGCTGTCAGCCGCTGTCATGTGTCTGTCAAAGTCACAAGAAAATGGCATCTTGCTGCGACTGCACTGTAAATCAGCCTATCACTCAGGAGTAATAAAGCCACCTTAGGCCCTTGCCACCTAAACGAAGTTTTAGCCTATTACCAGGTATGGTGTGGATCTGCTGTTTCTCTCTGGCATTCAAATGTCTATTTTTCTCTCTTCCTTGCTTCCTCCAAAGAATGTGCAAAAGCCTTCCATGCAGCTGGCTCCAAGCTGGTGCTCTGTGGCAGAAACAGTGAGAAACTCAAAGACCTGGTGCAGCAGCTTTCTACCGTGACCAATCACCGAAAGAACGTAAGTGTGGGAGAAGGAGAAGCTTGTTGTCTTGTGGGGCTGGGATTTCTGTTCGTGTTATTACAGAAGTTACAGAATTGCTTGTGGGTTGTTCTGTTGAGCAATCGGAAGAATGCAATCTGTGGTTAGGGGTAGATACTGCTATAGGAGTACATTGAGCTGACATGTCATATCTTGTAAAAACCCTACAAAAATAAGCCATCTGAAAGACTTGTAATGGAAGTGAAAGCGTAGGAGAGTGCAGAGTGCCCAGATGCCCTTGCATGTCACATACTGAATCTGGGAAAGTGATTTTCCTTCTGTTGGCTTTTACTTTTGATGTCTAGTTCTGCTGACAGTGTCTAAGAAAGGTATTGCTGGCTTCTGAAGAAGACACATGTTAAGTTTTTGACTATTTTAGATGCATTTTCTTTATTAAGACAATAACAAACTTTAGTACTTGAGGAAGATCTCACTTGCCCCTTTCCTGTGCTCTGGTATAAGGAACAGGCTACAGGAGCAGAGAAAGATGAAAGCACAACCTGCTTCTGTCCTATATTCCTACCAAATGGAACTGCTGCACTCTAATTGTACAAGGTTTGGATGGTCTGCTTCTGTGTTTCCAGAGCTGTGAAACCCCATCTCTCCTTTAAGTCATCAGCATGAACATACAGCACATTCAGCACAGCCTGAACTGGTCTTTTGCCAACTTTTGTTTATTCACAGACACACAAACCTCACACTGTGGTATTTGACCTCTCGGACACTAAAACTGTCCTAGACGCTGCTGAAGAGATCCTGAAGTACTTGGGTCACATAGACATACTGATCAACAATGCAGGCATTAGCTTCCGGGGCACAATTGTGGACACAGGACTGGATGTGGACAAGAAAGTGATGGAAACAAATTATTTTGGTCCTATAGCCCTCACCAAAGGTACTTGTGATCTGGATTACAGGGGGGCAGTGGATTTGGCCGATACCTTTTGCATGCCAATACAACTAAGCACAGCTTAACTTCTGTTTGTAATTGTATTTGGTACAGTGCAGTATAAGAGGGAAGGAAAGTTTTGTTTTATAGCAGGCCTAAAGTTGATGCTTGGGCATGACTGCATGGGAAGTACCTGATTAGAGATACCATCGTGTTTACAATACACCTCCTGACACTAGTCTGGCAGGAACTTATGAAGAGAGATATGGTTAGCCTGTCTACACTGATAAAACCCTAGAGAACGCAGTATGGGTTCTAGGTGAAGCTGTTGCTCTTCTAGGAAGCTTCTTCGGGTACACAGAAAGTTCAGCCTGGAGTGTGTCAGCTGCAGGAACTGGAAAGACTTACTGGTGGCAGAAAAGAGCAAGTCCTGCTGACCATGCCAGTGGGAGATCATAGCAACTATAACAGCCTTTGTGCAGCCTTGCTGGCACAAGGATTCTCCTCATAGGTGAATGTCCCAGCCAGACTGCAGCTTCAGTTAGAGGCTTCCTAAGCAGTATCCCTTGCCCAACCCCTGCACTGAACAAGGATCTTGTAATTCACTTAGGCATCTTTGAATGCTCTGAAAGCATCGATTCTTGACAGCAGGAATGGCAGGACTGTTTTTCTGAATGGGTCTTTTCTGTCTCTTGCTAGCACTTCTCCCCTCCATGATCAAGAGGAGACAAGGCCACATTGTGGCCATCAGCAGTGTTCAAGGCAAAATAAGCATTCCTTTCAGATCAGCATGTAAGTACCTCCACAGAAGATGGGGAAGACATATTTGGGGCACCGGACTGAATGAATATTTGGCTACTGTTGCCACATTTAGCTCTTCATAGACCTGGCTGCATGCAGGAAAGGCAGAGCTGTGCATCATTCTTTGTGTGGTCACAAATCTCTGACAGCTGTTGAGGAAGGCATTTTCAAATACAAAATCTTAGCCCTGTCCTTTTAGGTTTAGCTGTTAAGGGATGGGGGAGGAGAATATGTTTTCAGCGTCTTGAAAACAGCTTGATATTCCTATCTTAACACTTGAGAACCCCTCATTATTTCCTCATTATTATGGAAATAATCAGTAAGTTTACAGGGGCTCTCAAGTGTTAAGATAGGAATATCAAGCTGTTTTCAAGACGCTGAAAACAAATTTCTATAATTTTACTGCATTTTATCCTTGTTGTTTGCCTGGTTAATCTCCTATAAGAAAGTAGGAACTTTTTGTCTGAGTAAGTTATGAAGTGCCATAGGAAAATCAATGCCAAAATAAAAGCCTAAATGGTGATCTTGATCCAGCAAACTCTTTGTGCTAAATCAGTTATGACAAAAAATAATATTGGTGAGATTACTGGAAAAAGCCTTATAAAAGATGGAGGAAGTAAAAGGAGAGAAGGAGAGTGTTTGGCATACAAGTATCTGTAAGTCACTGAAGATAAACATAAAAATGGAGAAGTAAGTGGTGATGGCATAAGTGTGGTAGGGCATGATGCTGAGTGAACGAGAGCCTGGAACATCTGGGCCTTCTGGTCTTGCAGGTGATGTGGGTACAATTGCACCAAGAAGCGTGCTCTAAAGAGCTTCCATAGCGCTTGCAGAGTGACCAGAACCATGTGGGCCTGGCGGCACAGAGCTCAGCTCTTGCCTAGGTCCTCAGACAGGGTATGCAGCCTGCGCTACGCTCTGTGCTGCTGGTGTCAGCCCTGCAGACAGGCTGAGGTGATGGCAGTCACGGTGGTAGTGACCAAGTATACACGGAAAGGGAGAGAGCAAAAGGACTCACTCAGCCATTTAGCAGGGGGAAATCCTGCCCTAGGCCACACTTCTACTCCTGTCTGCTTGTGTGATCAGGTTTTGACTTGTGTGCAGCCAAGCCCTGAACCTGCTCTGCAAGTCCGTAACGCCCAGGGCGTGCAGGCCAGCAGGGCGCTCGGCAGCGGTGCTCAGCTCTGCCCTCCTGTACTGGCTTCACAGTCCACCAGCCCAGCTTATCAAACGCTTCCCGGGCCAGGCTTCATGTCTCCTTTATCGCGAGCGGGAGGCAGCTTGGGTTCACTCTGTAGTGCTTTGGCATGGCTGTGATATTAAGCTCAGGATCCTAGCCAGTTTCCAACTTGAGTATTTATATTTTGCCTTCCTAAATTTACCAACTGCCTTTCTCTCACTCCTACTACCTGTTGCTGCCATTCACTAAAAATACCCAAACCAACAAACCATCTAGTTGGAGAACAGCTACTGGGCTCTTGCTGAGAAGTGGCTGCATTGCAGTGAAAAACCCATTCAGGGGAATGATTCTTCCTTCAGTCCTGCTCCTTTTCCTTAGTGCATAGTTCTTTTCCTGTTTTTCAGATGCTGCCTCTAAGCATGCTACCCAGGCCTTCTTCGATTGTCTACGAGCAGAGGTAGAGCAATATGACATTGAAGTGACAGTTATAAGCCCTGGATACATTCAGACAAACCTCTCTCTCAATGCTGTAACAGCAGATGGATCTCGCTATGGAGGTGAGATATGATTTTGTGCCCTATATCTAAAGCATGTCCACCTCAATGAGTTACTTCAAAGTGTACTCTCAACATACGACCTCTGGTGGGGACACAGGTTAGCCCTGAAGTATCAAAAGACAACTTTGGATGCAGGGTAGGAACAGTAACCCGCAAAATTTAGCCTTCCTAGACAGCAATTACTGATTACTAGCCCAACCATGGATTATACCTGCCTGTGGTCCCATATACAACTGGTTTAAAAAACAGAACCATACAAACAACCATGTACAGTTAGAACAGAGCATTCTTAGGAAAGGTACTTAAGTGTGGGCTTACCTGCTGGCATTGGTGTTTACTCGGCTTTCCTTTGGCAGTTATGGACAAGAACACCGCCGAAGGACAGACAGCCGCAGAGGTGGCTCAGGTGGTTCTCAATGCAGTGGGACAGAAGAAGAAGGAAGTACTGGTAGCTGGCCTAACACCGTCCCTGGCTGTCTACCTGCGAAACCTCTTCCCCAGGCTCTTCTTCACCTTAATGGCAGCTAGAGCGAAAAAGGAGAGAAAAGCAAAGGACTCTTAAAGCTCATCTCATTCAAGAAGTAACTGTAGGGAGAAGCGAACCCCCTGCAGTTTGGCTGGGACATCGGTGGAAGTGCTCTTGCAGGGAAAAACCTTTCCCAAAATGCTGCAATTTGCCATTGCATGGAGAGCGGGAAGTGGTTTCCCCCACATCAGGGCAGGCCCCACTTGCTGGAAGGCAGCACCTACTCCTCACCTGGAGAAGGGTCCTTGGACAAAGGTGGAGAGCTGAGGCTGCCAGGGAGAGTAACTCAAGGGAATGCACTTTGCAGCAGGGGAGGCCCATGTGCTGGAAGACAGCCCCTTACCTCACCTCACTCCAGGCATGCTCAACTTTATTGGCCTGCTACAAATAAAACCCGCTTGTCCTTCACACAAGCAGATCTTAGCTTTCCCCACCCTGTGGCCCCTGTGAAATACAGTCCCCAGCTGGGAACTCTCGTGATCAGTGTCTCCTTCCCACTCCTTCCAATCTGATCTAGAACGTGTTGCTTGAAGTGGAAAACTTCAGAGCCTCTGCTTGTTAACAGATCAGATGATTTGGCATGTTAAGCTAAAGTCAAGTCCAGTGCCACTTTTAAAGTTAACTGATGTAAAAATGTAAGTTTTATTTGGCAATTATTTTATCTGTCTGAATCATGCCTTACTGAGGTACAGGACATTTAACTCTACTACCTGACAGTGCAGTATTAACCACAGCACAAGTTAATGCAGGGGAAGCACTGAAAAGGTATAAAAAAGTAAAAGCACAGCCAGGTATGCTGTTGTGTGTAAATACTGTGCAGCCAATAGCCACACACACCTGGTCCATCCGCAGGCCTAGAGCACAGAGTTGGTGCGATTCTGCAGATGCCAGGCAAGCAGAGGAAAAACTGTGTGCGTAGGGTGGACAGTAGAGGAGACAGACCCTTAGTTCTCACCAGTTTTAAAGCAATCCCAGATGCTAGTTAGGATCGCTTCCGGTGGGGGGACGATCTTCACGCAGGCTTCAGGGAGTCCGACAGCCTGAGGCAGTGCCGTATTCCATTCTTGACCCTTCCTCCTCATGTTGTGAGGGATACCAGCACCACTAGGAAAAAGGAGAGGCTGCACAGAGAGACTTCAGTAAGGACAAGAATAATCTTTTTTAACTTAAAATAAAGCCTACGAGTAGGAACAAGGTCCAGACCCCTGCTGCCGCCTCCATGCACTTACCAGCGTTCTCCATGTGTACTGCCTTGTATGTCCTGCCTGTGAGTGCACATCCGACGACAAATAAATTACATTGTTATGAAATTAATCCTTTGTTCTACTTCAGCTCCTCAGAGCAGGTAACATTAGAGGAAGGGAAAGCAGGAGGATTTTGTTTTTCCTTTCTTACATTCCTGCAAGGTGCTGTTGTAACAGTTGTAGTTGCAGAACAACATACTTCATCCCAGCCCCTCCATCTGCTAGTTTACAGTAGACATAGTGTGAACCCACACAGAGGATTAGTCACACTAAAACTCTGTAATACAGGTGTGCAGTGTCAGCAGGACCTTCTCCTTCAAAAAGCCTTCTCTTCACCACTGCGGATTTATAAATGATCTCTCAGAATCCATCCCAGATGATGCCCAGGACGTGTTTAATGATCACAGTGCTGCTGCTCAGGTAGGGCGTCCTCCACCATTTTCACTGTGGCTGAGGTTGCAGGTTTGTTACGTAAAGTCTGAGGATTGAAATGACAGTTTGAAGCTTTCAGGTGTATGTATCTTTTTTCCTGTTAAGATAGGAAATGAAGGCATTACCTTCTCTCCCTCTCCACAAGAGGAGTTTCTGTAAGCATTAGTTGTGCTTTTTCTTTTGTATTTTGCATGTTCAGGTCCTCCATTTCTTGGCAAAATACAGTAGTCCTGTCGGTCTCATCCAGCTGCTCCGTTGTCTGGTGTTTCAGGTCACAGCTACCCGGGAAGGACCGAGGGGCTGCTTTGCATTTCTATGTTGCCATCCAGGACACCAAGGGTTGTAACACATCAAGCCTGAGGAAAAAAAATTACGCGTGGGGAGTTACTGTAGTTAGTTAGTTTGAACTACCGCTCCGAGTCAGAGGTTACCGAGAGTGTGCACATTCCCCTTTGAAAGTAAATTCCGTCTCCGTGACAAGAGGAACGCAGCACGCTGCATTTCAGAGCGCCCCCGTAACGGTCAGCAGCATGCGGAGCTTTCGAAAGGGGGCTCATCCCCAGCCACTGTCACCCACAGCTACTGGCACGGGGGGGAGCGGAGACTGACCCCAAAGCCCTGCATACAGCAGCCATCCATGCGATGCAGTGAAACGCACAACCGTCGAGACCCTTCTTGGTCTCCCAGGTCATTTTGAATAGTTACAGCACTGCCTTAACAGCCAGCACATCACTAAGCATTTTAGCTAAATTATCATGAACGTTTCTTGGAAAAAATAGCCCCGCCGCTCCCCATCTACATCCTGTCCACCTCAGAACAGAGCAAAGGGTGCGTTTTTAAACCAGACCTACCTGTTGTGACAGCAAAGCTGAATTTTCACCTT
Source organism: Phaethon aethereus (assembly GCF_964289735.1). NCBI lineage: Eukaryota > Metazoa > Chordata > Aves > Phaethontiformes > Phaethontidae > Phaethon > Phaethon aethereus. The sequence goes on from NC_138591.1 coordinate 3,902,733, forward strand.
TTCTCCTGCAGTAAGAGACCACAGGAAACTTGCTCATTTTTTAACTCCAGAGTCTGATGTGAGCCATGGGTTTAGGGAGCCTACCAGGGGTCAGTCCTTCTGCCATAGTGGTTGTTCCAGGCAAGGGAAAGCTTAACACAAAACGAGTGCCCAGGACCACAGGGGTTTGGTGAAGAAAAGGAACTAACAGCCCCAACAATTATTCTGCATCAATTAAAAAAGAGCAGGAATGTCTTTTGTGTGGCTAGCACAAGGATATTTCAGGGTCTTCTGCAGCAATAAAGTACATATTAGCTACAGCAGATCTACCACTAGTTTAAAATTCATCCAGTAGAGGGGACTTTAGGAATAGACGACGTCAGGACTTGAAAGGCAGCCTGCCCAGCGGTCTTGGCCTAACCGCAGCAAGATGAAGTAGTTGCATTTCTTTCCCTCCTCTCTGCCAAGGCAACTGTACATTGTTGCTATAAATAGAGGCACTCTGGATTCCAGCTTCTTTTAACCTTGGAGGGAGACAACTCAGCCACTGTACCAGCAAAAGAGGCAAAGGGCTTTCGCCACCTAAAAACGTCTCGATGCCACAGGAGCCTCCTCCAGCCCACGTGCCAGCACAGGTACGTGCTGCCTGTGCGGGTGCTAAAAGTCCTTGCCGAGAACTCCCGGCAAACCCCATCTGCCCAGCACGCACACGACGGGGATGCACACCCCTCTAACCCAAGAGCTGCATCAGCAGAAAAGCGCAGGTTGGAGCCATGGCCAGAAAAGCCTGCTGCAGTCTGGAGGTGAGGGGGAGTTCTTGCTGCCTGCTATTGCAATTTGGACAGATAAAGATAGAACTACTGAATTTGGTTTCCCACCTCATGAGACTCCCTTCCAAGGTCAGTGCTTCAGCTGTGGAGGTCAGACTGCAACCGCCACTGAAGCAAGCAGGCCTGTGTGCAGGCCGCTTTTATTGCAGGGCTTTGCTCTTGTATTCAGATCATAACACTTGAAGCTGTGCCAAGCTGACCTTGTAAATGCTAGCCACGCCTATTTTCCATCTGGTAGGAGGACATTCTAGAAAGCAAGCCCCTAGCTTGTAAAACTGGCAGATTGTGCAAACCAGTAAATGCTTCCCATTCTAAGAACAAGATTGTGACAGTTTTGAGCTAAAAGATGAATTAATGCACAAAAGTGAATTCTAAAATTTCGGGTAACAGTTACAAGATAGAATCATGCGGATGCCTTGCGGCAGCAGCAGGCAGCTCCAAAAGCGCGTGTTCCAAGCAAGAGCAGTGGAATCGCGTAGTCAGGGCACGGCCATCCGGGTGTCAGCAGCAGTTACAAAGCACACCAGTAAGACAGCCGGACTCCCACCTCGGCAGTCCTCAGCTGCACATGGTAAAAGGCATTTCAGTGGAGATGTAGCCACATAAGGAAGAACTGGCACAAGAACTGAGCAGAACGTGTTTGTAGCTGGAAACTTCCAGTGTTTTCTCCATTGTGCAGAGAAGTAGTGGTTGGAGGTGGCAGGGCAGCAGAGGATTTGGACACCTTTAGCCCCAACCATCAGTGTTTAAGCAATTACCAAAAAGATATAAACACTGGGGTAACAAGTAAGCCTCTTGCAAGAAACAAAACTGTCAAGCTAAGAGGGAAAGCGACACTCTACAGCTATTCCTTCAATGGCTGCTGTAAAGCAACATGGACACTGCTGCCACGTGTAACGGACAAGAGGAGTATCAGGTCTGTGTGTGAGCACGCATAAATCTTACCACCACTGGAGTTCTCATAGCAAAGCCTCCAGCCCCTGGAAGCACACTATAAAAGGGATCTACGATAACAGTAACAAGAGAGCAAAAGCATTTGAAATTCTCATCCTTTAATGGTCAATGATAACTTCTGGCTGGTTCTGTGTAATACAATTAAACAATATACTTAAATGTTCCCCCCTCCCCCCCCCCAAAAAAAGCAGCTCTCACACCCCCTCTTTCTATAGCTTTCTTTCATTGACATTCCACTGCTGGATTGGACTCCCATGGCCTAACATACAGCTCTCAAGTCAGCACACATCCACATCTTAAGTGTAACGAAGAACTGAAAAACCTTGGTGCACCAGTGATGTGTTATTTTAAAAATAACAGCTCTATTAAACCAAATCCTTCCCAGTCTCCACTGCTTCTCAAAGAGGAAAAACAAAACGTTACTGTGGGAGTCTTAATACACTTGTCTTTGTGGGTTTCTCTCTTCCGTGCTGAAGTCATACAGCATAGAGTTCATAGATCTTCTTTACACAGTACACCAGGGCAGCGAGTGCTATCGTGTTATGCAGTCTCTTTCTGTGCAGGTCGTCCTTCCTCACCAGCACCACCGGAGTGGAGGAGGTGAGTGTATGCAGGGGCAGGCGGGAAAGTTTATAGGCATCGTACTCTACTTGGTACTTGCAACAAGGATCAAATTGCCAAGAGATACCATAAAGGGTGCAGCAAGCCACGCTCAGCACACCAGCAGGCAGGGAGATGTAGTGAGAATAATCTACTGGAAGTGCCAGAGGGGTGAAGAGACAGGTGGTGCCCGCTAACACGGCGGTCTTGTGCAGGCAGTTCCCGACAGTGATCCAGCGGGCCGTCTCATCCCCAATGCGAGTGGGCTCTATCACTATGTACTTGTACTGCGCTTCCAGGGCCTGCTCCAGCTCATACTCAAACTGGTCCTGAGCGTTCTCTCCATTGTAGATCTCGTGCACGATGTAACAGTCCGTGGAGGACAAGGTGACCCTGTTAACAGGAAACGCAGAGTTAAAACTACAGAGCTTAAAGACAGACCATTCACCCACCCAGCTGCGAGGAGAGAAAAACGCCCCAAGTGACAGCAGCCCCTCAAGGTCAGTCACTGCTTCTGTTCAACAACAAGCAGCTTTTTCAAATCAAGATTCATTTTGCATCAGCTAATTATGCCTGCTGTACATGAAGTCATCCCAAAATAAGGGGTATTTTTCCTTACCTTTCCCTAACTTGGAGGAGCTAGAATATTTTGAGAACATAGGGTCTTGTTAACAATCCTGAAATGGTTGCTCACACCGATACCCAAGCAGTTTCTCTAGAGATACTGGAAATACCACACCTTGGCGACCACACCACATCAATGAATGAACTGTGCAGGCTTAAGGAGTTCTCACAGAAAATAAGACTAGCAACCCAACCATCAAGAGGGCGAGTTGCACTGGAAGGTTTTAAGAGAGGAAGCGTGTTCAAGTGAAGATGTCTGCTTTCTCCCCACATAACTACCTCCTTGCCACTGATGCAACTTGCTCTTTAGCCCCACCACAGTAAATCCAACCTAATAAATCCATGGTAAATCCAACAAGGATGGCCAAGAAACACTGCTGGGACTAAAGGTGAAAATGATAGCAGAGTACTCTGTTAGAGAGTGATTCACTCCCTCTGCTGAAATAGGGCACCGCAAAGCAAGAAAGGAACTTTTTTTTTTTTAACCCAGGCAGGCTTTAACAGTGAAGAAGGAGCTGCTCGCTTTACATTGGAGCACGCTCCCTACTGACAGGAGATTCACAAGGCTTGTGTATCCCTCATTTGAGGAGCAGCTTTTAGCTACCTAAAATCACATCAACTTCCACCTCCCCTCCACCCCTTCACACACATCACCTTAGCTGCAGCTGTATTAATGTGATGGACTGCTAAGAAATAGGATTATGACTGTTTACCTGCACTGAGAAAGGGTAAAAACCTATCCATTAGAACAAGGCAAAATCCTCCCTTCTAGGCAGAAGAAATAACCATTTCTGACATACTTGTGTTTAACCAGAGCAAAACTGAGCACGTGGCCTCTCAAGGATAAAAATATCTAGCAGATTTCCTTTAGCAGAAGGAGAACAAATCGCACTGATATTTGATTTAATCACAGCAGACAAAACAACGTTACCCCAACAACATTTAGACCCTCCCGATATTGGGAGGCAAGACACTGCTGAGGCAGACAATGAAACTAGCACTTTTTGCTCCATCAGTACAATGGTACTTATGTGCATGCACTGGAAAATAAGGGAGAAAAATACACATTCGCAAGCTGCCGTGTTACCAGACATTAGCCTTAATGTGCAGCTCCATTCATGCTGCAAAGCGTATTGTGCAGTGGCCATCTGTAATCAAGAATGTTGTTAAATTACAAGCTGTTGCCAGAAGTAGCTGCTTTTGTGAACAGCGGCAAACATATCAAACAGCAGGACCCAAGACGCACCAGCCTCTCTCAAAGCAGAGTAATAAGCAGTTTCATTAAAAGTCTGGCTGGAATTTATATAAACTACAAGGAAAACTCAACTTACAAGCTAGCTATTGAGTTCTCTGCAGTGCATTTCCCCCTTGGCCTGTTCACAAGTAGAAAGAAAAACAAAAATCCACCTGGATGCTGTGTAGGCCAGGGGCCTCTTTAAGGCCATCACCTTGTCAGACACTGCTTGGAAAATTATGATTAACTCTTTCAGCACATTTTCAGGATGTGACATTCTGTAGTGAACTGGCAAGTACTTAAAAAATTTGAAGGACAACACCTATATAAGGAGTTTCTAACAAAGAATGAGTTAACCAGGTGTTCCACTGATACATTAAGGACACAGCTGGTAAAGGAACAGTTGTCTTCAAGAACAAAAAAAATCCTTGACAGAAAGCAAGTGCAGCTTCTCTGAAATCAAAAATTCCAGTTTCATTACAGAAGATACGCAGAGACTTAAGGTAACTGTAAAACAACACCGATGACTATGTGAAACCACTTGCTAAGGTATAATGACTTCAGGGAAAAGCTATTGCTGAAAGGCATTTTCAAGCTGGAAGCTGACCCAGTACTAACACAACCCTCCAGATAAAATGAGTATTTCCTACCAAAGAGCACTTTCAGCATTTTGTAACACCTAGGAACATGCAGCGTGGGTCTGCAAAACAGAGAAGCAGAATCCAAATTCAACTAAGAACTCCACAGAGGCTCAGGAACAGCACAATAGCCCAGTCACCCTAGGATCTCCCTGCCATCACTGGGAGAACAAGGGTTAAAGAGGCTTACTTGTTCTCTGCCTGTACAAGAGCCACAGGGAACTGGGCTTCTAACTCTAGGAATTAAGTCAAGAAACTACATGCCATGGGATTCTCCAGGCTCAGCATCAGGACAGGTGGCACTGACCTATCAGCCTCATTCCTCCTCGCTCAGATCTTGCCTGTTCTTCCCTCTGAACATCCCTTCTTTCCTTTCACCATGATGTACACAAGTGGAGCCACACCACAAGCAACTGCCACCTGTCAGAGAGAGCAGGAATCCAACAGACTTTGGCCAGAGGCAGTACTGTCCATCTCTTCTGGAATCTTTTGGCTTGCCAGGCTGTGGGGTTTTATAACAATAGAGTCAAGAAACGCAAAATCATCTTAAGCCAAAACAAGCAGATCTTAAAGTATGTTCTGTTGAAAAAAATCACTGGGGAAAAAAACTGCACAAAGGCTTCATCCCTGTAGGGTCTGGCCCCTTAACTATGCTGTTTCGCCAAATCAGTCCTCTAATATGGGAATAAATCTCTATCACAGTGCTGAAGCTGCAAATGGTAAAATAGGCAATCCAAAAACAAAGGACAAAGAATGAAAAAATTAGCTGCTCAAAACAATAGGACACATGAAGAGTCGGCAACACAAGCAGAAAGTCTCCGTTTCTGTAACTGAGGAAGTGGGGTTTATCACATATTATTTCCACACAAGAACTGGCTGCCCCTGGAGAATGGAAAGCTGAAAACTGTTTTGTTTTCAGATGGTATAAAGAGACACGGATAAGATACGTGGGCTTGAGAAGGTTTTAGACCTTGTTGGCATGTACAGTAGGACCGAGGACCTCAATCCACACAGGCAATCTCTCCTGACACAGCCTTTCAATTGAACACAGCAGCTGCACAGGAACAAATCCAGTCAAAGCAACTGGATTTGCTCAAACACCGGTGGCTATGGAGTTTGCCTTTTGGAGCTTGTACCCCACCCCCCAGCAATGACAAACAAAAATGCAGAGCTATGCAATCAACTCCAAGCTGGCATCCATCCGTTAGAAAGTGTGGTGATTTTATATAAATTCCATTTTACTTAAAAGAATAGTAACTAGCCAGTGTCAGCAAGGATCTAGTTCCAAAAGTCATAAAATGCTGCCACATGTTCAGAAGCCCAGCATGCTATTTACCAGACAGACCAGAACCTAAAAGCCTAAAAGCAGTCGTCGTTAGTATTATTCAATCAAATGGTTTTCCAGGACCTGCCTCGCCACCCCCCAGAAAAAAAAAAAAAGACCAAGTTAAAGAGTTGTACCGCTGTTCTGGACCTTATATGCAAATAGTTTATTCTACTGCAGCTTCATATATTCTATTCTTGAGAAATTTAAAATGTCTCATTCCTACTGCAAACTGAACACATAGATGGGGCAATGTGATAGTACTCAACTACTCAGCACAGCAAGATGAAAATAATTTAAAATCATTGATGTAAAATTTTAGTATTGCCAAAGTTTTAAGTAAGGAATCAGTTGTTAACAGAGCTACCATCAGCAGGAGGGGCAGAAGTGTCTGTCTCGGCTATAGGACAAGCTTCAAATTACATTTGGATTATCTTCCTAACATGGGAATATCAGAGAGAACCAGGAGAGGGGTGCTGCACCTGGCTGAACAATAGCAACTCCAGCAGCTTCCCAGTTGCAGCCCCCAAAGCAGCTCCGTTTCTCTGTGGCCTCCAGCTTGGAAGCAGTGTCCTAGCTGCCTCTTGAGAACAGCAGCCTGTCTGTTAAATATAAATTTCAATTGGGTAGTCTTTATGGATGAAGAAATAAATACCCTTCTAAGGAGGAGGCACAATGCCACTCAATGGGAAAAGACCTTAAGGTTTGCCAGATGCCAAGTGGCAAAAAGAGAAACAAATGAACAGAGCGCTGAAAACAGGGCAGATGACAACCTGGAAGAAACCTCAGCATCCTTCTGCCACTGTCCACTTGCAGGGGAGAACGTCTGAGCCTCACAAGCATGTGGTCCTCAGCCTGAAGGTATTCCTCGATCTGCCAGACAGACTTTTGGCTAGGGTTTCAAGTCATCCATCTATCTCAGCTTGGCACAATGTTCAGAATCACGATTAGAAACAATCTCAATCTGCACGAAGCACAGGTACAGTTCTGTGCAAAAAGAGTTCTTTTGAAACCCCTCCCGTAACACTTAGGTCAAGTTTTGGTTTTGTTTCTTTTTTTAAAAGAAGAATGTTCCTGGACAACGGTATTGCTCAGAGCACCAAACGTACATTCAGATTAACTGCAAATCTCAATTACAGTCTGATTAGTAATTAAGAAAATAAGGAAGGAGAAGCTTGCAGCAGAGTGATAACGCCGTTCACAAGCAGCACGCATGTGCGCGCGCGCACACACACACACAAAATCTAGTCTGGCAATGCAACAGAGGCTGTGCACTTGTGAACTGCCGGAAAAGGCCATTAGAGATGGCCTAAGCACAGTGTCTGGGGTCATTATTAGCATTTCAGCCAAGCTTGAGTAAGTCAATGAAGTCAAGGCATGACAACTTCAAACACTGAACTTCCCTCCCCCCACATAAATCCTTCTTGAAATTTAATTTAATTTCAAGATTAAGGAATGAGTCTGGCTTTAATTCTCAGTGGAAATATTCCACCTCAAAGTCATATTCTACAATATATTTCTCTATACAGGAGAGTTCCAGGACATGGGCCACAGAAAGTGCTAACATATCTGAGCTTAAACACCTAAGAATTGTTTCTCTGATGAACATCCACGCCATCTCCCAGTCTCAGGCCATTAGCCATAGCTGTCATGGCTTTAAGGCAGCCATTCTCAACAGGCTGTCAACGCATGCATTAAAGCGGTGGAAGAACAGGAAAAAGTGTAGCAATAAAGCAAGACTTTCGTTCAAAAGATGTACCTTAACTATAAATAGGAAAGAGAACAGGAGAACGTAGTTAAGATCTTCAAGCAACCTTGGCAAGAGAAGACAACACTATGGAAAACATCACCAGACCATAACAAAAAACCAGCCACCAGACCAAAAGGAGGTGTCAATTTTAAGTCAACTAATGATTAGCCAGGCTAATGGAAATAGGTCAATCATTGCTGTAAGCAAACAGAGTACCAGAAATCTGAGCAGCACAGGTAGTGAAAGGAGAGACCTCTTTAAGGGCACAGAGAAGCCAATACAAGCAGTGGTGATGACATTAAAGCTGTTCTTTATGGAGTTTGTTAGAACATCTCCCAGGGGAACAACTGGCATTCTGTCTTGTGTTGTGGCGGTCATCGTGCTGAATTTTATACAAAAACACTAAGTACAATTCAGTGTCTGTTCTGTATAAAAAAAGTTCTTTTGGTCTACAGATTAACAATTCCCTTTAGACAGTCTCCATTAAAGAGTCTATCCAGAATGAAGAAAAACAAATATTTAGTTGGTTCTCTGCAGTGTTTTGGGTTATTTTGTTTAACCTTATTATTTCACCACCAGAGCACCAGTTGGGAGTTCACAGCCAGCATCGTTTCAAACTAATGTCCTTACATTTAGTCCTATTGAGGAAAGCACATTTTGACCAATTACAGACTTCCTTGTATCAATAAAGTAATTTATTGAAGGGATACAGTCTCCACAGATAAGAGTTGCTAGAGTGTGTTTTTGGTTTTTTTTTAATGAAAACTGGTCTAGCCTAATAGCAGACAGTATTTTATTCACTACCGCGTCTCCTCACACCACCTCCCAACACACTGATGCCTTTTAGACTAGCTTGGCTGACAACTACAAAAACTCCTTGAAGCAGTTCATTTATGAGGAAAGCGGGATTAGCATATTCAGTTCAAAGGAATGTGTCTTTGGACAAGAACCCTGCCCAGTGTAAGAAAATTGTATTCACCATATAAAAAGCATATGTCATCATTTGATGACATCAGGTCTGTCAGCACTGCCTTTTACACAACTTGTGTTGCCAGCAGTCAAACAAGATCGGTAGGTGTGATTTAGGATTAACTGCTGCTGGAGAAAGGCAGAGGCCCAGTCATGTGTATCTCCAGTTCTGCAGTTACAAGGAAGAAGTAGTATCTAGCTGACATCACTGGACACCTATTAGACGTATGACCTTTCATCACATTCATACAGGATGACACCTAAAAGAACCACCATCTTTTGATAGGGATCAACGGTGTATCTGGTGTTCTGCTATGTCACTTCTGTGCTTTCTTATACTGAGCTATATACTTCTCATTGCCAAAGGAAAAATAATACATACAGCAGGTTCATGAAGTAACTCACCTTTACGAGTTAGTATTTTTGATCATAAGACCAAGAGTAATCATAGCTTAAAAAGTTGCCTCAAACTACAGTCAGATTATTGTATAGTTCACAGGTTAAGTTACAAGGTAAGAACTCACTTTTAAGTCTGCATCAATTTTCATCCTGGTACAGTAATTTTCACTGAAGTTATTAAGTGCTCTTTTCCATACTTTTTTCTTCACTTCTGCTGGGAGGACAGGTTTACCGCATGGCAACTCCACACCCTGTGCTGAGCACTGGGGCAGGTGCCAGCACTGCGTGCAGACAGCTTTACCACCACGCCACTGAGCTCTGTGGTATTCTTAGTTGTTTATATAAACTACACTGATGCAGTAATTCCATTGGCTCTTCCAGTTCAATTACTTTTAAATTCCCCTGAACACAACAGCATTCCTTCAATTCACATTAGCGCCACAATTTTAAGGGCTACTTGTACCTCTCTTTGGCTATGCAGATTCAACACCATCAAAAGAATACCGTTGAATTACAGCAAGGGAAGAAAATGAAGCAAAAGCCACAGCAAAATTAAGAGAGCTATCAGAGGCTCTAGGTAAGGTGGTGGGACAAAAGACGACTTCTCACAATAGAAACGCAGCAGCTTTCAGCAGCTGCTGGTTACATCAGTCAGCCCTGGGGCAACGGGGAAAATGCCAACATAAGGAAATACAGGATTTAACTAGACATTTTGGTAGGTAAAGAACTGTGCATACAGACTTTAAAGTAGCTCAACAAGATTTTCCTCTGTCTCTTTTTTCCTGTCTGAAAGTTACGATTCCCAAACTTCTACAGCTACTCTGTGGGTAGCTCCAGCATGTTCTCACTGCTCCTCCGCCCTGGCAGAGGCAAAGAGAGAGCGTTACCGGGCCCTCGGCGAGCGACAGCCGCCGCCCGCCCCGGCTCCGCGGATCAAGGGGAGCGCGGCGGCTCCGCGCTGACCCCCCGGGCGGTTCGCAGGAGGAGGTCACCCTGGAAGACTCGTCGCTGCCCTTACCGCCTTTAAAAATAGCCGTGGAAGGAGCCTCCCCAGGGTTGGCCCTCCTCCACTTCGTCCCCGAGCGCCGCATCCCCGCGGCGGGAAGGGCTGCGGCCGCCGCCACCGCCACCCTGCGGGCCGCGCTGACCTTCCCCGGCGCCAGGCCCATCCCCGCGCCCGCCCACAGCGGGAGACCGGCGGCCCCAGCGAGCCCCCACGGCCCCAGCCCCACCTCGGCGGGGCCGCGTCCCCCACCCGCCCTGCCTGGCCACGCTCCCCTCACGGGGACCCCCGCCCTTGCCCTGGGGTCGCGGGAACCTCCGGGCGGCTGCAGCCCACCTCCTTCCGCTCCCTGCCCGCCCGAGGCGCCCCATGAGCCCCGCACCCTCCACCCCAGCCACGGCTCACCTCTCCCGGCCGCCACCGCTGTTGGTGCTGCCGGGGCCAGCGCGCCTCCTTCCCCACGCCGCCATCTTGGAGACACTCGGCTCGCAAATGTCTCCGCCAGCAGACCCCAGGCCCGCCCCGCCGCCCGACGGGAAATGTAGTGTGTGTGTGGGTGCCGGAACCACTCAGTGGGCGGGGGCGGGCTCACGTATGGACTACAAGTCCCACAGTGCCCCGCGCCACCACCCGGCCGCGGGTGCCCCTGGGACGCGTAGTTCCCTCGGCGGTTGTGGGGGTGACGGAGCCGGGGGGGGACCAGGGCGGCAGCGCGGCTGGAGTCCCCTCTCACCAGCGGTCGGCTGCGGCGGGCAGAGCAGTCCCGCCGCCCTTGGCTCGGGCTCTGCTCCCGGCCTCTTCCGCCAGCTCGCCCCAACAAGAGCGAGCCGGCCATGGGAGGGGCGGCCGCGGCGAGTCCCGGCCTGCCCCGCGGCCCCGCCACGAAGGGGGTGCGGCGGGGGATGCGGCCTGCGCGGCGGGCGAGGCGTGCTGCTCTGCGCCGCGCCGCGAAAGCGGCCGTAGGCAGGAGCGGGGTCAGCCCTTGTCGAGGTACAGATGTCCTCCAGAGCCTGAGTATTGCCTTGTTTTCCTGCTCGAAAAGAAACCCACGATTTCTGTTCGCAGGCGGAGGAGGAATGGAGGACCTCTTCAGAGCAGCACGCCCCTGGGAAAGAGAGACAGGGCTTTGTGGGGGCAAACTTAGCCCCTTTAATCAATTATGGAAAGAGAAGTAGGAAATGGGGGAGGCTCCACCACTGCTGCCTCTCTGAGGAGGAGTAAGTTTATAGCCAAACACTTCACTAGAAAACAAAACGCAGGTTTGCCACTGCTGGAGGTTTCCCAACTCCCGCCAATGCAGCCGTAGTCAATGCTGAAGGTTTTGTGGGGATGTCCCAGGACCCGCTTGGTGCTCAGCCCTTGGCCCCGGGGCAGCCCCCCAACACGGCAGGGTGACCCAAGGGGACCTGTGCCAGGGTGCTTGGATGGTGTATCCTGGGGATCCTTGTGCCTCTCCAGCTCCCAGTTCTGACTCCTCCCAGGAGAGGACCCTATTTCTCAGGAATTGGTCTTCCCTTGGCAAATGGCAGCTCCCTGCTCCGCAGCCTCCCCTCTTGGAGATAACGCAGCGCTGCCAGCTGTCCTTGGCTCCCAGCACCCAGCAGAGAGCACAACTAGCCCTCCTCCAGCCTGACAGTCCATTTCAGAAGAGAGCAGCGCTGTCTTTGCATCTCCCAGTCCTAGAAAAAGCCTCTTTTTGACATTATTTCCAAGTGATGTAGTGTAACTAAAGAGAACCCACAGCTGCCTCCACCTTCCCAGGCATCTCAAGGCTGTGCTTCCAGACTGCAGAGCCCTCCTGCAGCCCCTGCTTTCTCAGCTGAAATTTGTGGGTCAGGTCTTTTGGTGGAGGTAAATGGTGCATTTGCACAAACGAGGTGTTTGGGAAGCGTGCCCAGCCTGGCAGAGAGCGCGGCAGCATTGCTGGGACAGGCCGGAGCATCGGACTGTCTGGAATGTGGAATGTAAACAGAGCGTGTTACCAGCAACAGCCTGGTTTCATGCTATAATCCAAACCTACTGCGCTGTCTCTTGGGAGGAGCAAAACCCACAATCCTGCCTGCTCAGATTGCAGTCCAGGGGCCACTTGTCACGTTGGATCAAATCATAACTGTAAATAAGATGTGCCCCTTCTCCCTACCACCCCCTTCCAGTCCTGGCATCTTCAGCTACCGAAAGCCTCCATGGCTTGCACCTGGCTTTAGGAAGCGACGTTAACACACCCGAGTGCCGAGCACTCAAGCTGTGCTCCCAAGGCTGAGGAGTGCTGGCCCCTGGAGGGAAACACTGGGTGTTCCTTTGAGTCACCTGCCTGCCCGCCTTGCCCCAGACTAGTACAGCAGGGAACAACTCCACCAGCTGGATATTTAAATGTTTTAATGACTTAATGCTTTCAAACGTCTTAAACCGATAAACACAAGTGTTGAGTGCCTGCTCACGTGAGGCTGCATTTGCAGGATAACTCATGAAGACTGTTTAGCCTGAAATCTCAAGGCAGGACCGGTGAACATGAGCAGGGGCAGATCAGCCAGCAAAGGAGAGGAACCAGTTGTGATCCCACTCAGCTCAAGCTCTACACAGTCATCATTAGGTCAGCCAGCCCTATGACCTTAAATAAAATTCAATAGCTTCAGCCTATGCCTCCCTGTTCATTTGCAACAGGAGCATGCTGGGCTCACCTGGGATCTGGCTCTGAGGTGCTCCGTGATGGGAGAAGGGTGATGCAGGTAGCATCCAGGTTAGGTGATGAAAAGACACAAGTGGCCATCTGCAAGTCACAGGAAGCCATGGCCAACACCAGGCCTGGGACAAAGACGCCTTTGTCCTGAACCTAGCGAAGGTCTTATGGACCCTCCATCCTCCTCATCACCTGGACAGAGTGGTTCTTGCACAAGATTCTCTTCCTCATGAGGGAGAGAAGTACCATTTTCTCTATTTCTTGGAGGGGAAGGTTAAGCAGTAGGAGAGTAGCCACCGAGTACACCAATGTGCAGATCTGCCAACTTCTGCCTTTTTTTCCACCTTCTCCAAGACACAGTCAGATGCATAGTAGTTACTGCCTAAGAGACTGGGGGTTAGATTTGTTAGATGTGTTTTTGGGGATGAGAAAAATATTGTTCACATTTAGGTAGAAAAGGAATACCCAGCAACAAGACAGCAAAAAATCATACCCTGGACATGGACTGGAGAGCAGAGTTGTTTTGACAGGACCTGTGAAATAGGTTCTCTGCTGAAGAGACCCAGCCCAGCAGCCACAGAGCTGGAGATGCCCAAGGTCCCCAGCTTCTGCGGGCACCTCCTCCTGTCTCCCACCAAGCGCTGCACAGTGAACCACTGTGGGTCAGTTAAGCCACACTTTTTATTGTATTGTATTCCATGCAATATGTTCATGTTTTATAGTATGACAGAGGGGGGGGTAAAGATAAATGTTAGACATAAACAAAAGCAGAAAGGTCATTTGTAACAGGTCCTGAGAAGGAAAGGCACATCGTAACCACTGAATTCAACAGAATGGAAACCTTAGACAGAGGAAGACAATGCTGGAACGCGGACGAGAGAGGGGGTGTTTCAAGTTGGGGTGATGTGGAAGCAGGTTTGACAGCAATCTGCATTTCCCCACCTACCAAGGTCTGTAGTTCAAATATTCAACCAAACCACTTCCACACTCCCGTCGCTGGAGAGAGTCCAGGATCCCCAACTCCTCCGGGTTTAGTCAGCACCAAGGGGCAGCGCAGGCCTCTGAAAGCTCCATCCTGTGGAGACGAGCTGGGAAAGGGCAGCTGGCGGAGAGGCAGGAGGGAGGGCTGCCCACTGAGGGATTCCAAGCCATCTCCTGCCCGGCAGTGCCAGATCACAGGAGCACCGTGGACTGCAGCGTCACTGGTGACCTGTGGGTATTGCTATTTGCCGACTTCAAAGACCACAGGGAAGGGAAGGCCAGGGCAGAGACAGGTACAGCAGTGAAACGGTTGGCACAGACACTGGCACACGTCTCCGTCAGGTCAGACACCAGAGGGGTTGTAGCACCTCGAAGGGAAGCAGCAGCAAAATCATGTGCTGTGCCTGATTTAAGGCAGCAATTGCCACTTGTGATCCAGCGCTGGGAAGCACAAGGTTCCTGCCAGAGCAGCACGAAGGGCTTCAGGACTGGGCTTGGACACTGGGACACTGCTGGTGCAGTGACCACAGCACACCCTCCAGCGAGCCGCTCTCATGCAGCTGACACGACAGTGTACTTCTGGGATGTGTCACACAGTGGAAATGAGCACAAAAGCAGAGCAGAGGTTTCCAGCACTGGGCTCACGCTATGGCTCCCACGAGGCAACCAGGCACACATCTCTTCCAAGCACCCAGCCCCGCTGTGACAAAGATACAACGGTGTCTTATCTTGGCTTGCAGGAGAGGAGACAGTTCAGCTTCACCTTGGGATCAAGAGCAGGGACGATTCTGTCATCACTTGCCTGTAACAGAGCCAGCCTTGCTCCTGTAACTAGACGTTGAAGTGTGTTTTGCATGTTAAAGGATGAACATTTAGCAGTCCAGATTTCTTCTTGAGCCCCTTCTCTTTAGTTCATTATCTGCAACCCTTTCCCAGTCCCTCTAAGCCATCCTGAAGGTCACAGCCAAGCTGAAACAGGCAGCAAGAGGGCGGAAGCACTAGGCAGTGGCAGGGCTGAGCCCGATGCCTTTCCTTAGCAGCACAAGCCAGAGATGGGTCTGCTGCCGGGCCCAGGTCCCTTCCCAGGCAGGTGGTGGACACGGGCAGGGGTCTCACAGCCTGCAGTGTGGCAGGGCAGGGATGGACTTTGGGAGGTTTTACTCAAGCCTGTGGGCAGAGGGCTGCGTTATGTTGGTGGTGGGCAGCCCGTGAGCACAGGCAGGAGGCAGGGATTCACCTCAAGCCGGTGGCCGGGAGGAACAGCTCTGGGCCTCCCTGTCTGAGATCAGGCACAGGGTCTCCATCTCTGACCAACCCAACCAGGAGAGAAGGCTGTAGGAGCTTTTGCCTTTGCCTCCGTGGACTTTGCACTGGGCTCTGGGAGAGGGCTGAGCTGCCTCTTGGCCGGGGCTGCATTCGGTCCGTGGCACAGACTGTAAACTTTAGTCCCTGCTGAAAGATAAGCTAGGTCTAGATTTAGCCTCCAGGGGAAAGGCTCTTTAGCTCATTCTGCCTGGCTGCAGCTCCCAGCAGCTGGTCAGGGCTGGCGTGCCAGCAGCACCGTCTCCCCCAGCCCTGGGACACCATAAAATCCCCGAGAGCTCAGGGGAAGATGCTCTGGGATCTAGCGCAGGCCCTGGAAAGCCTGGGAAAGGCAGGACAGGCAGCAAGCTGGAGCCAGGCAGTGCCCTGCCGTCACAGTGTTACCTCGACATCCGACTGTGGCAACGCTGAGCTGTGCTACGAGGTCATCATCCACAGAGGTAACAGCATGACGTGACGGTGTTTCTTCTGCTGGCTGGGGACCCCATGATGCTGCCAGCACCCTGGGCTTGGAGATGTGAGGAGGCCAGCGAGCAGACGGGTAATGCCCTCAGCCAGGGCGTCTTTCCAAAGGCCGTAAGAAGCGATCAGCATCCAGGCAGAGGCAGACGGCTCATCAAGCCCTGGAGACAGGCCAGGGCCAGGTTCCGGAGGCCTTACCTCTGATGCTCTCAGGACGCGATGACAGCTCAGGCCTTGCAATCTGGGGCACAGAGAGGGGTGCAGAGTTGGGATTGAGGGAGATGGGGGAGCCTTCCTCTTCAGCTGCAGGAAACCACCCTGGTGCCTGCAAAAGCATAGGATGTCCCCTCATTGCTTGGGCCAGGGCTGGCCATCAGGGCTGGTGCTCTTCTCCTGAGCAGGCTGTGTCCACACCAGCACGGACAACACCGATGGCAGGGAGCAAGAGATAGGAACGATGGCCTGCAACGCTGCGGGGATGCCACGCCAGGGCTATGTACAGAAGGCTGGGCACACTCACACAGAATACGCTTTGCCGCAGCCCCTGTAGCCAAAGCCTACTCCTCACATGGCTCCTGTCTCTGGGGTCAAAAGTGTCACCATCCCAGCGTCTCCACAGCCAGTGCAGCAAAGCCTCCGAGGCACCACCATGGCCCACATGTTCTCATCTGTGCCCCACGTGGGCTTGGACAAGGCGCTGTGCCCAGCAGATGCTGCAGGGAATGAACTTGCCATGGGGCTGGGGCTCCTCCAGCACCTCCCTCTGTCCCACGAGGCTTAAACCACAGCATCTTCCTCAGCAGCCAGGAGGAAAGTGGGGCTGGTACCCCACAATCACCCCTAACCAACATCCCCCAGGCAGTTCATAGCTGTCGCCAAGCAGAGGGGAGAGGATGAGGTGCAGATCAAGTCATTCCCTGGTCTTGCGATGGAGTTTGGTGGAAAAATCATTCGCTTCCATCCCCCGGCTTGGGAAGAAGAACACCGGGGGGCACCATGTGTGCCCAGAGCCAGCCTGGCCCAGGGGCTGTAGCCATGCTCACAGGTGGGCAGAGAGGAGGAGGTCGTGCCCATACTCATGCACCACATGGACGCGCTTAAAAAAAGTGAGAATTGTGAGTGTGAGGGGGGTTTCCTGAGACCGCAGAGAAGCAAAGGCCGCATTGAACAGTCAGGGACAGGCGTGCTGGTGTCAGAGCTGTCCTGCCTTAAGGCTGCAAGTGTTCCAGGTACTGCGGCAGCGGATTCTCCTTGACGTATTTCTGAATGTACCAGCACGTCAGGTGAGCTTTCAGGTCCTCCTCCACCACGAAGTCCAGGGCTGCCTGCAACCAACCGGAGAGGACAGACGGGTTACAACCAGCACCCTCAGCCTACGCTCTCCTCTGAAACGTCCTGGGGGTCCAGATTCCTGTACCCCACATGCAGCTGGGGGAAATGGCAGGTTGCCCTCACGTACGAGGCAGTGCGAGGAGAGGGCTGGCAGGAGAGCATGGCCATCCACCACAGCCACCTCCCAGTTTAAACCTGAGGTGTGCAGGGACACCCTGGGAAACCCTCGAGGCGTCCAGTCTGGTGGATGCTGCACTGTGGGTGACCTAGCCACATCACAATAAGGCCACCTTTGTCATCCGTTTGCTCTTGACTTACAGGGCTAGGGAGCAGCTGTAACCCCAAAGCATCACTCCACAGTCACCCCCACCACTCTGCTGACAGCTCCTCAGCTCTCCCTGCACACCTGCAGGTCTCAAAAGTGGGGTCCAAGGCAGGAAAAGGGCTCACCAGGGCCTCAGTTTTGAGATGAGGAGGTCCAGCCCCCAGGAGAGGCTCTGCATCAGCCCCTGCAAGGTGAGAACGAGGGCTGTTCGCTGCAAGGAGGAAAGGGCTGAGCCTGGGCGAGTGGCTGGACGTGCTGGCACTCACCTGGCCCCTCTCACCACCAGAAATAGGAATATCTGACCACGGATTTCCATCTGCCCCGCCAGCCACCCCTACCTCCCATTGGAGCGGGGATGGTTCCTGCAGGGCAGCCATGTAACACCAGTGCAACGGGGCCTGGCTTCAGCCAGGGTCTGTAGCCGCAGCTGGGACAGCGACAGCTTCTGCCCAGGGGAGAAGGGGTGGCCGGGGCTGTACCTTCGCGAGGTGCTTGGCTATTCCTCTCCCTCGATAGGCGTCCGGTACTTCCGTGTGCTGCAAGTCCACGATCCGCTTCCCCACGTATTCGTAAAGCAGCACCGCCTTGTCATGGCAACCTGGGAGATGCGAGAGACGGTTTGGGCTCAGGATGTCCCCGGGCTCCCAGCCCACTGTTGGATGGAGCCGTTCACCGGGAAGCCCACGGCAGGCGACAGGCACCTTTGGGACTGCTACAACAGCCCTCGCACGGCTCCTCGCACCCACGGGAACGGCTGCGGCGCTGGGTGGTCTCACGCAGCGGAAAGGCTCAGCAGAGATTTTTGCTTTCGGTGACACATGGATGTCCCTGTTGGTGTCCTGTCCCCCACCCAGAGATGTGAGCAGAGGCAGATTTGCTTGGCTTTTCCAAGTCCCTGGGCCTTTTTTACCGAGCCCTGAATCAAGGACCAGCGTGCCAACACAATGCATTTAGGGTAGGAATGCAGGTGGTGGGGAGGAGTGGGATGTGTTGATGGGGGAGTGAGAAAAAGAGGAGGGGGAACAACACAACAAAGCTGACCCAGGTAACAGCCAACTCCTTTCTCTCTACAGCAGATTTTGTCATGGCATGTAAAACAGGACAAGACTTCTTGGCCTGGTGTTGCAGCATTTGGACAGACACATTTGGGGGAAGATGCTGGGAGAGACGAATCCCACAAACACGCAGGAAAGCACATGCAGACACACACACAGAGGCTTCCCGTTGTGACACCTTGACCTTTCTCACAGCAGTTCAGTTACAGGAAAAAAAGAAGTTTCAGCATACGCATAAATCTGAGGAGAGCTAATAACACCCCTCCAGCTTCATCTGCAGAACCCGAGCTTCTGTCTTCAACGCAAAAGCAAACATTTAACTTCTAGAGGGTTTCTGTATTTAAATGTGAATTTCAGAAATGCAAGTTTCCAATCAAAGAGACAAGCTTAATTAAAATAATGGAAACCTTTCCCTTCCCTCCAACGGTTACTGGAGGGTGAACGCCCACAAGGTTCTCCTGCACGTACCATATGCTTTAGCTGAGCTCAATACGCTTTATTCTATTGCATTTCAGCTCACAACTCCAGTCCAGTTCCCCTGATGCCTGTATTTGAGAGGCACTAGAAACAAGACCATTTGAATTCTGTGCTTCAACAGAAGCAGCTTAAGTTTTTGTTCCCGCTCCTTTTAGGCGGACACTCAATCCTCCTACATCAGATGGAAACCTTCACATTTCCAGCCCCAGTTTATTCCTGCTGGTTTCTACCCGCTCGTTCTTGTGCCAACATTGTTCTTGTCTGGACATAAATAATCTCCCTCCCTGCCCCCCCCAGTATTTACAGGCATCAGTCCTGCTCCTCTCACCCTCTAGCTCACCAAAAAGCCAAGCTCTTTTAGTCTCCCTACAGATCCCAGGCTCCCCCTCTGTCTCAGGGCAAGGGTTTAGGGTGAACCCCTGGGACGGGCAGAGGTAACAGGGTGGGGAAGGGGCTGAAGGGTGCTCGCCTCTTCCCTGGTAGCAAGACCAGTGCAGATGAGAACCTATAGCCTTATTTCACAGCCACAAACCTTTTGGAGGGGGGGAGAAAAAAAAAAAAAAAAAGAGAGGAGAACCGCAGGATTTCCCTGTATGGATCCAGGAACACCAACAAAGCCACGGGAGCAGCTGCAAGCTGAGCTCTTCCTCCACAGCACAGACCGGCCTCATTCGAGAGAAAGCCCACCCAGGTTGGGGCACAGGCAAAGCTGGGTGCCCTCACCCTCACATTCAGCAGCAGCTCTCTTCGAGGTGCTATAGGCAGGGCTGGCAACACCGAAGGCTGTAAAATGCTCTTATAACAGTGGCTTTCACACGCTCCAGACCTTCCACTCTGCTCTCCTCCCAGGCCAAAACTTTCCAGAGATTCTGCCTGAAGCTTTGATAAGTTCAAAATTAAATCCTTGTCTAAGTGATGACAGAGCAAAAGATTGTTTTCTTTTTAAATACACTTTTATACATTGTATTTGTATATATATGATCCATATAGAATTATCACCCACAAAAACACATTTTAAAGTGGAAGATGACACAGTGTTTGAAGAATCTCAGATCTGCCCTGGACAGACTTTCCCTTGATATTTGCTGTATCACAGTAGCACCACAAAACCCCAGCCAGGACGGGAGCTGCAGGGTGCCACTAGCCTACAGACGAACACACGCAGAGCCCAAAGGATTTTACAACCAGCTCTGCACAGAAAGCCAGTGCCGCCAACACTGTGGGAAACTGGTCCACATCAGAAAAACATCCCAGCTCAGCCAAGTACATAAATGCATCTGTACATGCTCATGTTGCTGATGGGACCCCGAGCCAGGCAGCACATGAAATCAGGGACACTTGTGCCATAGGGTTTGGCGTGGGCCCTGCAGGTGACACCGATGGCTTGGGGGGAGATCGCTGCTGCGTCCCCACTCCTGCACAGCCCTGGGGCTGGGCTATGCCGAGCATCTCCTGGTCCCTTGTCTCCAGCTCCCTGCTGCGGGATGGCAAGTGATGCAGAGCCACAAACTGAGCACCCGGGCTGCAAGAGGAGGTGATGGAGGCAGCCAGCCAGCGGCGAGTGGTTATGCTTAATAGTTACCACAAGTACACCCTGCAGCCCCTCCAGGCAAGAACGTGCCAAACCAAACCCATAAGCTGGATGCACAGGACTGCATTGCCATGGGGGCTGGAGGTGGAAGAATGCCCTGATCAACAGAGGAGAAACAAGGCGGGATCCGAAAGGATCTCAGTCTTGTGAAATAGCATCCCGCCTGGATTCTCCCATCTGCTGCCGAGCTGCGTGCTCATGGCAGCCCTGCCTCCACGGCAATGCTGGCTCACGGCACAGGTCCTGCAGAAACAGCCTCTCCTGGAGACGGAGAGCCCTCCTCCTCTACTGAGCGAGGCTCAAGGTGGCCAACAGCTGACGAAGGCAGGGGAAGGACCGGCTGGTGGAATGCCCGTTTCCTTCAAAAACAGCGGCTCTGCACATCCTCACTCCACATTGTCCTCACCAGGGCCCAGAGCCTCCAGGAACAGCAGGGTGAAGCAGGCTGTACCCCCAAACCAGGACTGTTCCTGGGCTCCCCATGAGCAGCTCCAGGCATAACCCTTGTTTTCCCACCTAAAAGCCTCCCCGGGGCCTGAGGGAGGGGACGGGGGAGCAGAAGCACGTTGCTGCAATAACGATGCTGGAAGAAGCCTTGCTACTACGTACCTTGGGCACGTGGGGCTGCCGCCGGCAAAGGGAACGCTGCAAAGCTGGGGGAGCTGGAAGCAGAGCTGACCCCTCCCAGGAGCAGCCCAGCCCCAGCTTGTCTCAAGGCCCCCTGAAGAACGGCCACGCAAGCAGAAACCAAACCAAAACATGGCACAAGAGGCACACCGCAAGCCGGCCTCCCACCCGTCTGTCTCGCCCCCTTAGGCTTCGGGACAGGGATTTTATCAGCCTCCACAGACCGAGCTTGGTATGAGGCTCAGGTCTCGGCCGGCCCAAGCTGTGCCCCACAAGCCCGGTCATGATGTCTGACCCGCAGACACTCCCCCGCGCAGCACCTCGGCTTCAAGGCCACCGCGAGCGAGGAAGTCTGAGTCAATGCAAATCAGCACAGCGAGAAAGAGGAGCAAGAAGAGGCTGCATGATGAATATGGCAGCAATGGCAGCACAGCTGGTCCCCAGCACGCCCTCCCTCAAATTACAGGGTGCAAGGGAAGGGGAAGCTTTTCCAGGAGGCGGGAGAGAGACCAGGTCTAAACTTGCTCTCCACGGAGGATTTCCACCAGGACCAGTGGCACAGAGCTTCTACCCAAGCAGGGCAGACAGCTTTGGGCAGCAGACAAGGCCCCTGCGCCGCAGGCTCAGCCGTACCACCAGGCACGAGTCCCGAGGCTGGGCGGCTCGTGAGCCCCGGAGGAACAAGCAGCAAGCCCAGCCCCGAGCTGAGGAAAGGTATCCGGGAAGACACCGGCACCCCGCTCCAGCCCGTCCTTCGCTGGTCCCCTCTGCCGGGGCGTGCACGGTACTTGCCGTGAGCAAACGCTGCAGCACTGGCAGCACAGCAGGACGCGTCCCCCCGGATGAGGCCTTTTCCCTGTCCCTCTGTTCTGGCCCCAGCCTACAATACACCATTGTGTGCCCAGGGCTGGAGCAGGGCAGGGGCCTGGTGAGGGCTGGCTGCTGCCTGCGGGCCAATTTCCGCACTCACCAGCCTTTGGAGGCAACCCCTGAGCTCCAGGCTCCTCACAGCACTGCTGCAGAGCCATTCCCCAAGAGCAAGGCCGGGAGCACAGATGCCAGCCCCATTTCCCAGTCTCAGACCCAGGAAAGCCCAGAGGCAGGCAGCAGCTCGGCTCTTCTGGCTACTGAGCCAAACGGTGGCCGCTCAAAGCTGCGCGTGGGGCGAGCCGAGAGGATGAGGCATCCCGAGGAGCGTGTGCATCCCAAGCTGGGGCTCACTGCACGCCGCGCACCGGCCTTGCTCCCCAGGGAGCCACTGGCATGTTACTACGGAGAGAAAACACAACAGAGCACAACAGACAGTGCCGAGCAGAGACGGCACGACCGTCACCGCGGGGCCTCGCTCGCAGGAGCGGCGGCGGGGGGGCACTCTGGTTTGAGGCAGTTTCCTGTTTAGGAGCTCTTGAGGTGACTGCGGCATGGGAGAAGAGAGAGGACATCTTGATTCAGTGCTCAGATCCCTTTGTCGCCGCTGAAAACACAGCGGCTTTCCCCTCCTGTAGGGCATCTGCCCCAGCAGAAAGGAAAGCACCAAGGCACAACCTGCTCCGGTTTTCCTAATATCCCCCCTCCTGACAAGGAGCTCCCGAGACTCAGATCAGCAGCAGGCAAAGCAGGAGCTTCCAGCTACTGGATCCTGCCCAAACCCAGCTGGGAAGGAGCCGGAGGTTTGGGAAGCGTGGTTTGCTGCACCCACGCATTGAATGAATGGGAGTGCACATACATCCCTGAGGAACCAGAGCTGCACGGTGCGTGCAGTGAGCCCATCTCCCGACTGGAGAGCCTGATGTTTGCTGGGCATCGAGAAATCAAACAGGCCGCTGCCAAAAGTGCCGCTCCCCTGCCCCAAGCTGCTGGACTGACTGGCTGACTACTTCGGGGGGGGGGGGGGGGGGGGGAAGGTGTGTGTGTCTTTGGGTTTCTTGTTTTGACCAGAAATTTTACCTCAGATCCAAAAAAAACCCCAACTATTCCTGAAAAAAAAGGCCTATATGATTATTCCCATGGAAGTCTTTAGCTTTGACAAATTGATGTTTTCCAACACAGTTGCTGCATCGGGAGGTTTCTTGGCTAGTTCATGCAGTTAGTCACCTCTTAACCGATTACAAATCCAGTTGGGCTTCTACCCTCCTCTCAGAGGGATAACGAAGCTCCGTGAGGTCTGATTATAATCAGCTTTACTTTCAGCTTCTCAATGCTTCTGCATTTGGGATGCAAGGAAAAAGGGAATGTGTTAAAGTGAAGCAGCTGTTTCTATCTGAGTTTTAGGAGCCATATGCAGCAACGAGGGCTCAGAGAAGGGAAGGACAGAGCAACCCAGAAAACACCAAACACAATTCATCTTTCTTGTGTGCATGGAGGGAGTCCCAACATGAGCTTACATCAGGGTGCAGAGGCAAACACAGGACGATGCTGAAAACAAACACTTTCACAACTAGTTCACAGCTTTCAGTGTCTCATGCCTCTTGCTACAGGGATCTCCGAAAGAGTATCACCACAGAAATGTTTTCTGCCCCACATCACACTACTGGAAACCACCAAGCCATCAGCCCAGAGACCAGCTATTACTGGAGATGAGCAAAGCCTGGCTCCTCAGTCCACGCCCGATGCACCTGTGTTTTCCCAGAGCATCACCCACGCGCAACATCTAGCTGAAATTAGGACTGAGACACCAGAGACAAGCTGACCTGGAGCCCACTGGCAAGCTGCTGGTTCACCCCACAGGCTGCTGTTCATCTCTGTCACAGTGCAGTAACACGGGACCAAAGTGCTCTCAGAGGGGTCACACCGAAGCCAAAACCTGTGCCCGATCCAGTTCGGTGTCATTCCCCTGCGTGCAGCAGGGAAAACCTGCCAGAGCATTCAGCATCAGTGATGCTCTTCGCGCCAGAAGCGGGAGCGATGAAGAGAGCAGAGCAGGAAATAAACACCGTGCCACGCACTCCCAGAGATGGTTATCCTCTGACCACCCTCCAGGGCTTGGCTGTTATCAGCGAATGCCTTACAAGAAGGAGAGACGGATCACCCGCCCCGCGTGGATGTTAGTCAGCCCAGCAGCAGGAACACCGTCATGCCAAGACGCTGCAGTGCTGCCCAGCTCGGCTTCCTTACACGGCCGGCGCTGAACTCCCAAAAAAAGGGTTTGGTCTGCCTGAACTCCCAGGAAGAAAACCCACCCTGATCACTGTGTACAACCCTGGGGAAGGCCATGGCTTCTCTGCACTGCCATGGTCCCCTCCTGAAGCAGGGGGGTTTGTGCCGACTCACACAGGATTGCCGCCACGGGTCCCACAGTTGATTCTCCCACTCTCAAAGTTCAACCTCTCCCGACCGGACTCACTCCTGCTCAGCCACCAAACGCTACTCAGCCCACAGCATGCCTGGCAGAGGTTTTATTCAGCAAACCACAATAAAAAGATTACATTTCCCTAATAACTGTTAGTCCTTAGCTCTCATCTCTCTTCCATGCACGTACGAACTTCACCAACAGTGACGCTGTGTTACAGCTCTCGCGATGGCAGTGGGGACCCGTCACCTGGGACCTCGTTTGATCTCTCTCTGCTTGAAATAAGCAGTTGGTGAAATCGTTTTCTCCGCACCCAGCACGCACGTCTCCTCCTTCCTTGTTCCACCACTGCTGAGCCGCCTGCCTGCACTTTGTAATTAGTGGTTGAAATAAAAATTGGGTGAGGGGAAGAAGAGTCTAAAATAAAATCCAGACTATTCCTGTTGTTTTATTAAGAATGCCTCCTACAGTCTGTATAATTTCTGAACTACCCTTTTTTTTTTTTTTTTAAAGGCAACTACCCTGCAATTTCTGTAGGGCAGCTAGACAGCCTGTTTTCCCCAGAGTGGTTCTCAGCACGACAAACAGACAGGGAAAGAGACCTTGGGATCACTGAATATTTGGGATTAACCATTAAGAGGATGTCTGGAAAGGAATCGGCATTCCATAAAGAAGTGTCAGTTCCCTCTGCCTGATACGCGACAGATCTGTTGGGGTTCACCACATCACCAGATCTGCAGCCCTGGTCCCACAGATGCTCGTGGCAGCTTGGCTCTGTGCTGTGGATCCCACTGAACTGGGTAGGGTCCCACAGCGCCGGGGCCCCCGTGGGCTACTCGCACCCCCAAGGGGCTTCCCCACAGGAATCCCCCCAGGAAAGCCACCGGGCAGCTCACATGCCGAGGAACGTCCCCCCGCACCAGCCTGATGTGGCACCTCCACGTCATCCAAAGGCACCTACTCCTGGGCGGGGGGGGCTGAGCTGCCCCCCAAGATCTGCCCAGGGCAGCATGGGGCTCCACAGCCCAACACCAACCCGGGGTGCCAAAAGACCCCCAGATCTCCCGGGCCCAGCTTCCAGGGGAACAAGAAGGACTGGGGGGACACACGACACCAGCGGGAACCGCGGGCACCGGGGGGGCATGGTGCAAGGCGGGTGCACAAGGGAAGGTGCCGTGGGGCACAGCAGCACTGGGGGCACCGGGAGAGAAGGGCTACGGGGGGAAATGGGGGTTGTAGGTACCGGGGGCCCCAGGGAGGGAGAATCAGAGGCAGAAGGGAGCAGGGAAAGTACCGGCGAGCTCCGGGCCCCCGTCCCTTACCGTTCAGCCGCACGGTGAACTGCCGCCGCTTCCGATCGTGCTCCACCTGGATGGGGCAGCCCTGCTCCAGGAGGCCGAGCGGCGCCGAGTGCGCCATGGCCGGGCCGGACCGGGCCGGGCCGGGCCGTACACGACACGGAGCCCCGGCAGGGCCGGGTCCCTCCCCGGAACCCCGAGGGCGGCGCCGGGGGAGCGGCGGGGGCGGCGGGGCCGGGCCGGGCCGTGGCGGCGGGCGCCGCGGGGCTGCCACCGGCGCGCGGCCGCAGGAAGCCAGCTGTGCGCCACGTGCCCGCACCCCAGCCAATGGCCGCGCCGCCGTTTTGTTTTGGTACAGCCGTCCGGCTCTTAAAGGGGCAGCGCACCCTCGGCCCCAGCGGGCGCCACCGGTGGGCCCCGGCGCCTCCGCGGGCGCGGGCACGGGCACGGGCGCGGGCACGGGCACGGGCACGGGCACGGGCACGGGCACAAGCGCAAGCGCACCCGCACCCGCTGCTACTGCGGCCCTGGTGCTCTGTACTGGTCTCGGACTGGTGTACTGGTGCTGCACTGGTCCCTCTGTACTAGCTTACTGGTACTGCACTGGGGCCCAGCACTGGGGCACCGGTACTGCACGGCTGTGACACCCGCTCTGCAGTAGTTACTGCACAGGGTGCCCTGCCCGTGTACTGGGTTCTCTGCACTGGTGTACTGGTGCTGTGCTCTTGCTAGACTGGTGCACTGGTGCTGAACCAGCACACGGGACTGGTGCTGTGCTGCTGCCCTGTGCTAACACCGTGGGGTGCGGTGGAAGCCCCAGCTCACGGCCCCCGTGCAATGCTGTGCCCCCCCAGGAGTGCACCCTTTCCCAGGGCAGGGGGTGCGGTGGTGCCTCACTGCGGGGCGATGCCACGTCCCGCCACCCTGCAGCACAGAAAACCCCAGAAAGAACCAGGAGGCTCGTCAAGGTGGCCACGCTGCCGCATGAACAGCCAGCTTCAAGGTGCTCGTCCCAGAGGTTCCAAAAGCAAAGGAAACCTTGTGCATCGGCGGTCACAGGACACCAGGGATGCCTGGGGGTGACACAGATGCCATAACCAATGTTTGTGGGACGGTTGCACTAAGTGCACCCTCAAAACCAGAAGGAACTGGAGCTTCCGTGGACCCATGTGCATCAGGGTCTGTGCAATAACCTTGGTGTATCCACCACATGCAAAACTGGGGAAGGAAATAGGGAGGGTTGTCTCTGTGCCCATGGAGCTGTAGCAGCAACACCTTGATATACTTAAACCAAAAGCTTTCAGAGGTAGGAGCTGAGCCTGTCCAAGGCGTCTGCACGCCGGCTGTGCAGCGGCACAGGCTGGTGTCTGCCTGTGCAACAGGAAAAGCAGCAACACCTAGAATTAATCTGGAACTCGTAATAGTTCACCAGCAGCTACTCTGCACCTAAATACCATCTCACGTAGCTTGGCCTTTGTTTACTCATCCCTTTGGCTCCTGCACCCCGAGTTAAGAGTCCATCAGCTGATTAATTCATCAGGCCACTCGGTTCGTTTGGTTCGTGCTGCTCCATCACCGCGGCCGGTGCTGGGTGCTGGTGTTGCACTTGGAGCTGCGAGGGAGAGCTGATGCCCGCCAGCACACAGAGATGCTCGGGGGAAAGTCAGTCCCTTTGCTGGGAAACCTTAGGAGAGAGGGGGAAGGAGAAGCAGGTTTTGCACAGACAAAGGTGACGGGCTCCCAGATTGCTGTGCCAGGCGTGCCAAGGACACCCCATCCTGCCATGGGTGGATTTCCAAACCAAGCCTGGTGCAGCCCCGCAGCGAGGGACGAGTGCTGAAGTGTCAAGCATTGAGTGCCAACGGCAAAGGTCCCCGTGTGTCCGGTGAGGTCTGGCGCCAGGATGCACCCACGCCTCCCTCCCTCTCCCTCCATCAGGCTTTCCTTCCAGAGCCTGCACACCCACAGGTTTACCTACAGCACCCTGGAAATGTGGAGCGGCCTTCCAGGGGTGCCAAAAATCCAGCACCCTTGCTGAAATTTCTGGGAGTACACGGGCTCTGCCGGGATGCTTCGCTCTGCCTTTGCCTGTGATGATTCCCTCTGCCTTGGGCCAGCAATTACAGCTGCCTCTGATCTTTCAGATACACTTCCCCAGCAACGAGTCTGTGGGTGCCGACAGGCAGACAGCCGCTCAGACAGAAGGAGGAGGTGCGGGCAAAAGCAGCCACGCTGGCAGGCGCTTAAGAGGTTGCAGAAGAAAAGGAGATGTGCTCCCAAGAGGTCCCCATGCCCTGCCACTGAAGAGAAGGTGACCATATGCTACATCTGGTCCCTTCCCCACAGCCCGTGGGGGTCCGTGGGCTCCCTCCCCAGCCCCATGCCTTCCCACCCTGTTGGATTTTGATGCCGAGTGTTCCCCAATTTCCATTCGTGTTTCTGCAGCGCTCCTGCGCTCGAAGGCCCCGGAGCAGGCAACAAACCCTCACTTGTCAAGTGCCTGGCCATTCAAGATGGGTGAATAAAAGCCAGGCGGCTGTTTCATCCAGCCCTGTAATTGCAGCCGGGGCTGGCGGCGGTCTCCAGCCATGCCCAGGGATGCAGGCAGAGGAATGGTGTAGCATGCAACTTGCTTGGGGACAGCAGGGTTGTGCCCTGCGCTTGCAATGACACCCCAGGTGCTGCCAGCATCAAGGCCAAGGCCAGGTGTCGAGGCCGGTCCCACCGGTCCTCGCAGCTTCACGTCCAGCTGCACGTTTGCAAAGATGCTAACGATGCTCTGCCCTGCAGCGGCACTCCCCAAAACTCGCATCTGAACACTGGCCCAGCCCAAACTCCTTTGGATCAGTCGGGCTGGAGTTCAAACCCTGTTGTTGATTTGGAGATTCGTACGGCTGAAGGCCAGAAAGGTCCATCCTGCTCCCACTTCCGGCTCGCCCGGCCCAGGCAGCGACATCTGCAGCTCTTGCATCAGAGCTAATAACCCTGCGGTTCAACTGGAGCGGAGTTTTTTTAGAAAGATTCCTCGCCTGTGTTGAAAGACTTGAAAGGTGGTGAATCTACTACGTCTCTCGGGACGGTAATTGCTCTCCCTATTAAAAACCTGTAATTTATTTCCCATTTGAACTTCTCTAGCTTCAATTTGCAGCTGCCAAATCTTATGCCGTCGCTGCTGGATTCCGGGTCCGTTTGAGGTGCCAGTCCTCTGCAGACACAGACCCCAGTCCGCCCAGCTCCTTCCCTGCTGCAGTGACTCCCTTGAGCTGTCTGGTTTCGAGGCAGGTTTTCCAGCCCTCGAACTGATCCAAAATTCTCTCCGAAACGCGAAGCTGAGAACTGGCTGTGACAGACCAGCTCTGATTTCACCAGGGCTGTCTGCAGTTGCCACTCCTCCAGCCCCTCCTTTATGTCTGTATGGGTCACACTAGGAATTTCGGCCAGAAAACGGCACTCAGAATCTCCTTTTGGCTTGTTCAACCCCATCACTCATGTCCTGTTCAGCCACTACGTTCTGCAGCCCAGCTCGGGTGTTTGGGGGAGCACCCTCGCCCCGGGAGGTGCCACGGCACATTGCTGGGCTAGGGAGGGATTGATTCCTCAGTGACTCGGAGAGGAATAAATCCCCATCGATTTTTCAGCCAGACCCACGGTGTGCAGGAGTAGGCACCCACGGAGGATGCGATGAGCTTGGCCGGTCTCAGCTGCACAGCACCAGCCTCCCAGTCCAGCACCACCCTCGCCCCCACGAGGTGCCAGGCGCATGGAGCGAGGCGCGGTGCAGGACGGGGGCCCCTGGGCCGTGCTGCCGGTAGGGCTGCGTGCCCCAAACTCCTCCTCTGCCCCGCGGGTGCCGCGGCGGGGTCACGCCGGTGGCGGCGACAGCGGGGACGCCCCGGTTGCACGGGAGCGCCGCTCTCCCGCCCGCCCGCCTCACTTCGCCCGTGACAGCCTCTCCCGAGAACCGCGAAGCTCTTCCCGCGGAGGCAGTAACCACGCCTCCTCCGCTCCGCTGACCAATCCCGCCGCGCCCTCGCTAGGGGGCGGAGCCTGCCGCCCACCGCCCCTCCCCGCGGCGTCTTCCCCGGCGGCGGCCGCGCTGGGCCGGACTTCGCCGGGCGCCGCGCTCTGCCCGGGGCCGTCGGGCCGCCGCCAGCCATGTCCCTGCCCAGAGGTAGGGCCGGGGCCGGGGCCGGGGCCGGGGGTGGGCGGCGGGGCTCTGGGGCTGGTGTTCCGGGGGGAGCGGGGCTGCGACTGGGCTGGGCTGAGGCGCGTCGTCGGGTCTGGCGTAACCGGTGGGGACGGCGCTGTGTTGCCCAATCCGCCGGGCCTGGGCTCCGCGCCGCCGCCGGCTGGGGCTTCCTTTGCGTGGGTGCCCCGGGTGCTTCCCCCTGCCTGGGCCCGGGGCGTGTGTGCTGCGTGGGGGGAAAGGGAGCGAGCGGCCCGCTGAGCCTGCGGGGGAGGGCGGGCGTGTGGCTCCTGCTGGCGTGGGAGAGCGATAAAAACACGGGTGTTTCTTCCCCTGGGTCTCTCCCCCTCGGAGGAAGCCGCCCGTGGCAGCTCAGCAAGTGTCGCGGCCGGCTTGGGGTAGAGCCCTCGCCCCGGCCTCACGAGGCGGGAAGGGCAGGGTGAGGGTCCCGCTCGCTGCGGCATGGCGGTTCTTTTCGGTGGCTGAAGGCGCAGCTGCCATCCAGCTCGGTACCGGCATGTGCCGGGAACGCCGCGGCAGATTTTCCCATTGTCTCCGGGGTACGCGGCTGGCAAACGTGACCGTGTGTCACGGGTGTTATTTATAGAGCATCACTGTGACTAAGGTGGCCTGGTTGCCGTCCCAAGGCAGGCATCGGCCCGGGATGACACCGCCAGCACGCCGGGATTGAGGAAGGCGAGGAACTGGCTTCGCTGGTGTCTTGGTGCTCCGGGGAGCCGG
Organism: Phaethon aethereus; assembly: GCF_964289735.1. Classification (NCBI taxonomy): domain Eukaryota; kingdom Metazoa; phylum Chordata; class Aves; order Phaethontiformes; family Phaethontidae; genus Phaethon; species Phaethon aethereus. The sequence continues at coordinate 3,933,401 of NC_138591.1, forward strand.
TTGCATCAGCGCCATGAGCGCAGACCGGACGGAGGAGGGAGCACACGGAGTACGGTTTCTGCCTCTCTCTTATCACCGGAATAAAATTTGAGGGGTTTTCCTTGTTCGGGAGTGATGCACTGGAAACTTGAAGTCAAGAACCATGTGAGCAGATGAACGCACCTCGGCGTGACTTTTCCTCCCCCCCCCCGTTTTTTAAATGATCCATGTCTTAACCGGAGGGAATGTGGACCTGAGTTTCCTGTTTGCTGTGTAAGCAGGGTGTGAATCAGCAGCTCCGCAGCACCGTAAATCGCTGCTGACTCACAGGTAGGAGCACATGCCTCCGGCCGCGCTCCCCGCGTTGAGCGGGAGCAACCCGGCTTCTTAAAAAGGCTCTCACTGGGACGCCTGAGCCCAGACCCCTCGCTCGGCTCGCAGGCGCCGTGGGCGCGGCGTGGATGTGTGGATGGAGGGAAAAGGTGAGCCTGGCCAAGGGACCGCTCGTGCCCTGCCCAAGATGAAGCCTGAGCTGGGCCCGGGAGGATTTCGGGGGAAGCAGTCTGGCTGACAGCAAAAGGCCATGCCTGCGGGAGCACCTGGGAGCATGGTGCTTTTCTCGGAGGAAGTTTGGAAGCCTACTGTGTCTGCAGGTTTCTGGTTGCGTGGGGCTGTCGGTTGTGATGAACCGGTTCATTCATACAGTTACTATATCCTTTGCTGGAGGTGTCATGGGTGTGCCGAGCGCACCCGGTCTCCACTGGCACCAGCGGTTCCGGGTCTCCATCCGACGCAAGCTCCTTTGCCTCTGTCAGGATAGCATTCAGCACGGGGATTGATCCTGAGTGTGTGTTATGCATCTGCCTCTTCAAAACCCTCTCCTCTCATCCTGCCTCTCCTCCGTTTTGCAGCTGCCTCGGCAGTTCCATCCTTCCGAGCGGGTTTGCCGGCTGTGTGCTGCCACACAGGGATGCTCCCAGGTCCGAGTGCGTGCAGCGCCGCTGGGACTGCGGATGCTGCTGGCAGCGCTCGCGGCAGCTCCTTCTGCCTCTTTTCCTTAGAGAAATTCAGCGAGCGGTCTGAGGTTTCCTTTTGCTGGTTGCTTTCCCTTCTTGGGCACGAATTGATCGGGGTAGTAAACGGAGGCCGCTGCCTTGAAGCTCTCAGGTTGGCTGTTTCCCTAATAGATGCATCCCAAAACTCGCTTGCCGTCATTTTGGCTTAGTCACGGGGCTGTCTCCTGCCTCGGGAGTTTTTGGGGATGCGTGTGGCTGGCCGTGACACGCGCGATAGGAATGGTGCCGGGCAAGAGCTTTGCCTTGCTCTGTGCTAAACATAGCTTGTGAGATAAACACCTTCTGGGGATTATGCGAAGCTTAGGAAGGATTTCGGCTTTCTTCGTCTTCCCATTGCTCCTATCTGGTGGATCCGAATTACGTTGCAGGATCAGGTGTGTGGGAAAACGTCGCTTGGTTTCTGTGTTAGCTTATGCTGTCAAGTCTGTTCACTACAATACGCAAAGCTCCCCGCTGCTCCCTTGAGCTGCGTTTCATCGAACGGGTGGCACTGAGCGAAGGAGTTTTGTGCGAAGCTCCGGAGCTGCCCCCGTCCTCCTTGCAGAGCTTCGCGAGGGACGCAGATTGCAACACGTGGCTGGTCCTGGGCGCGATTTTTCCAACAAAGTCTGCACCTTTTTCGGTGAAATGGATGCTGTGAAGGGAGGGGTGTTGTATCCGAGAGGAGGAAGCCTCGGGGAGTTTGCAGCCCTCAGGTGCATGCAGAAACGTGGTGGAGGGCGCGGGGTCTGTGTTAGGCTCTGTGCGTACAAATCCGGGCTGCTGCCTTTCCCCGGGCTCCAGGCGTGTTTTCTGCCGGCGTCTGCAGCCCGCGGGAGGACCCACGCGCCCATCGCTGTTGGCTGCGACTCGGGTGGCCCCGACGCTCCGAGAGCCTCTCCTGGAGGGACAGGCGGGAGCGTGCCGGCGGGGAGCCACGTGTCTCCCGAAGCGGGGAGTTTGCTGGAGAAAGCGGCTGCGGGGAGGGTGCACGGGTGGGGTCTGGAGGGGGAAAACCTGCTCGGCCGCCCGTGGGCTCACGCAGCGCCGGTGCCTGAGTAATTCAGCAGCAGGGCCTTCTCCTTAAGGGAAGAGAGGCAGGGCAGGGTCGGCTAAGCCAGGCCTTGTTTCTGGGGAGGCAGCTCTCCTTTGACACCGAGGCTTGGAAAAATCCGTGGTGAGAAATGCCAGAAGCCGGGGATGAACTGGTACTTGTTCTGGTGGCACGTCTATTCCGGGTAGGCAAATAAGCCGTGGGGACGCGTCCCTCCCGTGCCCTCCGCGGGAGCACACCACCCTTATGCAATTCGGCTGTGAAGCCTGTACTGTCTCGTGTGCCATTCGCACTTTTCCTGCTGCCACCCCCCAAAAAAAGGCAGTTCTGCTGAACATACAGGCGGGGCCGTGACCTGCAGAAGCAGGGCTTTGGCTTCGGGCTCCCGTCGCCTCCGGGCAGAACAGCCACCGGCCTGGTGTCCCCCGGGTGCACGTGGCTGGACTGGGAGCTCTGTCCCCACAGAGCCAGGTTTTAATTTTAATTCTAGTTGAAGCGTTGCAGAGCTTGCGTCTGATTAATTAGAACAATCATCTAGACAGCGCAGCGCTTTGCTCCTGCCCTCCTGGTGCTGCTTTCTGCTGGCATAACAGTGGGCACCTGCAAAATATCACGTTGGACGCGATAAATATTTAGCTGTGCTTCAGCAATCCGTTTCCCTCTCTGGAAGGGATGCTCCCCTGCTTTTTTTCAGTGGATAATGCTTTTCCCTGAAGGCTGCTGCTTTTATTTTCCAGCTCTGGGCTGCAATCCAGGGCTGAGCCAGAATTTGCTTTGTCCCTGTTGTTTTGCAAAGGTGGTCGTCACTGGAGGAAACCCGTATGTGCTGCGTAGAGCTTCTCTTTGGGTGACTGGGAATGGGTGCAGGTTTCTGGTCCCGGTGATTTTGTGACCCAAGAGGCCACCGCTGTGAACGTGGGGCTCTGTGGGTTTTTGGACAGAAGATGGTTTTCGCTGGTGTTACTAAGGCGCTGCCCGGGCAGGCTGTTTGCTGGGGAAGGAGCCGGGAGAGGAACTTGCGATGGTTGCGGAGGTGATTTTACCCTACCAACAAAAAGTCTGGGGTTTTACTGGCATGACTCAGGACTGCTTGTGGGTACGTACGGAGTTAGATCTACCCGCTGCCTCTTTTGCTGACAAAATTCTGTAGCTCAGGTCAAGTATTAGCCAGGGATTTTGAGTCGGGGAGAGGGCAGAGAGGATTTTTTTATGGTGGAAACTGGAAGTTTCTGTTTGTTTTTTCAGCTTGGGAGATACCCCATCTCCCCACAGCCCCTTATCGCGTGGGGATGGTGTTGCACTGATACAGTGGCAGCACTGGGAGTCTAGATGTTCGTCGCCCCAAGGAATACCATAATTACTGGGCACGACTGCAGCTATCTCGGGTATCACGGTAGCGTCTTGTGGCCCAGCTGGCCTTGGTTTGCAGTGGGGCCATGTCTCCGCTCCCTTTTCTGGAGTTGGGACGGGGCTCTCCGCCTGCACCTTGCTCTTGCAGCCACTTCTCTGTCCAGCAAAAGGCCGGAGCAGAGTTCCTGCCCAGGCGGGAGGCAGGGGGTTATGGGGGGGGCTAAGGGGAAGGGCAGGATTTGGGGGTCCTGTGGTCCCAGTGGGTAGAGGAGGGAGGGAATCCCTGCCTAATGCTGGGGGAGGTTCTGGACCTGCAGTGGGGTGAAGGTGGGAGCAAGGCAGACCCTCTCCAGCATCCTTTCCCCCTTGTGATCCTGTGCTGCGTTGTCCACATGGCTTAATTAATACCCCAGGGCTCCTTTGTGCACTGTCTGCTCTGTCGACCCGTGGCAAGAGAAGATGGGCAGCACTTTGGAAGAGCACATCCCCTTCGAGCCCTGGACGCTGGTGGGCTTTTCGCTGTGGCATGATTGATTGTCCTTGTGTGCTGCTGGATCTATCTTAGGGCTTTAAGGTCAGGAGGGATGATGGCGAGCATCGTGCTCAGCTGGAGGTTGGGATGTTGCTTCCAGGAATTACTGCAGCCGGTCCAACAGCTTTTGGGTGAATTAAGCCAGATTGTGTGAAAAGACACCTGATCTTGTTTTTAAGGACAACCAGTGCTGGAGTTCGGTTTCTCCGACATGTGAGTGTTGTGACCTGGGGCTGTTTGGTGCACTGGGATGTCTCTGCCCTGCCCCTGGCTCCCTCCTGGCCCTGGGAACGATGGTGTTACAGCCCTGCTCGCTGGGAAGCCAGGGAAGGAGGCGTGTGAAGGTGATGTCCTGGCTGTTAACCCCTCCTCTGGGAGCTGATGGGGTGCACGAGGAGCTGGGGAGGGTCCAGCACCCACCGGGCTGCCACAGCCTCCATCCTCCTGCCTGCACTGTGCTCTGGAAGGTCGCTGCTGAGCTAGGTCTATCCTGAGCTCTAAGCCTTAATTTAATCGTTTCAAGTGGAATGCTTATTTTTTTTTTTTTTTTAAAAGATAAATTTCCATTAAAAACATAACTTGAGTGGAAGAGGAGGCAGGATGAGGAGGAGACACAAACTTACCAGAAGTTGTTTGTAGAGCATCCACCCTTCCTCCTGCCACACCACCACAACCAACAAAGAAAAACCTAGTTTTGGAAAGGAAGAAACCTCCAGAGTGCTCGATACAAGTAATTTCCCATCAGGGGCTGCTAACCTTAGCTGTGGTTTGGCACTGGCATCAGCCTAACTGCTTGTATGCAATGAACCTCTCCGAGGGTGACGGTGGTGCTCGGACCCTCTCCTCCGTGGGAGCTGCCTGTTGGGCACCGAGTGCCCCGTGTCGTGGGGCGTTTGCGCCCTGCTGCCTCCCCTCCCGCCTTGAGCGTGCCCGTCGTTTCTTTTAGGAAACTTAAAAGCAGCTTTTAATGACTGCATTTCGTTCCCATGAGGTCTCGGTGATTTACAATAAGGAATGCATAAAACCCTGCCAGCTGGGATGGGGTCCCGCTGGCATCTCTTCGGCGGTGCCGGGAGCCGCGTCCTCCCTTACCGTCCGGTGACGGGCACGGGTGGGACGGGCGATGCAATGACCCGCGGTGCCGGGCGGAGGGACGGGGTGGGAAGAAGCCCGTCTGCAGGGCTTGGCAGGTGACAGTCATGTGTCTGACGGATCATAAACACACAGGGCTGGTTACGTGGACGGGCCAGGGGTGGTTTAGGGGAGGATGACGGGGTTATCTAGGGAGTGTCAGCTTGTCTGGGCTTGCAGGCCAGTTAGATACGGCTTCGTGGTGCACGTATATAAATTCCCTCCTAGCCCGAATCTCGCAGGGACAGCTGACGAGCAGCCTGCCTGTGCTGCCGGAGTTGGCTACGGTGGGTCTGGTGCCGTGCAGCCCTGGCCGTCTTTGCTGGTGTTCATGGCAGCCCTCTGAGATGGCAGCACCCTGAGCCGGCTTGCTGGAGGGCATTTCCCATCCACCTGAAAGCAGCAGGAGCAAACGTCCTCTCCTGCACGGATCGATCCCTGCAGGAGACACCTATTAAAGGTAGCGAAGGGCAAGCACACCGTGTGGTGGAGATATTTTTTGCTGTAGGATGGAGGTTTTTGGTTTACTTGGTGTCGGAGCGACGAAGTTGAAGCTTGAGAGGGAGACGAGGGAGCAGCCGAGCGTGCAGCCCCGAGGATGATCCCTCTGAGTCAGTCCTGAACGCGTGCCCCACGGTGCAGGGGCGTGCGTTGTCCTGAGGGACGTCTTTGCAGCGCGTCAGTAAAAATGACGTGGCTCGTTTTCCGAGAGCCAGATGTGCTCACTGTTAAGGCTTTTGAAGAAAGCTGCTCTGCATAGTTAAAAATCCCCTGCTGCTGTGGACCGCTTGGTTTCTCTCCTGACATGCTGCCAGGTTGCACCTCAGCCAAAGATGAAACGATCTTGTGCTGTTAACGTTGCTTTGGCTGTTCTTTGTCATCGTCCAAGCACGTTTAAAAGACGCTCGCGGGTAGGTGGCAGGCCCAGCCCCACGTGCCCGTTTGTAAAAGCCCGTGCTCGCACCCCGAAAATCCCTGCCGGCACAGGGCAGGGCCACGCAAGACGCTTTTGTGTGTGCACGGGTGCTCAGCTGGCTTTTGAGGTTTCCCTGGTCTCCTGCAACTAAAATCATCCCCCCTGTGCCGAATCCGTACCTGGCTTGCCCGCGATGCTCCCTGCCAACCGCTGGCCCTCTCGGTGAGAGCTTGGTGGTCAGAGGACCCAGACAACGTTAACGGTGCAGAAAGGAGGATGCGGGTGCCCGGGGGGGTGGGAGGTGGGTGTCGGTGCCGCCGGGGCAGCGGCACGGACCTGTACCAGCCTCCATTCTGCGCTCTGCCTCGCTTGCTTTGGCAGCGCCCGTTTTCCTTAAGACTGGAAGCAGCTGCCTGCTACCTTAAGGCTGCCAGAAAAGGAGGTGGTGGTGGGTGTTTTAGATCTCCTGCTTCTACAGCCCCCTGTGTTAACTCTTCATTAGCATCTGCAGCCCGTTTCCTCCAGGTTTTCGACTGATCCCCGCGATGGCTTGGCTCTGAGCATCGCTTGCCTCGAGCGTCAGCGGTGAGCACCTGAGGACGGCTGGCACCGGGCAGGGCTGGGGCTGTCCTCCGAGCCGAGGGTGCCCACGGGTCTGTGCGCTGCCGGGCTGCCTCTTGTGCTCTGCAGACGCCGCTCTCTTGCCTGAGAAAAGCTTTTGGCAGGTATTAATTACGCCTGCCCCTGCCTGGTTTGTTGAAGGGTGTCTGGGAGAGGAGAGTAAAGCGGAGGCTGGAGGAAGGTGCCTCTAGAAATCGTCAGGCAGAAATTGTGGGTGAATATTAATTGAAACTATCAGCCTTTCCTGTGCTTTGCTAAGGTGCTAGAAAACAGCTCAGCTTTTCCTCCAGCGGCTCTCCTGTATATGTGGTTTCCTTTTCTGTGTACATTCCAGGTTGCTGCAAGAGTTTACCCTTAATTTTGGATCCACAAAGAATTTCTTGTTTGGTAACTGTGGATTTCCCCATGGGGTTTTACAGTCGCAGCTCAGCGAGGGAAACTGTGCATAACCGTCGCAGGGAAGGGAGCCAGCGTGTGTGTCCCTTTATCTCGAACAGGTTTGATGTTTCACACGTCTCCTTCCAGCTCCTCTCCTTGCCGTTTCGCGCGCTGCGCTGCAGAGCACTGCTCCTTTCCCGGAAACGCTGATGTGAGGCTCGTCCTCTCGGGGTAAAAGAGACGTAAAAGAAATTTGTTATTCCGTATTTAAATGGAAGTGGTTCTTGGAAGCCCTGAGCGTGCCCCACGAGAAGCTGCAGGCTGAACTGCACTGAGTCACAGCCTGCGAGCTCTTGAGCCGGGACGTGAGCCGGATGCGTTGGGACCGGGCTGTCTGCGCAGACCTCTGGCTTCCCGGGATGGAGCGACAGCTCTTTAATCCGGCTTGGCTGGGAAAGGCCTGCAGCGCTCGCTTCCCCTGAGCACCGCGGGAGTCGCGGTGCCATAGGTGGATTCGAGAGAGGTAGGCGAGGGGTGGAAAAAAGGGGGGGGGTGGAATAAAACCCACCCAAAGGGAAGCAGTGGAGCAAGGCTGTACCCTTCCTGCCGGCGGCCACGTGGGACTGCGGTGGCGAAATGCCGCTGAGCTGCGGGCACATCGCCTGCGGAGCCTCTGCCTTTCCCAGGCACGAATCACAGCTGCCCTGTGGGTACTGGGCAAATCTGCCGCAAAATAGGTGTTTTCCCCACGCAGAGCTGTTGCAGCCTCAGATAAGAGCCTGTGGGGAGGGAGGCAAGAGGGGATGGTGGAGGGTGATGTTGGTCTGTGGGGCTGGCAGCGGTTTTTGGTCTTTAACTGGGATGGGGATGTTTAAGGTTTGCAGCAGGGAGTTTGGAGAAACAGGGGAAATGTTTGCAGGTGACTTCTATGAAGTGTGGAGCTTAGCAAGTGTGCCGTGCTTCTCTTTCTATGTAGATCTCTCTCTCTGACAGATACATAGATAGATCTTACTTTAATTTCCTAAAGTGATGAGCAGCAGGGGCTGATCTCGTGGACCAGCTGGAGGTGGGACATGTTCTGGGAATGCGGACATACGTCTGTCCCCTGGGGCAGAGGAGCAGCAACGGGAGAGCAAGAGGTGTGCGGTGCAGGTCAGAGAGGGATGGTGTGGTTGACGCCAGGAGAGGAGGCTGTGGGTCTGGCTCGCTGCGGCTGAGCTCTCCTGGGGGTTTCAGGAGCCAGCTCTCCCCTCGCTACATCAGCCCTTACTCCCAGCCCTGTTGCAAGCAGGTCACAGGGACCAAACAGGTCACCTGCCACCCCTCTTGATGTGGGAGCATCCTTAGTGGTGTAAGACCGATGCGTTTCAGCTGGGTGCTGAGGTCTGTGTTCAGTAACAGGTTTTACATGGAGGTAAGGCTCCAGTAAAGCAGTGCCCTGAAGGGAACTGGACAGTCCTCATATTCCCTGGCTGCTCTCAGCCTGCAGTTTTCCTCTGCCTCATCCAAGCCCAGGGAGGACTCCCGGGTCCCCCTTCACCTGGTGATGGGGTGGATTTTTCTCTCAGAGAAACTGGGGGCTGAAACTGGCTCTCTCGTGCATTGAGCCCTTTGCACTTTTGTCTTCTGCTCGGTTCCCTGGAGCAGGGAGGGGATAGGGTGGGAGAGGCAGGGAAAAGGGATGGCACCAAAGATGCACCAAAAAGAGCAAAGAATTGGTGTGGGACAGCAGGAGCCATAGGGGAGTGTACCACAGCGCTTGCCTGCTGCTTTCCATAAGCTGCTGGATCAGCACCCTGCTCTGAAGGAGATAATTGAAGGTTTTCCCTGTTCCTCCACCCTGGAGATGCGGTGCTGGGTCACTGCCGGAGGTGGGGGGTTTTCCTCTGAAGATGCGCAGGCTTCGTCCGCCCGAGCCACGGCGGCATCCCTGGGGCGTCCTGGAGTGGTGGAGATGCTCCTCTCTCCTGAGCCGTGCCTGGGTGCTCCCTCGGTTCCTCCGTCTCAGCTGGGGAGAGTGTCTTGGTATGGATGTAATTGGGGAAAAACATGGTAAAAATAGCAGATGAGCTCGTTGGGTCTTTTAGGCATAAATGTGCGTGTTGGTTCAGGCAGGCAGAGTGTGGAGTCAGTCCTGCCGTGCCGTGGCTGGTGATTTCTGACTCTCGGGTTCTCCGAGCTGAGTTTGCAACATCTGCGATGAGATAACAGACCGAAAGCATGTAAACAGTGCGCGCTTGGTCCCGAGCACTGGGAAGCAAGAAACGCCAGGCTGCAGGACGTCACCCTCCAGGTAATGTCACTGCGAACCGTCGGAGCAGCTGCCTGCCCGGTTCTCCAGCGCAGACACTGGTTTCGGGGCTGGGGAAGCTCCTGGGTCAGTCTCTTCTTTCTGCCCCTCTCCCAGAGCAGGCGGCTGCGGACATCGAGCCCTTCCTTGGTTTGTGTTGGGCTTTTTTTTTCCCCTCCCCTCCATAAATTCTGTTCTCAGAGCAGGTGCCTGTTCTGTCTTGCATCATTTGCAGAGATGAAATCATTCTCTCCCTGCCCAAAATAAACTGGAGGGAGGATGGTAGAAAGCTTTTTTTTTTTTTTTTTT
>NC_138591.1:3943215-3960715 GCF_964289735.1 Phaethon aethereus
GTGCCAGTTTTCCCATTAATTATATGGAGCGGTGCCATCATCGGACAATTAAGTAGTGTTGTCCCAGGCTCTACTAAGAGCATGGGGAACGTGGGGCGTGGGATGCCACGTGACGGCACGTGTGCGGGCACGGAGCGGGGCTGCGTCGAGGCACCCACATGTGGGCACCCGCTGAAACCCTGCGAGCACCATTGACCCTTCCCACCACCACCCGCAGCGCCGCCGCCTCCTCCTCCTCCTCCTCGCCCCCAAAAGGGACGAGAGCCCCACAGGACCACCAGCCCCGTCACGTCCCCGGCCACAGCCCACCCTCGGTGGGGAGACGGGGCCGCGTGACGTCTACCTTCACTTTCACAATGGCGCTTCTTCGCTAATTAGCACAATCTGGCAATCCGCACCGTTCTCCCCGTCATTAATTATTATTAATTATTTGTTATGCAAATAAAGTTGAAGAGTGCAGCGCTGTGGGCAACACAAACGAAAACAGTGCCGGCTCCAGGCCGACTATGTAACGGCGGGCGGGTGGGCATGGCGGGAGCCCCCGGGGCCATGTAGCACCCACGCGCTGTCCCCCGCGTAGGGGCCGCTGCACCTCGGCATCCCCTGGGATGTGCGGACACGTCGATGGCATCAGTGGCGCCGGGCGCTGCGGGGCTGGTGCGGAGGGGAGCGCAGGGGTGCGGGATGGAATGGGGAGAACGGTGCTTTTTAGAGTCCTGGGGGATGAGGGTGAAGAGGGGACCCAAGGGTGGAGGGGGAGTATGTCGGTGCCGGGTGGCCGATGCGGGTGCTGCTGGTGGAGGCGGGGAAGGCGACCACTGGATGGATTTTGCGGATGCTGAGGGAGTCCTGTCCCACCCCTTGCCCCGCGGGCGGTGTCTGGGGAGAAGCTGGGGTGTTTCACCAAATGATGCCGTTTCAGCAAGTGGCAGTTCTGGGGACTTGGCCGCGTGTCCCCGCCGCCCCACTGCCTGGCCACTGACGGCCCCGGGGCATTATTTCGGTGCTCCCCACCCTCCCTTTCCCCTCCACCCGGGGCTCTCTGCCCCACCCAGGGCTCCCTTCCCCTGTGTGCCTCCGAGCTCACCATCGACCCCAAACGCAACCACACATCGCAGCCCCGTGTCACGGGGCGGGACCGCCGGTGGCCCCTGCCCAAGCCCAACCCGAGCAATTGGAAAGGGACCCGAGAAAAAAATGGAAATTAAAGAGAGGAAAGAATTAATAAGGATCCTGCCTCGACCACAATGGCTTTGTTTCAGGAGAGCTGATACCACACGCTCGCTAATGCCATTCCTCGGAGGCCTTCGGAAAGCGGTGGGGTTTTGGCGACGCTCAGGCGCGTTTTCGGTGTGCTGCGGACGCGAGCGTGCGTTAGAGCCCTGCGTGGGTCCTGCCCGGCCAGCCGTGTGCCCCGGTGTCCGGCCGCTGTCCCCAGCCGGGCTCTGCAGCGTGAGGCAGCCGTCGTTGTAAACCAACATCCCGGCAGAGCGGAGATTTGGGGTGAAAAAGGGCTTTTCACGAAGCGACGCCTCTCCCGCTGGGCGCTGCGGCGGGGCCGTGCCCTGAGACGCCGGCCAGCGCGGCCGGAGGGCTGCGTGCCCCCTCTGCTTGGGAGACCACCCTATGGCGGCCGTACAGCGCGCCCCAAGCGCGCCGAGCACAGGACAGCCTGCACGCTTGTGACGGGCCTCTTCTGTCCTACAGCACACGCCGCGCGGGTCGCCTGGATGTTCCTCCCCAGCCCCCCGTGTCATTTGCTCTCTTGCACTTACTGGATCCCCCCGTTTCGGCCCCGTAAGCCTCATGCGGAGAAACCCGGTATCTCCTCCATCCCGCGGTACTTGTCCTTTCGGGGGAAATTTCTTTAGGGGGAATTCAAAGCAGGGGTGGGAGAGGAGCGGAGCTTTGCGGTGGCTGCGCTCAGAGCTGCGGCCGATGTCCCACAGAGCTCTCCTGTTATTCCCGTGCCCGACGTCCACGGGGAGCTCGGCCTCTTTTCTTCCTTCCCCGCTGCAGGAATCGGCTCTGGCTGCTGCCAGGGTTATCTCCATCCTCCAGCTTGCCGCACGCTCTGTTAGTTCACCGTCCCTCCGAGGGCTGGGGCTCAGCCCCGCCTGGGCAGCACGTGTCCCCGCAGAGGAGGACAATGTCTTTATTTTCCCACGGCCAGTAACAGGTTTGGAGATAAAGTCTGGGGAAATGGGGACTCGGGGAGGTTGCCCGCCTGCTGCCGCAGCTGTCTGGGCACTCGTGCGTGCTCGTGGCCCCATCCTGAGCCCGAGCCCCGGCGGGCGGCCGCGGAGCGGGGGCTGGAGCCAGATGCCTGTTTCTAATAAAGCTCGGCTCCCACCGTGAGCCGCGCTCAGCCTCGCCCGCTCCAGACCATAACGGCGGGGATGCCGCCGCCGGACGGACCTCGCGAAGAGCAGCTGAAGGTGAAAGGACCGGGCTCCAGCTCCGCGTCTGTGCGCCGGCCCGGCTTCGCCAAAATAAGGATGCGCCAAGGAGCCGAAAAAATCCCTTGCCTGAGACCTGTCCCGCATGGGGGGAGCGGTGGGGGCTGCGGGGGCCGGAGGCGGCAGGCGGAGGGCCGGGGCGCTGCGTGGAGCGCAGCAGGAAGGAAGCGCTCGGCGAGGACACAGCCAGCGCTGCGTGCACGTCCTTACATATGTGCTATTTTCAGCTTGACGGGGAGCAGGCCAAGTTCTCCAACAGATTGAGTTTGGAGCTGAAATCCTCCTCTCCTCCCCGCCCCTGCCCAGCACCCGCTGCCTGCAGGCGCGGGCAGCCCCAGCGCGCCCAGGACGCCTCGCTCTGCCCGGTTCGGTCCGTGTTCCCACCGGGCAGACGCACGTGCTCCCAGCGCCGCCGCTGCCCGAATCCCCCTCGTAGCGAGGCCGCGGGGTCTGAACCGGCTCAGGGGGGCAGCGGCTTCAGCTTCTCCCCTTCCCGCTTCGGGCTGGTCCAGGCACCGGCACCGGCATCCTCCCGGATCCATCCCCACTCCAACAGGGACCTGCAGCGTCGCCTGCTTTGGCTTCGCACGCTCGTGCGCGCTCCCACCCGCTCTCCCCTCGCTTTTCTTCCGAGCAGAAAATATTCTTCCTTCTTCCTCTCCCCAAATCCCCTCTCCGGCCACCTCCCCTCGCCCCCACCGCTGCGACCCCTCCAGAAGTGCGGTCGCTTTTGCAGCCGTGTCCTTGCCCTGCTTGAAATGCAGAAAAAGAAATCCATGTGCAACTTACTGTCTCGGCACCCTGTAATCATTTTGTCAGCCGAAAAGCACTTTTGTCAAACCCCCACAGGCAAACCGGGAGGGGACGGACTGGGGAGAGGCACCTGACACCACTCTCTGCTTTTTTTCCCTCCCTTTTTTCCTCCTGGGTTTTGCTTTAGGGGTGGGACGAGCGTTGGGCTTGTCTTTCCTGGGTGCTTCGGAGACTGTCCGGAGCGAGTGAAAGGAATCGGGAAAATGTCGCAGGAGAGCAGCAAGGCTGGAAGAAAACGCATCGCCGGTGGCTGGGTTCGCGCGACGAAGTGTGGTTACGCAACGGGAGGAGAAAGCCGTCCGGCTGGAGCGGGGTTTCCAGCAGGGACTAATGGAGCCCCAGGCTCCGTCACCTGGGACGGCCCCGAGAGCGGCCCCGGCCACTTTCGGGTGCTGGGGAGCATTAAATGGCTCCTTCTGTCCCGCACGTGAGCTGCTCTGGGGGGTCTTTACAGCGGGCGGTTAATGTCATCGGTTTGCTCCATCCCGAAAGCAAACAACCCGGGCAGAGGCGGCTGCCCTGCCCAAACCGGGGAGCGGTTCCTTTCTCCGGGGCCGAGTCCCCGAACGAGACGTGGTTGCCCTCCATGCCGGCTCTCCCGCTCCGGCTCCGGAGGGAGTGTCCGGTTCTCAGCCCCTCAGCACCCCCGCTGAAGTGTCTGGGGTCACCGCAGCGGGTGACACCAGCCCTTGTCCTCCGGGAAAAGGGTCGGAGGCACCTCGGTTCGTGCGGCCTCGCGGGCAGACTCTGCTTTACCCCAGCGCAGGGTTCCCAGGGATGGGTGGGATGGGATGGGATGGGATGGGTGGGACAAGCTTTTGCTCCAGAAACTCTGATTTGGGCAGCCCTGCACCGCAAGCCGGGGGAATGGCTCTCCCCTCCCTGCTTTTTTTTTTTCGGCTGGCGCTTTCCCGAGCTTCGGGGCGAGCCGCCTTTGCCAGCCTGCGTCACGCGGGCACCACGGGGAGTTTGCACGGAGCCGCTCCGATTTCCCTAACCTTTCCACTAACAAGGAAGCAAATGCCTGGGGTGGCTGCGGCTCTGCCCGTGGTCCCTTCCTCCTCACGTCTTTCCCGTGTCCTTAGTGATGTTTTTGGGGTACAAAGAGGGGCTGGGAATGAGGTGCTTTGTGGACATCTCGTGTCGTCTGGAAAAACCACGAGCCATAAAGCAAATCGCTCGTCGAGCCTTGCCTAACATTAACCCTGCACGAGGTGTTTGCAAGTCTCGAACACAGAAAAACACCCCAAAACCCGCTTGCAAATGCTGCTTGTCTAATTAGGGTACCGGGACAGACTTATCCATCCTCATGTGCCCGACGTATCCTCATCTGCGCACGTGAAATTTGGGCCATCAAGCACTTGCAGCCGCCGTCGCGGCAAGGCGCTCCCGTCCAGAGACAGGTCTTTAAATCATCCCCGAGCGCTGGGAAAATTGCAGACGGCTCGAGAGCGGAAAATGAAAAGGCGAAACGTTGTTCCTGGAGCTTCTGCCCTGAATTATTTGCTCAGCTTTAATAATAAGTTACAAGCAAGGGAAAGTGAAGCAGCTCAGATGATTTTCTGGAGAAAACTAGTCCTGTGGATGCTGCAGAGCAGTGCCCGGTCCCCAGCTCCTCCGACAGCCTTTGGGGACAGGGACCGATGTGCTCTGGGAAGGTGGGCTGGGGAAAGAGGTAAAAGATAAACCTCCTTTAATGCGTTTTGGTGCAGTATCCAGATGCAGGAGCTGGGATTGAAGCTTTTCATTCATTTTTCTGGAGGCGGTGGGGAGAGCAGCGGTGGGATGATCCCACTCTGTCTGCTCTCCGCTGGCCCCATCGCTTCCGTGGGCTAATATCTGGCAGGCATCAGGCAAGGCAAACTGTGCCGTTTTCCCTGCCTTATTCTAGGCTAGTTTGACTAAATCTAGCTTGTTTAGGATGAATCACTCCAGCACGGCTGGTTGTGACCCGCTGGCCACCGTGCTTGCTGAGCTTCTGCATTTCCCCTTTTGTCAGTAGAAATGAGAAGTTGCTTTTTCTGCCTTTTTCTCTGGGATCACAGATTGCAAATAATGATTGCTTTAAACACAGGCTATTTCACAGCTTGCTGGCGCTTTCGGGGAGGGGATCGCTGGGTGTTCAGTGAGCCAGGCCGGTCCTGTGTTGGCATGATCCAACAGGCACCTTAATTTAACTCTCCTTAATTTAACTCTCCCCTTTCTCATCTTTAGCTTTTTTAATGAAGCAGAGTGGATGAGATCTTGCCCCAAACTACGCATTGTGTACTGCACACCCTGCCCAGGGCTCTGGGTCGGTTCGATGTGCTGCTTACAGAAAGGCGGTGGCTGGGCTGGACGGATCCCGTTTTCCTTTGTGCCCAATTCTACGGGGTCACAGGGAGCACGAGGAGCTGTTTGCAGCAAGCATCCATAGCTGAACCCATCTCCTTGGATTTATTGGTTTCTGTTTGCTGCTTTTTCTCCTGTTTCCTTTCCACGGGGTTATTTACAGCCGGGCCAGCTCTGCTCCCTGTCTTCCTCTCCTTCCCACCTCCCCAGGGGCTGCCTCGCGGAGGCAAGTAGCTTGTTCCCAGCGAAGGATGCTATCAGGGCTTTGCCCAAGGGCACAGGTATAAGACTTCCTGCAGGAACAATTTGCTGCAGAAATTATGCTGAACCAGCCAAATCGGGCCGTTTCAGGGCAGCAACCGGGAGTGCACTGAAACAATCTCCCCTGCTTGCTTCCAGCTCGATCCCGCAACCCAAAATTGTTTCGCAAGGAAAATCTAAACTACCGATCCTTCATCCACTGGACTGGACTGGGACCCGATTTTGGTGTTTCTGGCAGGAGCAAAGTACCGTTTTTTCCCCCAGCTCCTTCTCCATGTGACTCCCGTAAGAGCCCCGAGGTGTTTGCCAATGCCAAGCCGCATTCCCTGAGACCACGGAGGGTCTGGGCATGTGGTCCAGGAGGGCAGGGAGGTCTCCAGGAGCCTGGAGGGCAGCTCCGCATCTGCCTGGCTGCTGGCAGAACCCGCCAACCTTTTCCCCAAACCAAGAACATGCTTTTAGGCTAAAAAAATAAAAAAAACAAAACCCACAACAAAGTAAGTCAGTAGCTGCGATGCCATCTGCGAATGCAGCGTTGCGCGGCGGGGACAAGCCGCCCCAGCAGGCTGCCGTGCGTGGAGCCCCCGGGCACCTACGACGGCTGAAAGAGGAGGCATGAGCCTTCCTCCTCCCTTCCTCTCCCTCAGAGGGGAATGTCCTGTTTCTCTGGGGAACAACATATCTCTTGGCATCTCTCTCTTTGGAAGCTTCGATTTCTTTTCCAGCTGTGGCTCTCCAGCCTCAGCAGCGTGTCTTGGATATTTTTTTCTCCCCGCGGTCCCCCTCCCGTTGATCCCAGGGGGGAGGCTGGTTGGAAACCTCTCCGGCAGCCCTGGCCGGAGGGGATGGAGGGCTGGGGGCAGCGGGTTGTCAGTTCAGTTGTTTTCCTTGATGTGGCATCAAAAAGTGATGGGCTGATGGCTTTGGAGTCTCAGGGGGGCAATTTCCCTGGCAGCATCCAAGTTGTGTCACCTCTCTGCTTGGCTCTGTGACGACAGTGTTGATTTGAATTCTTCCAACTTAAGACTGATTTAAATGACGGTGAAGTTGGGGGATGGCGTGTGGGAGTAGAGCACTGAGCGCTATTCTTTTTTGGTTGTCATATGCCTCCATAAAGACTTCTGCCTTGGGGATTTGCACAGATCCGTGGTCCAGATTGCGCTACAAAACCCACCGGTGGTCTGCAAAGCCATGGCAACGCCTTCTGCGCCGGCTCCCGAATCAGACAAAGCTGGAAAGATTGGGTGTGTTTGCAAGTTGTCTTGCCACGGCCGTTCCTCGTTGGTTTCGGGCTGCAGCCGGGGCTTGGAGGGCAGCCGGGAGCCCCCCCATCCCCTCCTGACCCCCAGCATTCCCCCTCCTCTGCAGCCCCATGCCATGGGAGATGCTTCTCCTTTTTTTTCTTTTTTTTCTTTTCTTTCTTTTCTTTTCTTTTCTTTTCTTTTCTTTTCTTTTCTTTTCTTTTCTTTTCTTTTCTTTTCTTTTCTTTTCTTTTCTTTTCTTTTCTTTTCTTTTCTTTTCTTTTCTTTTCTTCTCTTCTCTTCTCTTCTCTTCTCTTCTCTTCTCTTCTCTTCTCTTCTCTTCTCTTCTCTTCTCTTCTCTTCTCTTCTCTTCTCTTCTCTTCTCTTCTCTTCTCTTCTCTTCTCTTCTCTTTCCTCTTCTTCTCTTTCCTCTCCTCTCCTCTCCTCTCCTCTCCTCTCCTCTCCTCTCCTCTCCCTCTCCTCTCCTCTCCTCTCCTCTCCTCTCCTCTCCTCTCCTCTCCTCTCCTCTCCTCTCCTCTCCTCCCTCTCCTCTCCCTCTCCTCTCCCTCTTCTCTCTTCTCTCTTCTCTCTTCTCTCTTCTCTCTTCTCTTTTTTCTATCCTATCCTCCACCGGTGCATGCCACTTTTTGCTGAGCGCTCCCAGCCTCGCGCGTGAGACTGCTCTAATTTGATGGAGGTGAGGGCAGGGAAAAAAAACCCACGCATTCTCGACGCTTTTGTGAAAAATAGATGTTTGGGTAATGACCTCGTGGGAAGGGAGGCTGCAGAGCGAGCCGGTCTCCTACCAGCGAAACCGCAGGAGGCAAAGGAGGGGGATTGTGCAAATGTCCCAGCCACAGGGAAAACCTAATTCGGTGGTGGTGATGGCTGAGGACACGCACATCTGTAGGAGAGCAGGCTCCCTTCCTTGCGCTGCTCCCAGAAGGGCTTGTTTGTTTAATTTTATCTCGCAAATTATAAAAGGCAAAAAAACCCCAAACCCACCACCCTGTGGTTTTGCTCAGCTGCAGCACAAATACGCCCCAGCAGAGCCCGGAGAGCGCTGGGGAGCGAAACCCTCACCCGAGCCCAGGTATTTCCATCGGGGAAAGGGGCAGCGAAGGGGCTGTGCGGCGGCCGGCGGCCCCGGTGCTCTGCCGGGACCCCGCTGCCCACCCGCGGGGCCGGGCGGGACGGAGCCGGCTGTTGGAATCATCAGAGCTGGAGAAACGCGGACGTCGCACTCGCCACGCTGCGCTCCCCACGTCCACCCCGTGCTGATCAAACCCTGTTTGATCCGTAAAAGAGGGAGATATTTGCCCTTCGAGAGGCTGAAGGAGGATGGGGTCTCGCTGGGGACGCCGGCACGGCAGCCTGGCTTGCCCGGGTGCCAACAATGCACTTTCTGACTGAGCAGGGTGGGCAAGGTTGCATTTTGGGGCAAAAAGTTGAGATTTTTGTGATGGTTGGTGCTTTGCAAGCTGCCATCTAAACGCTGCCATGGTCATGGCTGGTCAGGGCTGGTGCAGCTGGATAACGTGGGAGCACTTGTGCTCTGGTTTCAGCTCGTTTTCTTTGCTGTCATTAGTTTAAATTTCCGAGGGAGCTTGAGTTTGGCATCAGACAATCCTTTAATTTAGCAAATGTAAAAATGGGACCTTTTCCAACCAGAGCGATTAGAAACATCCTGCTCCGTTCGCCAGCCGTGGTGTCGGGTGCTGGCCAGGCTGTCGCCCCGCGCCGTCTGCGTGCCCCGGCGTGACTGCAGCTGAGACCTCCCACACTCGTCACACGGGTGTGACGGCCCGTCATCACCACATCCCTCTCCGCAGCGCAGCGCTGTGCCGGGAGCTGCCGATGGTCCCGGCTGGCAAAGAGCGACAGGGTGGGCTGGACGCAGAGGGGGAGCTTGCTGTGCCCCCCGTGACACCCCCCGCAGCACCCGCTGAGACCCCATCCCCAGCAGTAACACCCGTTTGCGCTGACAAGGGCCTTCTCCACCTCCGGGTTTGCGTATAATGGCGCGTGTCCCCCCTAAGCTGCTTAATGAGGGTTAAGAGGCTAACGGGCTTATTACCAGCAATTATTTCCACAGCCCTGCAGGTGTCCCTGGCCCGGGAGCATCCTGCTGGTATCGCTGCCAGCCAGAGGTGCCATGAGATTGCCGGTGCTCAGCCGGCTGCCTGAGTCAAAGCCGTTTGCAGGGTGTTTTTACACCCTGTTACAACGATCCAGACTGTGGTTTTGGCAGGGGGTTGGGGTGGGGGAGTAGCATCCCTATGGATACTTCCCCGCCCCGCCCTGGTCCCTCTCGCTCTGCCTCCAGAGCGGCTCTGCAGCATCCCTAGGCGGTCGCCTGGAGACAGCCGTGGTGGGTTGCCACAGCGACGGCACTTTCGCTCAGCATCCCTCCAACTCCGCCGCCTTGGCCAAAGTTGGGTGAGAGAAAAATATCCCGGGGAGCGGACCCGTTCCCCCCGGGCAGCAAAGCACAGGGCTGGGGAAACTGAGGCACGGCTGGTGGCATTGGAGGCATCTGCAATGAAGGAGGTTTTGGAAGCCACCTGTGGATGCAGTGGGGCAAAAAGTGGTGGAAATGGGGCTGGTGGAGGGCAGGGGGTACCCGCAGTTGCTGGGGGGTGTCAGTGCTTTGTGGGGGCAGATGCTGGTGCAGCGTCTACTCATGAGTCCTCCCGGTCTCCATGGCGATGTCAGCCGCGCTCGGGCTGTCATCTGCTTTGACATCCAACGCGTACCACGATGGGCTGGAAGGGTGCGCGCGCCCCGGGGGGATCAGCCACCCAGAGCCCAGCCAAAACCCCGCGCTCCCCCACGCGGGGCGGGGGGATCGGCTGCGACGCCAGCAGGGACCCCGCGGGCTGGAGTCCCACGGGGCCACGGTGGTGGCACGAGCTGGTGCCTGGCACTCGGGACCCGCCGTGGTGAGGGAGAGCAGGGTGAAGCCCGTTGGGGTGACACCGGCTGCGGTGCCCCGCGCCAGCCGCGCCACGGAGGGCGTCCCCCCCGCCCCAAGCCTGTAATTACAGACGATGCCCGTGGAGAGGTTACGTAACTTCGGCATTTGGAAAATTCTTTCTGCTCCCTTATCGGCTTTATAAATACCTCGACCTCGGGCCAGGCCGGGCCGGGGGGAAGGCGATGACACGGGCGGCAGCCGGTCCCCACGCTCAGGCCCGTCCAGCCGCCGTGCCTCAGTTTCCCTCTCTCTATGGCCCAAAGCATCCCCGCTTCATCCTGCCGCTGTGCTAAGGGGAGGGCCCCGTGCTGTGAGCACCAGTGGGACCAGCAAGTGTTTTTCTCCTCCAACAGGAGAGGAGGGTGACTGTTCTTCTTCTTCCCCTGGAAAAGGCTTGAAGGTGCTTTTTGCGTCATGACCATCATTAAGTGGCAAGTTCAAAAAACCCAAAGTCCTGCCTGCGGGCACTTACTGCCTTGTCCTCATCTGACGTCGCAGCCAGGTTTGAATTTGTTGCGTCCTCCTGGCTGGTCTTTCATGCCCTAAAAACCCCTGGATCGGGGCCGTGCAGCGCCTCAGCCGCTGCGTTTTCTCAGCAGGGTGCCGGCGGTGGGTGCTCGCCCTGATCCCCCGCTCCGCGCAGCCCCGGGGACGGCGGGATGCTGGCGAGTCCCAAACATCGCCGGCAACCGCCGCAGGAGGGCCAGGGCTGATGGGGGGGGGCTGGAGCAGGGCCCCCCCCCCCAGCTCACGTGCGCTCGCATTTACGCCACTCGCAAAGTTATCTCCCCGCGGCGCTGTCGGAGGGCGGCCGGGGCCGTGTCGATAGGAGCGTGCACAGCGCACGCGGCCAAGGGCGGCCGGGGCGGCGTTGTGTAACTCTCCGTGTGGCTCTTCACGGCGCGGGGGGGGGGGGGCATGTCACCGTGTCCCACCCTCCCCAGCGCCGCCAGGCCTGGCCGCTGCCCCGGCCGCAGGGCGCCTTTGCTCCGTGCCCACCCATCGCCGCCGCGGCCACCCGGCCCTGCCGGGGTGCCGCGTGGCGTCCGGCTTTACGCCACGGAGGGATGCTGGCGGGCAGGACCAGGGCCCCGGGGGGGCTGCTGTGGCTGGCAGCGGCATGCCACCGCCTTTGCCCCCCGAAATCTTCCCTCGCTGCTGTTTCGGTTTTGCTTGCTGGAAAAAACGGTGCCCTGCTCCTTGTCGAGCCGTGTGCGCGCGCACAGCGGTGCCCGGGCTCGCCGACGCCGGGCTTTGCAACTCACCGTGTTTATTGTAGGGTTGCCCAGGAACACACACGAGGGTTGTTTTTTTAGGGCTGGCCAGGAGAAAAAAGAAAAAAAAAAAAAAAAAAAAAAGGATTCCTGGCTTCTACTTTATCGCTTTCGTGATGCTGCAGCGCGCGTCTGAGCGACCGCCCGTCAGTGACCGGGGCTGTGCAAAGCAGCAGAGGAGGGAACGCAACCGGCTGCGCCGAACCTCGCCGCTTGCAAAACAACCTTTTAAGAGCCCGGGTCTGTGCCCGCAGGGTCTGCGGCTGCCGGGCCCCTTGGCGACGCGATGCACGGCAGCGCCCGGGCACAGAAATAACGAGAAGGGAGTTATTTTAGGGACTGCTGTGTCTGCCAGTGGGTACCTCGTGGCCACTCTCGTTTGAGCAAGGCCTCCCAAACGAGTCGGGTGGCCGGGGTGGTGGCGGTGGGGTGGCCCCCAGGACCTCATCCCCAGCTCGTGGGGTACCAGCCCCGGTGGAAGCCGATGCTGGGCAGATATTTGACTCCTCGCTGCTGGGGCTGGGCTGAGAGGGCACCCAGGGCAGGGAACGAGGGAGGATTAATTGAGCCGCTGATCCCTGATGGCGAGAGGGGACACGGAGCAGCGAGCCCCCCCGGCGTTACGCAATGCCTGTGCTAAATCTTCACCGCAGCAGATACAGATGGTCCCCAAAATACCCTGCCCTGCCTTTTGCCACCCTTGCAGCCTCTTGGGTTTGGGGTCATGTCTGCAATCTGGGGCTGTCCAACTCCCGGTGACATCAGGGCAGGGTGGAAAGGGCAGAAACCCGGGTGCAGAAACCTGGTACCCCCAGGAAGGAGATCTCCTCCAACCAGGCTCAGCTGGAGGTACAAGAGCATTAAAGGGAGCCCTCGGAGGGTTTAAGACACTGCAACTCTTGAACTGGTGTGTGCAGAGACATGAGCTGGAGGAGAACTGGTAGCAACAAAGCAGTTGCAAAGGGCTCTTTCATCTTGAAGATGCCAGGCAGCACCACGTGCGTGCCGGGGGGTTTGTCACCCCCAAGAGAAAAGGAGGGGATTGTTCTTCCGCCTCTGGGAAATGCTTGAAGATGGGTTTTGCGTCACGGCCATCATTAAATGGCAAAAGCAAAGAAACAAGGTCTTGCCTTGGACCACAAACTGCCTTGCTCCCATCTAGTGTCTGGTCCTCCGAGTTTGAATTTGTTGCATCCTTCTGGCTGGTTCTTTGCATCCCCAAAATCTCTGAAATCCCCTTTGAGCTGCTTCTCTTCCAGTCCCCTGAGACCACTCAGGTATCTTGGGCTTCCTACACTACCGTGACCGCAATTTCGCTCCCTGCGCCTTAGAAATACCACCGAAGGTGGCTGTCCCCCTCGCTGGCGTTGGGTCCCCACGGCCGCAGCCAAGGTGCCAGCTCCTGTACATGTAGGGAAGAAGAGAGGCTGTAATCTGAGCTCGGGAGCAATTAGCCAGGACGACGGCGTGCTGCCCAGCAAAGCCTCCGCCGCCCGCCCGCTCGCTCAGCCGCCGGCATTGGGCTCGGCATCTGTGGCTCTCGCTGAGATCGTGGGGTAAGTAGGGCCAGGAGGGTGGCTCTGCACAAGCACGGCATGTCCTTCCTCCCCATCTTCTTCTTCCTGGGGTTAAAAGTCAAGTTTAGGGCTCTGCTGACACCTTAACCCACGGCGATACTGAATGGCACTGACAATGCAGCTGCTTCTGGGGTGGAAATGGCACCTTTACCCCGGCACGGCCAAGGAGCCAGGAGAATTGCCCGGGATAGCAGGAGGTGGGTTATGTTTCTCACCGAGAGCTGGGCAATTGCTAATGCTTGGATGGAGCAGGAATAACCGTGGGTTTAAAGCCCAAAAAAGAGTGGAGGACGTTGAGCAGCGGTTGATGGCTTAGCCTTGCTTACATCCCATCTCCCCTTGCCGGGGTGACCTGTGCATCCTGAGCTGGCTCTCATGCTCATCCCGCTCCTCCCCGTGCCGATTCCCAGCCGAAACGCCACTGCATGGCTGCAGCCGGTGCCGAGGCGCTCGGCGTCGCTCTCCCCGCGGCTCACGGCTCCATCGGCTCCGGCTGGCAGCCCCATCGCTCCCGACCTGCCGCACGTCGCGCCTTCAGGATAAACATCTCCCGGGCGCGGGCTCTGCCCACACACGCGATTTCCCTTGAGCGGGAGACACGGCTCTTGGAGGGGGTTTGCACTGGGTGAGAGCGCAGCTCCGTGGGAAAACCCGCTTTGGGAATAATGGGATTTGGCAAAGGGACGTGGATGGGAGCTGGGCAAGCGGGAGGTGCAGGATTAGTCCTGCCTCAGGCAAGCTGGGGCGGAACGGGGTCCCGATCCATCCCCTTCTGCCTCTAATCCTAAAAGCGTAGGCAGCAATTGCTCCGTGAGAGGGCTCTCAAAGTAACTCGTGCCTGTGATACCCCAGGGATGCTGGCGAGCGCGGCCCCGGTGCTACCTGCGGCATGGGAGCCCCTCGGCACTGCAGCCCTCGGCTCATCTCCATCTGGTTGGTGATAAGATCCGCTTGAAGACATTTGCCCCTTCAATCCCCTTTTCCCTTTCTTCCCACGGTGCTTTTTAGCAGCCGGGTGATCCCCCCGGTCGCTGCCTTCCCCACGAGCCTCTTGGCACGTGCCGGATGGGAATCCGCCATTCCCAATGGGAACCTACGTCCCTGAAGGTCCCGGCAACGGCACAACCGGGGCACAGGGCGGGCAGGAGCATGGCCGGCTGGTTTTGGCTCTGCCATCGTCTGCCTGCAGCCCCATCGCTGACACTTGTCTCTGGGATGGTTTGGGGCTGGGGCTGGAGCCCGGCACGTATCCAAATTTGGGAGCATGCAGGAGAGACCAGGGCCATGTGATGGAGGAGAGCGCATGGGGCAGGTGCAGGGACGCCCCAAGGTCACCCACCCAAAACCACCCTCTGGCCCACGCGGTCTGGGGATGGGGCTTTTTGGGAGGGAGGAGCCCGCTGCAGCCCAGGCTCGGGAAGGGGACTTGCCTGGGGACTTGTACATCCCGCCGGCACCCTGGGCACAGCCAGGCCAGCTGATATTTCACTTCAAAGCCCCAGACACCTCCCAGCCATGAGTCCCACCCAGGGGGGCTCATCTTCACCCTCCGAACACCCCACTGACCCCGCAGCCAGCTCCCTCCACCCAGCACCAGACATCTCCATCACCCATGTCCCAGCCCCGTTGGCTACGGGAGGCTCCCGGGACACCGCCGGTCACCGTGGCAGGACGTGGGGAGAGGGGACAGGGCATCGCCGCCGCAGAGCCGCAGAGCCTTAATTGCGGGGCCGCGGGGCTGCCGGGAGCAGATCTCTGACGTCCTGCAGGACAAATCCTGTGGGGTGCGGGGTCCAGGGCATGAGCAGACTGGGAAACCTTCCCTCCCCCTCGCTAAATCCCTTCCCCGGCGCAGGACAGTAGGTTACGGGACTCGACCAGAGGTTGGATTTAAGGAGATTACAACTTCTCCCCCAGGATAATCTAGAAATTCAATTAAAGCTCTCTGTCTCTCGGCCGGGCTGCAGCAGGGCCACGGGGCACCCTGCGCCCGCAGCCATGGCCGGGGAGCGCTGGGGAGACCCCCCCGGGCACACGCCAGGTAAGGGCTGACCCCCTGCTCCCGCAGACCCCCACTCACGGGTGCAGCCGGGGCTCTGCCCCTTCCCGGGGCGATTTGCTGGGGTATTAACACCCGTCCTCTGAGCTGGGGCAGCTGGGGCCGGGCTGCAGGGCTGTGGGGAAGGGGGTGCGGGTACCCCAGAGGTTTGGGGGTAAGGGTGTCGCAGGAGCAGGGCAGTCTGGTTTGGGGCATCCTTCGGCAGCCCCCAGTGTGGAATGACCTGGCCAAGGCCTTCGGCTCCCCCCTCGCCCTCATCCTCCCCCGTGGCCGCGTCCCGCTCTCCGGCCGCAAAGACGCGAGCCAACAGCCAGTGTTTCCCAGGCGAGCGAGACGGGATTTCAGGACCGGTGGGGTGGCCGGGCTGGCTGCGGGCTGGGAGGACTGTGGGTGCTGCGGCGTTTCCCGAGCCCCCCGTGCTCTGCAGCCGCGCAGGGGGACGTCAGCGGCGGCGGGGGCGGACGTACAGCCCTGGGGTCCGGCCGCCGCGGCGTGCGGGTGCCGGAGCGGGGCTGGGTACCGGGGCTGGAGCAGACACGGAGGCAGCCAGACCGGGGTGCTCGGTCCCCCTGTCACGCCGTGGAGTTGGGGACCTGCCGTGCTGCTCGGTGCAGCCTCCGAAGGGATCTTTCCCAGGATCTCCTCTGATCCAGGACACATTTAGCAGGACTTTTAGGGTGCTTAAGCACAAGCCACCTGACCCAGCAGGGCTGAGCGCTGCACGTGGCTCCTTTTCTCCTCCCATGCCCACGGTGGCATCCGCACGTGGCTCAGGGGGACGGGGATGAGCCAGCACCTCTCCAGGCACCCGTCACCTCTGGTCTCCCTGCCAAGGGCCTTCCTTCTCCCCCGTGCCTCAGTTTCCCTCCTGCGTGCACCGTCGAGGCTTGCAGACAGCGATGTCTCAGCCGCTTGCTGGCACTGGGGGGGGGATCTGGGGGGGGGTGAGTACCCGCGGCTGTTTTCTACTCCTGTCCCTGCCAAAACAGAGCAGTGTTTTCTCGCTAGGAACGCACTGTGGTGGGAGCCTCTTGCCTGTCCTCCCCGGCAGCGGAGGGGACGTAGGGGATCGTTTATCCTCCGGATTCACCAGGGCCTGGCCCGCCCCGTCTTGACCCTTAGTTCGTTGGAAGCGCCCGAAGTGTCGCAGGAGGGAGTTGCTCGGACAGGAGCGCTGCCCCAGTGCGGTGGGGACGCACTTGGTCCCCCAGCCGAGGGACCCCCCCAGTTCCGCTGCCCCCCCGTTTTGTGGGTGCTCGGTGCCAGGTCGCTCTGTTGGGGTGGGAGCGAGGTTTGGGCACCCTCGGCCGCGCCGGCACGGCCACAGCCCCGTGCCGGGAGCAGAGGTCCCTCCTCTCCGCTGACATTGCCGTCCCGCTGCCGGGGCATGAAGGGCATCGCTGCGGGCGAGAGCAGCGTTCTCTCCCGGCGCAGGGCAGGCAGCAGTGCCGAGCGCGACCTCCTCGTGCTGTCCCCTCTCGGACCGTCACCTGTCCTGCCAAGGGACCCGTGTGCAGCCGCGTGGCTCCTCCAAGATCCCACCCAGGTTCAATCCCGCCCAAATGCAGCCAGGTTCCCCACACGCCTCCATAAACTGGGAGAAAATCCGCACTGGGAGGATGCAGGAGGGGGGCAGCAGCCCGGTCGCTGCCTCTCTGTCCCCAAAACGCTTCCCCTCCAGAGGTACAGGGAAAGGTGTGATGATAAATCACATCGACATCCTCAGCCGGCTCCAACTAATGACCTCCCCGGCACTCGACACGTTTTCCCGGCGCGCTGACGGTTCAGAATACCGTTGTAACATTTAACTCCCTTTAAAAAAAAAAAAAAAAAAAGAAAAAATTAGCCGTGCGGTTGGCAGATTGCTGGAGACACTTGGATTCTCTGTGGGAAACCGCTCTGTGGTGGGAGTTCGGTTGCTGCAGTTTAGTGGCAGGACTCGTTGCCTCTAATGTCAGCTCATCAGCTGGGGTAGTCACGGCGTCGCTGCGTTCAGAGCCCGCGGGGAGCTGTGGGCCGTTCCTTCCCGCTATTAATATTATGTTTTGTTTTGTTCCCTACGTGTTAACGCTGTTAGTGCCGCAGAAGACGCGTGGCGTGAGCGGCAGGGGATGGTCCCGGCCCTCCCCGACACCCAGCACGGGTTTGTCTGCGCCGAAGCTGGGTCTGGCAACGGGATTAAGGGGCTCTGGGTTTTTAGGGGAAGTTTTGAGTTGTTGCCGGGGGTAAAATTGTGACGGTCAGAGGCGCGAAACTCCTGGGAAGGAGGCGGGGAGGGGGATGTAAACTCCCGCAGTGCCTCCGCCAGCACCCTGGGGCGGCTCTGTTTGCGGGGAGATGCCAGGGCGATGCTGGAGGGTGGCACTCGTGACCCAAGGGATTGCAGGGTGACCACGGGGTCCCCAGCCGGTGCCTGCGGCAGAGCTCGTCCAGCCACGGGTTTCCGCGTGTTCGCACGAGCCCTCTCCCAGCCCGAGCCTCCCGCAGCGGCAGCGTGGGGCTTCAGCC
>NC_138591.1:3965715-4055203 GCF_964289735.1 Phaethon aethereus
TTCACCAACATGGATGACAAGCCTCAGAGGTACATTGCAGACATGTTCACCACGTGCGTTGACATCCGCTGGAGGTATATGCTCTTGCTCTTTTCCCTGGCATTTCTGGTGTCCTGGTTATTGTTTGGACTGATTTTCTGGCTAATTGCACTCATTCATGGAGACCTAGAAAACCCGGGTGGAGACGATACTTTCAAGCCTTGTGTTCTGCAGGTCAATGGCTTTGTGGCTGCTTTTCTGTTCTCCATTGAGACCCAAACGACTATTGGTTACGGCTTCCGCTGCGTGACGGAGGAGTGCCCGCTCGCAGTCTTCATGGTGGTGGTTCAGTCCATCGTGGGCTGTATAATCGACTCTTTCATGATTGGTGCAATAATGGCAAAGATGGCCAGGCCCAAAAAACGGGCCCAAACACTACTTTTCAGCCATAATGCAGTAGTGGCGATGAGAGATGGAAAACTCTGCCTGATGTGGAGAGTTGGGAACCTCCGGAAAAGCCACATAGTAGAAGCCCACGTACGAGCTCAGCTAATTAAGCCCAGGATCACAGAAGAAGGGGAGTACATACCGCTTGACCAAATAGACATCGACGTGGGGTTTGATAAAGGCTTGGACCGTATCTTCTTGGTGTCTCCCATCACCATTCTCCACGAGATCAACGAAGACAGCCCCTTGTTTGGGATCAGCCGCCAGGACTTGGAGACAGATGACTTTGAGATCGTGGTCATCCTGGAAGGCATGGTAGAAGCCACGGCTATGACGACACAAGCTCGGAGCTCCTACCTGGCCAGTGAGATCCTCTGGGGCCACCGCTTCGAGCCTGTCTTGTTCGAGGAGAAAAACCAGTACAAAGTAGACTATTCCCACTTCCACAAAACCTACGAGGTCCCGTCCACCCCCCGTTGCAGCGCTAAGGACTTGGTGGAGAACAAATTCCTGCTGCCCAGCACCAACTCCTTCTGCTACGAGAACGAGCTGGCCTTCATGAGCCGTGACGAGGAAGAGGAAGACGATGACAGCCGGGGTTTGGAGGACCTGAGCCCGGACAACAGGCACGAGTTCGATAGGCTTCAAGCCACAATAGCGTTGGATCAGCGGTCGTACAGGAGGGAGTCGGAAATATGATTCTTGGTCCTTCCATTGACTTTTCCGAGGGTATTTTTTCTCCTCCTCTAATCTCTTCCCCTACAACCCGCTCAAATTATGCAGAACAATGCAAGTGCCATAGGAATGCTTGAGAAATTAGTATCGTTCATAGTTTTCAGTTTCATCGCAATAACCACTGAGCGGTCTGCAGGAGGGGACGGCGGCAGGCCACGGCGCGTCTCCTGCGCCCGGCACCCGCAGTGGGGCCGACGGCTCTGGGGGGATGGACGGACGGGCGGACGGATGGACGGACGGACAGAGAGAGGAGGGTCCGTGGGGCGCGGGCAGGCTCTGGCCCTGCGCGGCCCCGTGGGGCTTTGCTCTCCCCGCGGGGAAAACGCCAGCGTTTTCTTGGAGCTGAGCGCTGCGAGATCCAAAAAGAGGAAATATCAGGAAACAAATCTTTCTCTCTCTCTTTCTTTTTTTTTTTTCCTTATATTGTTTAACTGAGCAGCAACAACAAAAAAAATTGCTCCTTCCAGGAGGTGATCCGATTCAGTTGCACAAGAACAACACTTGAAATAACATGCAACATATAACTTACTTCTTTTTAATTTGGGGAAAAAGCGGGGGGAGGGAGGCGAGAGGGTTTTTAATTTTTTCACCGTACCGTTTGGGAGACTGTTTACCAAAATAATAATAATAATAATAATAATAACAATAATAATAATATTAAATCTGAAAGAAGTGATTCAGTATTTTTTAAAAATGAACAAGGGAATGAATAAGCCAGTGGGGTCCTTTGAGGGGGTGGCTTGCTGGGCAGATACAAGAACTAGAAGTCAAGATTGCATCCAGTTTTGGGGTGGTTTTTTTTTCTGCTGGCACGGCTTTGTAGGCAGAAAACAGACGTAAGTGTCTGGAGGCCCGTGGCAGCGAAAGCGAGTAGCGTAATTACTGGCAAAGTAGCTAATAAGGAAAAGACAGACTGGTGGAAAGAAGCATTGTAAACACAGTTATTAGCCTATTTCTGGAAATATTGATCTTCAGGCTGGAAATTGGGTCTGGGGCATCAGCTGCCGAAGTGTTGGGTCTACCCCAGCATCTCCGACGGGGAATTCATAAGTTTCACCGTAACTAGGATGAAATAGCAAAAAGCACAAAACGGGGAGCGGAAAGCTCTCAAATCTGGGTATTTTCCCACTTTTCCAACCAATTCGATGTTTTCTCCCTTGAAAAATCGTTTCAAACATGGTAATCAATGTGAAAGCCGTCTTGTTGAGTTGCACTTCTAGCGCGGGAGCCGTGTCTGCGCCAGGCTGGGGTTTATGAATTCCCCGTTCTCTGGAGAGTCCTGCTGCAGAGCCGGATGCTTTTCCAAAAACAACGGATGCCAGTCGCGGAGACCACCCCGTCTCGCGCCCCAGCCTGTCCCCGCGTCCCAGCCTCCAGGTGGATTGTGCCTTAGAGACGCAAACTCATCCCGCGCCCCAGCCCTCCTCCCCCGCACCCCGCTTGCGTCCTTCCCTCGGGGCGACGTCCCCTTTGCTCTGCCCCCGCGGCAGCGCCCGCATCCCACCGCCGGCTGCGGTTTAGGCTGGCCCCGACGGCGCGCGAGCTCGCGCTGCGGCACCGGGCGAACCACCCCGCGGCCGGGAAGCCTTTGCTCCCGCCTTTGCGCGGAGGGAAGGAGCCGGGAAGGTGCAGGTTGGGGGTCCCCGCGTCCCGGCCGTGCTGCTTATTGGTGCTCTGGGAGCCAAAATCTGGCTCCCCGCTCCCCGCGGCCGTGGGAAAGGCTCCGGGACCCGCAGGCGTCCCACAGCCAACCCTAGGCACGGAGCCCCGGCAGCAGCCCGGCGACGTTTCGGCTGTGACCGGCTGCCGGTGCTTTCCCCCCGCCTCAGCCCACGTCGGGGAAGCCGTGTCCCGGGCTCTAACTTGCCGCGGCGTGTCCAAACGCCGGGGGCGGGGGCAGGGGCAGGATTTCTCGCATGCCCCCATCACCTTCCTGCAAAGGGCTCTGGGGAGCGGCTGCGCCGGTGCCCCCCCCCGCCCGCTGCCCTGTGCCCCCGAGCATCACGCCTCGCCGGGGCAGACGGGGACCGGGGCTTCGTCCCTGCGGAGTTTTCTCCCCACCCTGTTCCCACCAGCGTCCGTCACCACGACCCCACGCTACCCACCAAGGGGCTGCTCTGTTTTTGACTTCCTCCAAAAACCAGCCGCGGGGAGAAACCCCCCCCGGGGGCAGCGCCGAGAGGGAGCCGGCCGTTTCAGCACCGCGTGCCCCGAACGGGCTGTCCCCAAAGCAGGGACACACAGGCACGTGCCGTCGGGCTCCGGCCACAACGTTTGTGTTTCTAAGACAGCGAAGGCAGACGCCATCCCGCCGCCGGTCCCTTTGCTCCCGGGGGGATGGTTTTGCCACCCGCTTTTTGCCCCGTAGCATCTGGGGGGTGGGAAGGATGGAGGCGGGGGCAGAGCGATTTTGTGTGTGCGCTACTTGATTTTTTTTTTTTAAATGCTTTCAAGTGGTTTTAGGTTCTTTTGAATAAATAATTATAAAAAAGGTGCACATCTTGCTGCTGTAGGGTTCTCAGAGGGTTAATTTCTTTATAAATATATATATATCTCACAGTAAATATTTGTATAAAAATGAAAGAGAAATAGAGATGTCTTTAAGTAAATTATTACTTTTAAAAGAAACTTCTATGACTGTACAGTGTTACCTGGGAGAATAGAATAATATATACAGATGTATTTTTAAACTGCTGCGTAAGGGGATGTGGACTGGGCTGGGGAGTGCCCGCGGCCGGCATGGCGAGAGGGGGGTCGGACCCTCCCTGGCCCCCGTTCACACACCCCCTTCCCCAAACCCCTCTAGTGAGGATCAGGCTCCGGCAAGTCATTGTATAGATTACTGTATACCCCTCGTCCTGGCCATGGACCACGCCGGTACATAGTGTATAAGTATTATTTTTGCCTACCTGTGAGTGCTCTGAGCTACTGGTCTTTTTTCCTGCCACCAGGGAGCATTGGGACGGCTGCCCAGGGGGAGTTTTCAGCACATGAATTGTCAAAGAAGGGGCGGAGGGGTAGAAAAAGAAGGTGAAAAAAGCCAGAAAGTGGTGTGTGTTTGGCGTTTAGGTTCCCTGGAGGAGCTGGAAATGCACAGGGATGCTCTTGGGGCGCAGGTTTTGGTGTTGATCACGGTAGGGACGGAGCGGGATCCTGGTGGGAAGGGGCTCGGAGCTGAGCGAGGGGACACGTCTGCCCCCAAAACAGCCACCGGCCATTTCCTCCGAGCCGAGGCCGCTCCATCCATGGAGTTAACTCCGGCGTTACACTCGATCCTTGGAGGATGGTGGGAGCCCAGGAAAGGCAAGAGCTGCTGATCTTCTTGGCCAGCATCCCGCAGGGACTGCCCTGGCTGGGGACCGGGGGCTGAACCCGCTGCCGCTCCCCCTTGGCCTCACCCCAAAAAGATGGGCCAGTGAAAGCAGAAAGCGGCTGCATCCCTGTGCCCCAAAACCAGCGGCTGGAAAGAGCATCCTCTGTCCCCGAAAGGCGTGCCGTGTCCCCGCTCAGCCGGGCGGTGGGTCCCTGGGGCCGGGAGCCGTCGGGACCAGCCTTAGCTTCTCATAACTGAATTTAGTGCACTTAGTCTTTTAGGGCTGGGACAATCACTTAGCGCTTAACCGTTCGCGATTCGGTGCCTGCTTGACCTTCAAACCTTTTGTAGGAGATGAATTCAGAGCCACCTTTTCTATCTTTAATAAGGCAGAACAAATACATTTATTTTTAAACCCTCCTGCTCTTTCCTTTCTTCTCGTGCTGACAACCAAAAGAGTCCCCGGTGCGTCCCCCTCACCTCCATTTCTTGCGCGCCAAAATGCGTGTGTGGCAGCCGGGTCTGGTGCTCCGGCCCCATCCTGCTCTCCCACCCCCCCAATTCAGGGATGCTGCCACGGGGGGGTTGGCGCAGGGCAGGATCCGGCCGCGTTAGGAGCGGGGAGGGGACGTGGGATGGTGCCCGACCCGCTGCCACCCGTCACCTCGCTGAGCCCCGGCGCCTGCCAGCTGTGCACATCTGTCCTGCTGCCCCCTCCCAGGGGCAACACCTTTCCTCCATCCCCCCCCAAAGCCCCGGTGCTCCCCCAGGCTTGGCCCCAGGCGGTTTGGGGACCGAGACCCGGCACCAGTTCACACGGGCAGGTTGGCAACTGGGAGCACTGGTTTCCCAGGGGTAAAACGCCGAGTCCGTTCGCTGGGGCGGTGGTGACGTGCAGCGATAGAGCAGCTGATGGATGCAATGAAAGTATCTGTACCTTTTCCACCTCCGGTGTTTCTCTGTCTCATTGCACATATATTTGAGATATATGTGACAATGTATATATATATTTGTAAAATGTATTTCAGATGAAAAAAACTGGCCAATTTTATGTTATTTTAAATATATTATATATATTATATATAAGAGTCTCCAAAAGATATAAATAGACTAGAGAAAATAATATAAATATGTAATAAATGTATTTTGATCTATTTAAAATACCTCGCGTCATGCTGTATATTTTAAAGATCACAGGGAAGCGTCTTCAGACGAACTTCAGACGTGGTTCCGCGTCTGTCAGTTGTCACGCATATAATATATATGTGCAGCAAACTTTGAGCAAGACTGGGGCCCAGCGGGACAAAAAAACCACAGATATTTTTTTTAGGAGGCTTTTATCAAATGTCCATCCTGCTGCCTCTAGGTAGGAGCAGAAACCCCACATCTGATTTTCCCTTGGTATCCTGTGGGAGAGGATAATTTTTCCTCTCTGCTGGGAAATGGGCTGCGGGGGTGCTGAGCGGGACGGGGGGCTCTGCAGGGTCCCCCCCGCCCCGCGCAGCCCCGTGCGCGGGCGCCGTTTGATCTGCTGCGCTGCCCCGATGGGCTTTTGCCGGGGGACCGGATCGCAGCGGCTCAGCCGTGCGGGGAGCCGGGAGCCGGGAAGACGTGTCTGGAGCCCAGGCAGAGAGCGCCCGGTCATCCGAGACTGACCCAACAAATCTTCCCAGAGCGACCTTGGTCGCCCTTGGGCCCCACGAGGATCTATTTCCTACAGGCATCGCCTCCTCCGGTGACCTCAGGGGACATCACGCCATGTCCGAGCGACAGTTTAAATGTCTTTAATGGTACGGCAGGGCCGCAGGAAAGCAGAGTGGGTGTGTGGGATGCTATTTACGGGGAGGTTAATGGCCTGGTAGAGACAGAGCCGCGGGATTCGCCATCCTGGATTTCCCTCCTGGCTTTTGCACCTGGCTGCCGCAGGCAACGGGGCTCGTGTACCAAGATAACCTGGAGAAATTATTCATCATCATTTCTCAGGCTGGGCACGGGTCTGAATCCGGGTCGGGCAACCGGTGACCGGTAGCTTCCACCCACCGACGACGGTCAGTTGGGTCCCATCAGCTCCATCCTTTCCTCCATAAGGGAGTTTTTTACTCATTAAAAAAAATCATTGCCAGCCGCTCTAGTCACCAAAGGCAGGGCTGGGGCTAAGCACGATTTAAGAGCGCAGCCCGTTTAATTTATCAAAGGGGGAGACTGAGAGGTGACTTGATAACAGCATTTGTCATGGGGAGAACACACTGGTACAAAGAGGTAACTTAATCTACCAGGGAAAGGCATAATAACCACCTCTTCCTGGAAGCTGAAGCCAGACAAATCTATCTTGGAAATAAGGAGCGATTTTTTAATAATGATTAGCTATTAGAACAAGCTACCAATCTCTGTCTCTTAATGCCTTTAAATCTGGACCAGATGCTTTTCTGGAAGCTTTTCCCTTGCTGAGGAGAGGAGTGGGGGTTGTTGGGGAAGGTAATGGCCTGTTACAGGCAGGCGGGAGGTGAGACGGGAAAAACCTCCCTGCTCTCCTCCAAAATACGGGCTGGATCTCAGCAAGGGAAACGCCAGGGAGGGCGCGGGGGATGCTCTCGCAGGGTCGTCCCTCCTGGGGACGAGCACCAGCCCGTGCAGCAGCTTCCCCAAGCCCTCGTGCCTCCGCTGGCGGGGTTCGCTCTGCCGTGCGGCGGCGGCTCCTTTCGTTTGCGCTACGAAAGCCGTTGCTTCGTTTGTGGAAGCATTTAATGATTCAGGAGCCAGCAGCTCCCTGGGGATGGTTTCCACTGCCTCCAGAATTCCTCCCTCCGTGGCTGCTCGTAGCAGAAATCCCCGGAGGAGCTGAGCTGACGCTGGCACCGCGGGAAATGTGCTACCAGGACGTTCGGTCCTTGCTTTATTTCCACTCCGAACATCCTAGTCTTCGGGGCTTAGAGCTAAACTAACGGGCTGCGGTGGCTGCCTCTGCGGGGAAGGACCTCGCTTACGCCTCGCAGGCACGGCCAGCGCGTTTTCAGCAGGGATGCTCGCCAACGGGCTGAGATGGGTGCCCTTTCTCAGCTGGCGACCTCCACTTTTAATACTCAAGATGTCTTTAAATGTCTTTAACCCCTCTCTAAACTCAGCATTACACCAGCCCTCGCTAACTGCCCTCCTGCCTCTTTCTCTTTGGCTTCAGGGGACCGGGGCATCTTTCCGTGCCCTTGCAGAGGTTTCTGGCCTCCCCCAAAGCAGGATGTCTTTTCATCGGCTTGGATGGGTTTGGCTCAAACACGTCACCACCAAAATCTGGGTGGGCCAATCCCTCTTCACCAGGCAGAGAGTGGGCAGAGGGGCTGAGAGCTCTGGATTCCCACCAGGACGGAGCCAGCATGGGTTTGTGTGCCGTGCTGCCCATCCCGGCTGCGTCTCGCTGCCCAAAAACTTGGTGCCACGTTGGTCTGACTCCTGGCCTGGTGCGGATCGGTGCCAAGTGGAAACTCTCTGAACCAAACCCCCGGCGCTTCCTAACGAATCCTCCCCAGCCGCACTAAGGCGATGCACCACATCTCAGAGGGGTGGAGGCAGGAACTTCACCCGGGCCCAGCTGGAGATGCTGCTCCTCCACCCAGCCTGGACATATCCTCTCTCCCGGCTGCTTTGAGAAGCTCAGACCCTACCAACCCCTCCAAATTTGTTCCCTTGCCCACCTGAATTGCCCCAGTGCCATTCTGGGCGGCTGGGAGCAGCTCTGGTACAGCAGGGCGATACCCAGGGATGCTCAGATGTCTCTGGGGGTAACCATAGTAACGGAGCAGCATCTCTGCTCTCCTGCTGGCAATTTGCTTTTTCATCCTGCATTAAGGTGGACCCTCTCCGACTCCTTTCTCCCCCTCCGCCTGCCCTGAACGGCAACGCCAAGAGCTCTCCCACCGAGGGGCCGGCTCTCCGGCTCCTCGTGCCACATCCCACCCCATCCCACGCCGGCTTTCATCCTGCTCTGTAACGGGATACTGCTGGGGAACCAGCCCCCCGCACCCTGCGAGGAGACCGGGAAGGCAGCGGCTGGAGTTTCTCCTTAACACAGATTTATAAGTGTGAGTGGGACAAAATTAGGGGTTTCCTTACACTTGTTGTTAAAAGGTCACTGTCAAGGTTAAAAACCTTAAATGCTTGTGTTTTTTTTTTTAATTCTAGAAGGCCTCTATTAGTAATAACATGCCAGCTTATTAATATGGATTGAATTTTTCAGCGCTGAATGTAATTATCACCCGTTAAGTACTTTGTTCACCTTTCACATTTCTCCCCGCTTGGGGAAGGCAAACACATGAGTCAGTGCCCCTTTTTCTGTCGGTTTTAGGCAGTTTTGGTGACAAGCCGTCGTGAATCAGCACAACGCTGCAAAGTTCAGGTCGCAAACGCTCGCCACGACGCTGCTCCCGGAGAAAAACGGTGATTTAAAGGAAGCGAAGGAGACCCCCGTCCCGACCCCGGGCTTTGGGGAAAAAGCCCAAATGAACGGATCTGGAGTCAGGCTGGGCACAGCGGTGCTGCTTTAAGGGAAGATGCACGGAGGGCTTTCCGCTGGGATATCAGGGTTGTGGATGGAGAGGGACGAGGAGACGTGCCCGAGCTGGCAGACCAACACTGCTTTCCCCAGCCAGGCGATGCTTCCCCTCTTCTTCCCCTGCAGCTGGCACCTTTATTTTGGCAATCCCTCATTAGCGTGTAATTAAGCCTTCCCCTCTTTGCCAGCGCTGCCTGATGACCCCGAGCATCACGCCTGTCTGCCAGGCTGGGGCGTTTCTCGCTGTCCCCTTCCAGGGTCCCTGCTTGCTGGGCTGCAGCACCCACTCGGGCTCAGGGTGGGGGTACCGGACACTCAGGAATGGCATTAGAGGGGGGGTGACCCCAAAAGCCTGGTATCCGGGGGCTGGCATCCCCGCCTCGCGGGCTTGCTGTCCGTTCGGCTTCGTGGCTGACTCAGCCCCAGATGGCTGCTGCGAGCGCTTATATAACGGCGTGTTTTGGTGGGGGCCGGGGACGCGGTGCGCGGCGAGGAGGTGGGCGCGGGGGCGAGGGAGGGAACAGAGCTAAAGATAAGCCTGGCAGCTCCGGCAGCGCTTCGCCGGGCCCCGCGGGAGCTGGCAGGGGAAAGGCTGCTGGGGATCGGGCACTGAGCCGGCAGCCATCGCAGCCGCAGGGGTACGGCCCCGCTCGCCGTCCCGGCCGCCCGGTGCGTGGCCGGGGAGAAGCAGCTTTGCATCCCGCTGCCAGCGGCCGCTTTCTCCTCGCTGGCACCCACCGGGCGCCGCAGGCGCTCGGCCGCAGCTCACCCTTTCCAGGTTCACCTTCCGGCCGCCTCTGCGCTGCCGCCCGCAAACAGACCCCAGGCCACTCCTGTTCCTCGCGAGCGGGTTTGTTCCCCGCTCCCGCAGCGCTTCGTGACCTGGGTGCAGCAGGGAAATGATTTTGCCCGGTTGCAGGACGGAACCAAACTGCCTGGAGGTTCCCCGCATCCCTCACCCCCCCGCTCCCTCCCTCCCCTCTGCTTCGCTGGGGGCTGCCGACCAGCACCAGAGCTCGCGGGCGGATCAGAAAACTGACGTTTATTTCTCTCAAAGGGATGTTTTGGGTGACTTCTGACCTCTGTAGAAGTCTTCCTCTTTTGCCCAGTTTACAAATTCAACGTAAACGCAAAGATGACCCTTGTTTTACGGGAGTTTTATTTCAACGCTCTGGAGATTTGCTAGCTTAAAACAACTCTAAAACGAAGGACGCGCCGGGTGTGATGGCTTTTCTCAGGCGGGGCAGCCGGGGAGTTTGGCCGGGTAACGAATAACCTGAGACCCTGCTCCGTGCCTGGGCGGGTGCTCGCGGCCCTCAGCGCTGGGGTTAACCACGAGCCCCCAGGGATGGCTTTTATTTGGCTGGAGCTGCCCTCCGGAGGAGCCTTTCCCAACTCCAACAGGGCTGGACCCGGATTTCATCCCCAAATCCCTTCTTGTGTCAGGCCAAAGACACGGGACAACCCCAAAAAGCCTCGAAGGCTGCTTGCAAGCCTCGGAGCAAGGCAGATCCCCGAGCCCCGGGGGGGGGTCCTGGATGGCCCGGGGTCCCTGCTGCAGGAGCGGGGGAGAAGGTCCCCGGCCGTGCCCCGGCGAGCGAGACGTCGTCCGCTGAGCGTCCATACGGCAGCGCCAGAACGGCGCCGGGTGTGGGGGCGACGGCAAGAACAGGGCCTGGGTGTCGGCAGCAGGAGCTGCGGGCTCTGGGAGCGCTCAGATGGCGGGGGGAAGTCCGCAGCTCCCGGTAATTAGGAGAAAGACTAAATAAATCCCGTTGCAAAAGACAATGTGTGTTGCGGGGGGGGGCTCGGGCCTGGGCTCCTGCCCGCCACGGATTTGCAGAGCGCTGCCGCCCACGCGGGACGGCAGCGGAGAGGGCCGTCACCGCCACAAGGTCGCGGTGGCCGGGCTGCGGCGGCAGCGGCGACGCCCGGCACGCGGAGGGCTAGCGGTGGCCGTGGCGGGGGCGGCGGGGGCGGGTGGTTGCCAGCCCGGGCGGTGGGTGTCTGGGTGGGTCTCTGCATGTTCCCCTCCCAGGGCAGGTCTCCATCCCGCAGCCCCCGGCGCAGGAAGGACTGGATTTACGGGGAGCGGGAATCTGGGGATTACGCCGCCGGAGTCTGACCAGCCAAAAAATTCTTAAAAATCGGAATATCCGTAGCTCAAATCCAGCTTAAAAGTCAAACCAATCATCCAAACCATCTGCCTCGCCATTGAAGATAATACCACTTTTATTGTTTCCATAAGCTGCTAAGCAGCTTTTCAGCAAGAATAACCCTCTCTGCCGGGACAGTTGCTGCGGTGGGACGGCGCGGTGGGACGGCGCGGTGGGACGGCGCGGTGGCCTGCCCGGTCCTGCTGGGGCGGGGAAGCAGGGCACGGTGTGGTGACACGGGGGACGCGGCGCAGAGCGGGGACTGGCGCTGGGGTTTAATCGCGTTGCTCCACGCCGCGCTGCGGGTAACGGCTCACGGCCGCCGCCGCCCCTGGAACCCGCTGATGGAGGCGGGGTCGCAGGGCCAGCTCTCCTCCGAGACATCCCAAAAGTTTGCGGGGGGCTGTGGCAGCCGAGGGTGACGTGTGACAGCCTGTAACGGGAGCTGCCCCTGCTGCTGCCCACCTGACCTTCTCCCAGAGGTATTCTTAGCCTGCCGAGAGCGGCCAGCCCGAGCCACGAGCTTTCCATCCGCACGCCTGCCCCGGCTGCGGGCCAGGGAGAGGCTCTGCGCACCATCCTCGCCGTTTCCCCAGGGAGACGTGCCATGCTGAAGGCTTCGAGCCACGCTCCAAAGTCTGCTCTCTGAAACCTGGAAGACGTCCGTGCCCAGCAGAGAGACGAGCCTGTCCTGCCTCTTCCAGACCCTCCCTGTACCATCCCACTGAAGTAGCGGCCACGCGGTTTACCCTCTCCCAAACCACCGTCCCTCTCCCAAGACCTCACTCTAGTAGCCTCTAAGGCGATACAGGCTGATGTCTCTACTCCCATCTCCGGCTCCCCCAGGTAACAAAAGCATCATCTATCAAGCTCTTATAATTAAGAGCTTGATAACCTTAAGCTTAACACTCTTCCCGACATATAATTAACACCCCTTGGCGCACGGATTTCAATGCAGGACGCGTATGGGTACGAAAAGGTCAAAGTCACGTTATTTGCTCCAGCCTGAGAGAGCAGGACACACGCTTGGGCTGAAGATGTGTCTGGGATGAAAATTCACTGTTGTCTGTGAGTTTGTGCTGATGCAGTAAGAGCATAAGCACTTCTTAATGAAATCCCCCCGGAGTCACTTACATTATACGTTGGTGCTGGCATCTGGCTGCTCCTCCTGGCTTCGCTCAGGATGAATTTGCTTGGAGAGATTATTATCCCATGGGAAGACATACCTGAACCAAAACAGAGTTGTCCTCACATGGAAATAAGGAAGGAGAAAGGCCTGTTAGATCAGCAATCAACAAGCCAACGGGACACCGCGCTTCTAAAGATCACCCAGCTTTTCCTTTGTCTTATTTTAAGTGCCTGGCAGCGAGCTGGCCCTTCTCTTCCCCTGGGAGAGGCAGAGTGTTGCCAGCTCCCATGAGTCTGTCATGGGATTTGCGACCTCCGCCGCAGAGCCCCAGCTCCCAGAGCCGCGCAGTTAGCGGCGAGTCACCGTTGCCACCCGGGAAGCGAGTCCGCAGCCAGCGGACAGTTGCACTGTCCTGTGAGCGTTTGTGCCCTTTCTCCAGGCAGCAATGTAAGGGTTAACCGGAGAGTGCGGAAGAGGATGACGCTTAGTGCCTGCGTCCCTTCCACGGGGTGCTCCAGTCCCGTGGGTGAACAGAAGCTCTTTGATCTCAACATCAGAGATACCCAAACACGGAGATCCAGGGAAACGCAGCTGGGGGGCACCTGGAGCTGCGTTAGACTCGATGCGACCGTTGCCAGAGGGGTCCGTAGGTTTCCACACGCCACAAGCCACAAAGCATGCCCTGGTGGCCCGGCGCCTACAGAAATCATCTGTCGTACACATGACAACAAGCCACAGGAACCACAGGGAGCAGCAGGCGAGGCCGGGACGGTCGTTGTGTCCCTGCTGCATGTGAGAACTGAGTCGCGAGCTCCCGACATGGAAGCGGGTACGGGGCTGGCAGAGGGAGCTGCCCCCGCTCTGTCCATCCTCATCCTCCGGCTGCAAGAGGTATTTGCTGCTCTGAGCTGCAGAGGGCAAGTCCTCGACTGGCATTGCTGTGCCTGGGCTGCAGATCACACCGGTGCCGTTTCCGAGATGCTGGCAAGCGTCCCCTCAAGAGGAAAGAAGCTCAGCCAAGCCTGAAATGTCCTGCTGGGCCGAAGTAGGCTCCTTCCACTCTCGCATCATGTGCCGAGATTTATATAAAAGGGGATTCTTCGTGGGATGGGCTGAGCCGCGGAGGATAATGTTCGCAGTGTGCCGCTAACAGACCACAGCGTGAATACCCCCGGGGTCAGGGCGAGCCCCAGCCGCTGCCACGCAGCACTTGGCTCCCTTTGAGGTCGGGCTGGACCCGTGTGTCGAGTCACAGGACAGGGCTCTGGGCCACTCGTGTGCATCAAGTGATGTTACACGTGCCTCTAGCACTGCCTGGACCGCCCGCTGGGGCACAGCACCCCGGTCCCCCTCCTCATCCCATGCCTGAAAAATCAAGGTCTCGCTCCTCGTGTTCCTGCGGTGCCGCTCACCGAACAAACCCGCCGGCTCTCCGCACGCCCCGTCCCCCCAGACCCCGCGCAGCTCTGCCCCTCTCCAGCGCTGAAGCCTGTGGGCTTCCTCCAGCCATGGCCGCTCCTGTTCACTCCCCAGATTTTGATTAACTCCAGGCTCCTCTCTCTTCACAACCCCCTGGGAAATAAAAACCTCCAGTGAGGCAGATTTTCCAGCCGACGGAGAAAGCAGGAGCCGAACCTGCCACACTCGCCTCCGAGAAGGGGCTCTGCTGTGGCCAGGGATGGAGCCGGGATGGTTTCTTGTGCTCGAGGCGTGGCCACGGATGCTGGCGGCCGGCGGGGTGCCCCTGAACCCCCACGGGTACCTTCACGTCGCTTCTGGAGAACTGAGCCCAAGCCATATTGCTGGGGGACATCGTCACGTAGAGCGTCGCACATGACACAGCCTGAGGTTGGCTCCTTGCTGTAGCAGCTTCACCGGGTCCTTTTGGAAGAGGATATTTGGGGGCCAGGGGCAAGTACGCTCCAAAAATCCCTGCTCAGGACGGTGTCAAGTCTGGGATTGGCTCATCCTCACAGATAGCTCTGATCCAGGCTTTGAACATGTCACAGTCCAGGGCTGGTGTGATCTAGATTTTGGGTTTATAGCAAAGGTTGGGAGGTTCAGCTCTGAATGCTGGTTGCCAGCCTGGTCCGCACGGTGCAGCTGATCGCACTGGGAATGCACCACATCCCCGTGGCACCGAGAGGGAGCAGGGGGGAAATACCCCATCCCAGCATCCCTCAGACTGGGCAGGACCACGAACCCAGCTTCTGCCCCAAGCCCCTGTGTCCCGGTCCTTGCTGGAGTCTCCAAGAAGCCCAGGTTTCCTTGATGTGCCCCAGGGACCCTCAGTACTTATCATTGTGCCCAAGACCGCTGAGATCTGGCTACCTTGCCAAACTAGCCAACTCGAAGGTTATCTCAGCCACATCTGCCAGGCTGACTGCTCTTTCGGGACAGCATGGGCGGTCTGGGAATGAACTGAGTTCTCAGTCACTGCTCAAACACAACCCAGTATGGAAACCATATGGAAAGGAGGCAAGCTCAGTGATGGAGACATCGCACTGGTTCTTGGGAAGCTGGGCTTCCCCTGCTTTGCCACAGTCCTTTGCATGTCTCCTTGGTCATGTCCCTTAAAGTCCATGACTCAATCCCATCAGAAACTGGTTTCTGGGTTCTAATCCCAGTCCCAAAGCACAGGCACTGGTTTTGATTCCCTAGGCTGAGTTGCAAAGCTATGAGGCAGGGCGAGCGGGCGCATCAGTGGTCCCCGCACTGAGAGAGAGCATCCCTCCTCCCACGAGCTGGTCACCAGAGAGGGCTCAGCCGAGAGAAAAGGATCCAGCAACTAGAGCGCGGCCACCCTGCCTGCCGAGCCCCGCGCCATCATCCCTGCCTGCTCATTACCCCCGCGGACACGTGCACACGCGGCGGCAGGACGGGCGATGCCAAGTGCTCCTCGGGCACTGTCACCTGATCTCTGCATCCCACTCCGAGCCCGGCCAAAAATAAATCCGGGAGCGCTGCAGCGGAGCCACTCTGGCAAGGCGGGCCTGGGCTGAGCCCATTGTTCCAGCCATAATGCTAGTTCCAGTGACTGATCGGGGAGAAATGCAGATATTCCCCTCGCGCCTCTCCAGCCTCCTGTTGCAGAGAAACCGTGGCTCAGCGTCCAGGAACGGGTGGAAGCATTTGCTGCTGAGCAGAAAAAGGACACGTTTTTTCCCCACCATGTGAATTTTCTTGTTGATAGAAGGTTCCTTCCTTGTGGGCGAGGCTAAAGTTTCCACAGGGATTATTTTTTTCTTGGAAGTTTTTATTTGTTTAAGTAGAAGAGCAAAAAACCCCCTCACCTTGTATCCTGAAAATTAAAAGTCTGAAGCTCCAGATCCCCCTGTTCTGGCAGGGAACATCACCCCTGCTGTGCAGCATCCTTTTGCTACGTAAAATTGGCGTCTCCGTGCAGCTACCATGGTGTTTCCAAGCATGTAAAGAAATACCCATGGACGGGCATGCTGAGGTCTGCCAAACTCATTTCAGTTGTGACCGAAGCTGGTGCTTGGTTGCAAGGGTACAAAGCCGATGCAGTAGCTGTGGCTTTGGCAGGAGCAGAGCCAGGGCTGTGTGGTGACCGAGGGGACACCACAGACCCCCATTGCAACAAGGGCTGGGGAGGGCCAGCAATTTGGGGTCATCTTCAGCACTTAACTGAGACACACCTGACACAGGCCAGCCCTGCGGGGTGGGGGTTCCCCGTTTCCCCAGTACGTGCTGGGCTTTCGCATTCCCTTGGGGGGCTGGAAAGTCGCCCTCAAGCCCTGCTTTCTCCTGTGATGCAGAAATACTGCAGAGGCTCTGCCCCAGGTGAGGGTCGTCACCTGCAGCAGAGTCCGGCCGAGCTCAGCGCGCGTCCCGACCCTGCACGAAAAGCCCCAGGAAGGCTTTGCCACAGGAACCTCCCACCAGCAGAGCTTTGTGGGCATCAGCTGCATCTCCTGCTGGTCCAGGTAGCCACGTGGCTTCCAGGGCCTCTGCCCTGAGCCGGAGGCATCGAAGTCCCACACACGCACACGCCTTCCGAGCAGCCCAGCATGCTCACAGCCTGGCACAGTGACAAAACAGGAGAAAAAGCCAGATCTGAGCAGAAAATGAAGAGAAGAGGCTGCAGCAATACGGTTCTGGAGAAAGCAGGAGCACAACCCCTTGGCTTCCCTTCCCTGCCGCTACCCTCGCCTTCCAGCGTGCCTCAAGCTCCGAACGCCTCGGCTCTGCCAGCAGCGGATCTCCGGGCGTCTGCTGGGCCACGGCCCCATCCGCATCGCGCGAATGACGGCTTGAACCCTGGTGCATCCACCGAAGAGCCTCCTGCCTCTCCCAGCAACGTGCCGGGGAAAGCACGAGGCACTGGGATAAGCAGCTCCCCTTGTCCCAGCGTGGTCCTGGGACGAAAACCCTGCCTGCCCCCGTCCTGCTGGCTTTCTGTCCCTCTCCCCCAAGACTGACTCCACTCACCCTCTCCCCAGGCCATACCTGGTTCTTCTTCTGAAGGCGTCATGACTTCACTGTCTATTTTTATCCAGCCCACTGCTAAGTAAAAGCAGAGTTGACACTGGCTTTTGTAAAAAAAAAAAAAAAAAAAAAAAAAAAAAGGCATTTTTCTTATTGTGTGGGAAAAGATCCATGGGTTGGGTTTTCTTTTTCTTCCCCCTTAACTTGGAGATCTCCCAAAGCAAACAAGTGCGGTTAACTGGAAAATAGGATGATTCACCAGTCCCCTGGGCAGATGGTACCCGGGTCCTCTATTCTCCAGCTCCTGGCAAGGGAAAATGCCCCCTATAAAACTTAAAATAAATAGACGATCCTGTACCCATCATGGGATCTGTTTTGCAAAGCTGGCATGGCTTCAGTGACCTCCTACATGTGCCCAGACCGCTTGGTTCATTCCATCTTGGCGTTCTGCTCCAGAGGGGCAGTTTGGGGTGAGCAGGAGCCGATCGGGGGCACGGGAGGTTTCCAAAGGTTGCAGCCTGCCCGTGGATGCTGGAAGCCGAGCAGGGCACTGGGTTACCTCCCCGGGCGAAGG
This sequence comes from Phaethon aethereus, assembly GCF_964289735.1. NCBI lineage: Eukaryota > Metazoa > Chordata > Aves > Phaethontiformes > Phaethontidae > Phaethon > Phaethon aethereus. The sequence goes on from NC_138591.1 coordinate 3,983,041, forward strand.
GATGGAGCAGCCCTGAGCCGCCCAGGAGCTGGAGCAGAGCTGTCGCTGCGTGACGAGGTGTCTCCTCCTCCGTGGAGCATCTGCCACGCGATGCCCTTGCTCTGGGGTGGTGAGAAGATGCTGACACACGGAGAAGCCGGCCAGAAGATCCCTGTGGGTGACCGAAGAGTGGAGCAGAGCAATGAGGCAACATTTATCTTCCCCACTGCCTCTGACATGGGGAGACCGTTTTCTTCACGCTGTGACTCAAATCCCATCTGGATAGTGCAGGAATCGGCTGTCCTTTCCAGAGACAGAAGGCCTGTTTTTATCTGCCCCCAGCTCCTCCCCCTGTAGGCAACGGGACTGATGAAGCTTATTCATCCTTATCACGTTCCCCTTATAGACACCCAAATTCTGGCCTCACCGGCATCAGGGCTGTCACTGCAAGGTGGCCTCACCTCAGGGCGTCCTGAGCCGGCGATGTGAGCCCGGTGAAGGGCTCCTGAGGGATGTTGGGGCATCGCAACCCCCGAAGCACATCCCACAGGGGAAGGGCTGTCCATCCCCAGCCCTTTCCTTTCCCTTTCTTGCCCGAGTCCTTTCAAGGCAGGAGCTGTGACGGTGATGGTGGTGCTGGAAAAGACTGGGGTGAAAGCAGGAGCTGAGCAGATCTTGGGGTGACCTGGGAGTGAACTGTTCCCTGTCGAGATGCTGGTTCCCGGCCATCAGGAGCCGTGTTCAGGGTCTGCCTTTCCCTGCCTGGGATATTACAACAGCAGAGGAGCCCGAACCACAGGCTGAGAGGCCGAATTCCCAGCGCTTTAAAATTCCCTCTTGGAAGCTTTTTGGCTGCTGGAGGCCTGGGTTATTTCTGGCTGCGCTCGGCAGGAGTGTTTTTCTCTTGCTTCGTAGCAGGGCAGGGATGAACAACGAGCTCGGCTCTCGGCCTCCGCGGGGACAGCCCCGAGTGTGTGTGCCCTCTCCCTGCTCCCCGGCGCGGGGATCAGCTCAGTTCCTTCCTTCCTCTTACCTTTAAATCAGAGTTTTGCAGCCCAAAGAGGCCAGCAGCCCCGACTTCTCACAACAGGTCCTGTCCTGCTCCCTGGACTTTCTCCTGCATCGCTGCTGGAGGCAGATCAGAGCTGCAGAAATGCTTCAGCTCCTCAGAGGGCTCTTGGGACAGAAAGAACAAGGTTTCTTAAGCAAGCCAGAGCCGATAAGCCTCAAAATAAGTGACAGCCAATTGCGGTGTCACCTCATTGCCCACATTGCCACAGCTGCTCTGGACATTTTTATCAGCTTTGCTCTCCTCCCATTGCCTTAGTGTTTTATTCAGAAGCACCCACTCACCCTCCCTCATGCCTTGGGGTGGGCAGCAACCTGCTGCCTTGGTACCCACTCCTCCGCCTCTGCCCAAATACGAGGCTGTGACAGCCGCTAGCTCACCTCTGGGCATGCCTGGAGAGAAATCCCATTTCTGATGCCAAATATCTTGAATAAATTGTGCTTTTAGGGCTTCAGAAAGAAAATACAGCCAGCACCCAGGAGTTCTGGTTTGGCAACGATGCGGGCACCCCGGGGGCAGGAGGTGTTTGGGTCTGGGGGGTGAGGAACGGTTTTAGGGCTACGATCGCTCCTCTGAATTCCCCCCCTGCTCCCAGTGAGGGGGCTGGGAAGTGCTGGCTCTGCAGAAAGCTGTGATTTTGAACAGAGATGTTCAACAGAGCCAGGCTTGTCCTGGGAGGGTTAAACCCACCCTGTCCACCCACCCACCTGGTCCTGCTCCCTTCCCCAGCCACCAGCGGCGCGGTGTCCAGCTGCAGCAGCAGGAGGGGGGCTGTAGCCCCTGCCTGTTCCTCCCAGCCAGCTGAATAAGCACCCAGCGCCGGGGGATCCTGTGCTAAGTGGTCCCGGGGGCCGTGGTGAGGGAGGCGGGGGCGAGAGATGCAGTAGTGACCTTGGCCCTGGCATCCGGAGCGGGGCGGGCGGCTGGGACGTGGTGGGTGGTCTCTGGTCCATGCCACATCCCTGGAAAGAGCAGAGATGTCCACCCCGAGCCTCCCTGCCCGGGGAGCTGGCAGAGGTGCAAACGTCCCGAGGCTGGGATTTGGGACTGCCAGGATTCACTCTGGCCACAAACTTTTTCTGGTTTGACTGCAGCTCAGAGCACAGTAATCTGGCATCCAGGACCTCAAACTGCCCCACAACTCACCCCAAACTCAGCCCCAGGGACTCCTCACTTGGATCCAGTCCCCAGCTGAGCCACAGCAACCCAGTGGGCACCAGTTAGTGTCTTTCCAGAGGGCTCAAAGGCAGAGAACAGCCCATTTTAGCCCAAGTTTCTAGTGCAGACGCGCCTGGAGGAGATCATTGCTGCCACAGGTTTCTCATAGACAAGGACCTTCTCCCTGTAACAGCCCTGCAAGTCTAAAATGGGGTCCAGCACCAAGCCCCCACGAGGTTCCAGGAGACATGGGCGCTGCCCTCGCATCCCCACTCCACCACACTTCCCGCCTCTCCCATCGGCTGCTGCTCTCCACGGAAATTTGCTATTTTTCCCCTGATAACAAGCCCTGCCCAGCGCTGGGTCTCCCCCTGCAGCACTTCAGCCTCCCAGCATCAATCCATCTCCCGGCCTTAGTGTCACAAGCGCATCATGGAAAATAGTATTGATCCAGCAAGGTGGTGACTTAATTTGAGGGCTCTAACGAGGCAGTGATTTAACCTCATTACACAAAGGTAAGCGGAGCTGCTGGGTGCCCTGTGCCGGGGCGGACCCGGTGTCGCCCAAGTCCTCATGTGGGAAGGTGCCTCCAAGGACACGTCGGTGTTAGGGAAGGGCTGGGGTTGTTGTGTCCGGAGCGGAGTCACCACCTTGTGCCCCACGGCTGGAGTGTCCAGGCTCTTGATCATGCCCAAAGTCACAGGGGAGTTCAGATCCAGCATGACCCTCTGTGAGAGCAGAATCGCTCTGCATTGCTCTCTAGTGCTTCTCTCCATCTCCTGGCTTCTTCCTCCCCACCTGCCTCTAGGAAGCCTCTTAGTGTCGAGTTAATGTACTGTCTGAAAACAGCACGTTCTGGCTTCACAAGAGGGTAGAAAACCCCGCAGAGAGTACCCATCGGGGACTTGAAGCCTCCCACCGACTCACTGTACATCCCTGATAAAGTCCTTTAACTCAGTTTCCCCATTAATGCGTCACACTAACATGATCACCCCTTAACTCAGATGTATTTGCCCTCCTTTCCCTCAGGCCATGCAGTTTAGCTGTCTGCACATCTCCTTTGGGTCTCCACGGCTTTTGGGACACAACCAGGACAGACCTGGGGGTCCCCAGGACTAAAGCACTGCTGTTGGATGGAGCCAGAAGTCCCAGCTGTGCCCAAAAAGCATCCGGGAGGGCGATGGGGCAGCTGAGGTGCTCCTCACTTGTGAGCAGCCAGGCAGCAGGTACTGCTGGAGGGAAGCTACAAGCCTTTACTGGCCCATGGGCTGGGGAACGTGTCCTCTGTGGCCTGGGGCAGCTCACACTTACACCAGCAGCACAGTTCCACAAATCATCAGGGTGATGACTTTAATTCTGAGTCCTCTCCCGCTGACGGCAATGATTTTTCCAACCGCCCTGACCACAAGCTTGTAATATCAACCTCTACCATGCTGAGTCCAACAGAGTCCTGATCTTTCCTGACTCCTGAGACACCACCACCACCCTCTGCTCCCTCCAGAAGCGTTTCCTCTCCTCAGCTGGAAGCAGGTGCAGGCTCCTGATAACTCTTCTTTCTGTCCACAAAGGAAACGGGGCGTGAGAACAGCCCTGTACACACGCAGGGTAACAGCGCTGCTCCCACTGGTCTGAACTCAGACTTCCAGATAACTCTTCTCTGCTCTCTGCCAGGCCTGGGAAAGCAAGACAGCGTGAATAAAAAACAAACGCTTCAATCTCCCTAAGCCAACGACCCCATCGATGTCTCAGCACAACCCAACAACAAGGATCTCCTCCTCCTCACAGTTGGTGGAGGCAGGACACAAACACGTGCTGGTATGACTGTCCCTGCCTCCAGGACTGATGCTGCCAGCTAAAAGAGAGTCTCAGCACATGGAGAGCAGGTTGTTGCTTTCTCTAGTCATGGCAGGTGCTGGTATATCCGGGTCATTACAGAGCTATGTTGTCCTATGAGATCTTGGTGTAACCAACCTCAGCATCATATGAAGGTACTGTCTTAACGGTCTCAGGAAGCAACATCCTGAGCTTCATACGCTCTTCCCAGCTGAGTATGAGCATCTTCCTGGCTCTCCTGCTCCAAGAGATCTGGGCAATGAATGTGGATCCCCATGGAGAAGTGTAGCACAGACCTGGCAGCCACATGTGGAAAAAAACCCAACCCAAAACCAAAACAAAAAACCCCAGCAACAAACCAGAAAAAGCTCCTGGAAACTGGGAAAGAATCACAGAGTGATGGGAAGGAGGGTGAAAGCTCTCTGCCTTCTAGTCCTTCAGGCAGGCATCACTTAAAACGGACCCAGATCTCCTACAAAATCTGGGCAACTTCATCCCTTCTCACATGTGTACAGAGGAAAAGTGGACCACCAAGGAAAGGGTCAGGAGGGATTGCCTCCTCCACTCTTTCCTCCCACCCGTCACCAGCTGTGGCTGGCAAGGACAAGGAGCAGGGTGACCGGGCTTTCTCTAAAAGGAGGACCTGAAGACACCATGCTCTCGCCTGGTTAACCACCGCACCTGATCTACTTGTCTCTGCACATTCACCAGTCACTGCTTCAGAGACATGTTCTCCCAAACACCCTCCCCTCACCGCCTCCTGCGTGCAGAGACTCGCACGTCACCGCCTGTGGAGGAGAACCGGTGGGCTGGGGACCGAACTTCGGTCTGCGTGGGAAGCTCCCCGCGCGCAGCAGTAAGGGCGAAGTTTAACAAGGGTGTTCAACAAGATCCAAGAGTTTAAGAAACCCCAAGAACTCCCCCATGACGACTGGACGCTTTGATGAGCACTAGCTCATTAGCAGCAGAGGAACGCCAAAAGGAAAGCCGGGGGGATGTGGGGAGGGGAAGAGAGACTAGAAGGGGATAAAGAGGCTGGAGAACTGCCGACCCTTGTCCTTTCTCACTCTTTGACTTGCAAATCACATTTCCTTTTCACGGAGCAATGAAAAACCTCTACACCTTGGCACGGCTTTGGAGAGACCGGGCTACGCCAGATCCATGGAATATCTGTCCCCTGCAGCCAGCCTAAAATTGTACCCTACAGCGTATCACACACTCCTGCCTGCATCCCCAGCAAACCCCATTTTAAACCAGTCGGGGCTGGGATTTCTTTGCAACCACAAGAGCTGCAAATAGGTTGCTGGGAGAGACGCATGCCAAGGGAGAAAGGTTAAACGGACGTCGCACTCTGAGGGGAAAAAAGAAGGATCCGACTCAGCTTTGCAGTTTCTAAAACAGTCTCGTTAGATCCTGAGTGAAGCGTGCGCAAGCAGTTTTTGGCAAGGAGAAACAAAAGACCTGAGGAGTGAGAGAAAGGATGAGTGAACAAAAGACAGGAAAGCTGCACACGTTTTCAATCCCTGAAGCTCACTTGTCTCTCTTTTAATGCCCAAGCACTTTTCTTCATGAGGCACCTTTGGGAAAGGTAGGAAATGGGGGATGGGAGATTTACTACTACCGGTTTTCTCGCTAGATCCTATTAAATAAAAAGAATGGGAGCAAGGAGAAACTCCCAAGGCGAGAAAAAAATCCATCATTAATTGATGGGCCCCTGGGGGGGCTGAAGCAGAGATGTTGAGCTGAATTCGATTACAGACCCGGTCAGAATCATGCAGGAAGATGTGGCTTCTTTCACTGTGTCAATTAAAGAAGTGACTGGGAACGATAGACTTCTCTGCACAGCCTCTGACCCATGAGTCAAAACGTGCTTCCATCCGGCACTGCCTGATGGCTCTGTGGCTCCCACTGGGAACATATGGGCTCATGGACAGTGCAGGGATGCCAGAAGGCATCTTTACAGGCTGGGCACTCGATAAAACCAAGCCTTGTGCCCACTGCAGAAATCGCTGTGCTCGGCAGGAAGACGGCATCATTAACGGTAATTAATTTGCAGCCACTGCCCTTTTCCTCTGTGTTACCTGAGCGGAACCGAGCGCACTGCCGAGCTGCATTGCTGAGCTTACTGCAGCAGCGCGCCCGCAGCTTACTCACGAGATTTGGGTAGATAGTTTCTTGGGTCCCTGTTCAGCATTTCCCTTCGGGAACTAGGAAATAGCTGGCCACACTCCCCTCCGGCCCTGTGAAAAGAGACAAGGTGGAGAAGTTTTCAGGAGGCATCTGGGGACTGAAAGTGTAGCATCAAATCACGCACACATCTCCCTGGCCGATGGAAGCTGGTACAGCTCCACTCGTACCAGCTGGGTGCTGGCCTGCTTGTGTCAGGGTCTGAAAGCCGGAGGGTACAAGAGCAAAAAGCAGATGCCAGGGAATATCACATCCTTCCCCCTTCACTGTCCTCCACCTTAGGCTGGGTTCGGGTATCTCAAATTCTCAGTCTTCCATCATTTCTCTTGCGAGACCAACTCACAGTTTAAGAGCTCCTAGACAGGCAGAGCCATCCTGGCTAATCCACTTACCTTCTCGCTTCCTCCTGTGCCTCGATCTTGTCCCTGTGGCTCACCTTTAGCATTAGAACAGGCAGTGACAGAAGATAACGAACCAACGGCAATCTGCACCTCAAACAATGCAAAACCAAAGCGCATGGATGCACCCAGCAATGGGCTGAGAGAATTTGCTAGGTGATGTCTTAAATGCAAAGCGGTGTACATGTGTCAGGAGAAACCACGGAAAAGGGAGAAAAGCAGCAAGGAAATTCCAGGCTCAGCTGGGCAGGGCTCTGAGAGCATGGCCCAGAGAAGAAACAGGACCAGAGACATCCGTGCTGAGAACGGACAAAGCAGGGCAGAGCTGTGAGCATGGCCACGTCCCCTGCTTCTGATTCCTGCGGGGTTCAGGTGAGCAGGAGCGTGTCCTTTCTTTGTAGGACCAGAGCACTTCAAAGGAACCTCCACTCCATTGCCACTTTCTCCTCCTACCTGGGATAACCTGCAAGGCCTCCCATTGTCAACTGCTCTCATCAGAGGAGTGACAATACTCTGTTCCTACTGACACCATTTTACACTTTAAAAAGGATCTCTCCTTCTCAGATTCCCCTTCAAGGGCTGAAAACATCCTTTCTTCTACTAGTTCCTGCTACTTTCCTTCTCCTTTGAAAACATTTATTTTATTGAACAGTTTCCATTGCAACACATACAGCTTACCGTTTACTTATACCGGATCCATCGTGCCCAGCCAGGTCACAGGATACTGCGGGCTGTTTCAAAGCCTTCCTGGCACACTCACACACTCCTTCCAATAAAAAGCAAGAAAATTGGTACCAGAGAGGTCCAATTCCCCTCTGCCAGCACAGCCCAGAGTGCAGGATTCACTAGCAGTAAGAAGGAGATGGGCTGATCCTGAACTCTCTGTGGACTAGCTGAAACCAGGAGCATCACAAAGCGAGCAAGAACAAAAAGGTCCCATACAGGCACATATATATATATATATATATATATATATATAGCTCTTGAGTGCTCCTTTCTTGCTGGTGCTAAAGTGGTATTGCTAGCGCTTGGGGAAGGATATCCTCAAGAGAGGGGCTAATTGATGGAATTATTGACGGCCAGTTAATGGATAACTGGTGGAGAAGGCTGAGCAGAGTGGTGTGTTGTCGGAAGAAGTTCTCTGAGGCCTTGGGAGGGAGAAAGAAGCCAAGAACAAAGGATCTGTGCAGTGTCAGGCAGGGCCAGGGACGGGAGGAATTTCTGTTTCTCATGTTCTTGGCTTATTTACAAAGATTCCCAAAACTCCTGTAATGAACGGAGGAGCAGCACAAGCAATGCTTCATTCCCCGCTCCAGAGCACAGTCCCAGCAGCCAAGGGAGAGGTTTATTACAGTCAACAAAACCCAGCAGTGTGTTGGAAAAGGAGCTTTTCTGCTGCCTCCAGCTCTACCTTTGCAGCGACCCAAGCCAGACCCTCAGCTTGTAGGAGGCTGATGGTGTGGGGACCATAACACAAGGTCTGAGAATTCCTCTGACCCTCGCCACTGGTGAAGTGGAAAGGACAGGCTGTGGTTGTAAGTCAGCCCTGGGAAAGAGGGAGGGAAAATGCCATGCCCCTTCTACCTGGCAGCTTTTGGGTTCATGTCTGCATTACTTCTCCGCCCAACAGATCATCTCCATGCTTCAAGACACCGCCAGCATCTCTCCCCTTCTTGCCTTGCCTTTCTCAGCTTCTTTGGAGCTCAGAGGGTATCGAGATGTCCTGGTGGTGAAAGAGAAGGCAGCCCCCACTTGAGATGCTAAGAAATGCTCTCCTGCCCCGATCAATAGGCTCATTCCTGCGGAGAGGCTCCCGAGCTGAGCAGACACCATGTGTTTGGGAGAGCTGTCAGCAGGAAGGAAAGGATGGGAGAGAAGGAAGAGGCACGTGCTCTACCCGCTGGTGCTAACTAAACCCTGAGGCTTTGTTTGCTTGGTCTCTCCAGCTCTCATAAAAGTCAAATGAGCTTTATAGCTTGGAGCCCTTGGGGGGACGGAGAGGGCTGGGATAAGTGCGGCAGTGTGGGCCATCACCTGCTGCCTCTCCCCATTGGGGGGCCCAAGGAGCCATTTCAGTCCTTCGGTCTTACAAGACTACCTTGGTCTGGGGCTCCTCCTGCCCCAAGTTTCTCCCTTTAGGAGCAATTCAGGAGGGCCATACAAAAGGTGGCCATGACCGAGATGTCCCAAGAGGTTGCAGACAGTGCTGAACTTCTGAAGGTCTCACCTTGAATCTGAGCAGGGACTGAGGACTGACAGAGAGAGGAAAGCAGGCTCGCCGACTCCTTCATCTCACCCTTCCCTCCCCACTGAGATGTCAGGCAGGACCAAAGGCTTGCCCAAGATGAGGAGCATTTCGGAGCGACAAGGCAGAGAGCACAAACGCTCCCAAGCCCGTTCCTCCAGCCTGGGAACTACCACGGCAGCAGCCGAAGCAGCGATTTCCCCAGTCAGGAGGAAGGAAAGGAGTGAGGAGCGCTTGGCAGGGAGGTGTAACGGGAAATCCCACTTTACAAAGGCCCAGTCAGCCCTGCTCGTACCAAGTGACAGCCCTGACAGCAGCGATGTGACAAAACACAAACAGCGTCTGGCAGGTACAAAACAACAGCGAGGACTCGGCGGTCTCTGCCCCAGCGGGTATGTGGATGCCGAGAGACAGTTCCCAGGTAACACGTGGGGCTTTTTATTTGAAAACTGCTCCTTTTATTATTATCTTTCCTCCCACTGCAAAAGGCAAGGAGAAAAGAGACAGGGAGAGGGAGAGCCGTTTGACGAGCTGAAAACTTTTATGGGGGAAAAAAATGAATAAGTGGGGAAAAAAAATGAATAAGGGGGGGAGAATTAAAAGTACAAGTCACTCTGTAAAGAAGGGAAAGCAAAGTCAAGAGCCTCAGGGCTGAGTCAGTGTGTTGCAGGGTTCGTGAGGGAGACTGTCTTTTGGAAATCAGTAATCCAAAGGGCTCTGCGTGTGTGCGTAAAGTTATTGACTGACTGCATTACCTCCACTTATCCCCCATTAAGCAGCAGGCTGCAGTTTGATCCCAAACAGCAAGGAATTAGAGTAACTCTACCCTGCGTTTCTAGAAGGCTTTCCATCTCCGAGGAATCCGAAGTGCTTCGGCAGCCCTCCGGGGAGGGCTGACATCCAGAGGCTTCTGGGGTGGGGGCTGGCAGCGGGACGGGCTGCCGTGTACAGCGGTGACGGGAGGGAAACCCTTGTACTTCTGTGAAAAGCTATAGGATCGCTCTTATGCAAGCTGAGTGGAAAAGGGTGGGCTTCCAAGGACACGGAATATAATTAGCCGACCTCAGAACAAGCAGCGATTCTTCCTCTGCTAAGCTTCTCGCAGTTCAGCTTCAAACAAATCATCTCTCCTCTCTGCTCTGCTGCCTGTGTCTCTGCACGCAAGAACCAGGCAGCTCTTAAAGTCTGGAAGGGACAAACAGCTATAGGTCTCCATACAGTTACAGAAAATTTTCAGTGGTACAGCTGACTTTTAGAAAGTTTTTGTTCCTCTCTGGCCCCACTTCAGTTTTCCACCCCCTCAGCTGTACTGATGCAACCGCTTGTGGATCTGTGGGGAAATCAGACCACAGAAATTATCTTTTTTTTTTTTTTTTAAATCCTCCTTTGTTTTTTTAAGAGCCATTCACTTGCATCGCTTCAGCAGAACAGGGTCCTTGCAGCCCCCCGTCTCAGAGCAGCACAAAGTTTGATGAAGAGGTGGGAAGAAGCTCCCAGGGGGGAGAAGGAAAGCGAAGGGGGCCTCAGGGTCCCTCCTCCAGCTCCCGAGGGTGCTCCGCTGTGGAGTCACCCATGCTGCATTACGCTGGTGACCCTGCAGCTCTGCCAAGCCAGCTCCGTCCAGATGTCCCTGCAGCTGGCACGGGGGGACGCTTACGCGCTCTTGTTTCAAAGATGCTTTGCTTTGTGTCTCTGGCGTCACTGCCATGCCCCAGCTGACTTCCAGCACAGCAAAGCCGCTTTGTGATAGATGCCGCTGAAAATGCTTCTCATGGAGCTGGAGAAGAACGGGGCGGCTCTAAAGGAAGAGGAAACCGCAGCTCCCTCCAGGAGAAACTGAGTCAGCTGAGAGTGCAGGGTTTCCAGGTCATCCCAGACCTCTAGGGCAGAATTGGGGAAAGACCAATGATCTAGATGAGGGAATTGAGTGCTCCCTCAGTAAGTTTGCAGATGACACCAAGTTGGGTGGGAGTGTTGATCTGCTGGAGGGCAGGAGGGCTCTGCAGAGGGATCTGGACGGGCTGGATCGATGGGCCAAGGTCAACTGTATGAGGTTTAATAAGGCCAAGTGCCGGGTCCCGCACTTCGGCCACAACAACCCCATGCAACGCTACAGGCTTGGGGAGGGGTGGCTGGAGAGCAGCCCGGCGGAAAAAGACCTGGGGGTGCTGGTTGACAGCTGAATATAAGCCGGCAGTGTGCCCAGGTGAGGGGTCTGGAGCACGAGTCTGATGAGGAGCGGCTGAGGGAACTGGGGGTGTTCAGTCTGGAGAAGAGGAGGCTGAGGGGAGCCCTCATCGCTCTCTACAACTGCCTGAAAGGGGGTTGTGGTGAGGCGGGCGCTGGTCTCTTCTCCCAAGTAACCAGCGATAGGACAAGAGGAAATGGCCTCAAGTTGCGCCAGGGGAGGTTTAGATTGGATATTAGGAAACATTTCTTCACTGAGAGAGTGGTCTGGCATTGGCACAGGCTGCCCAGGGAGGTGGTGGAGTCACCATCTCTGCAAGTGTTCAAAAAACGTGTGGATGTGGCGCTTCAGGACATGGTTTAGGGAACACGGTGGCGCTGGATTAATGGTTGGACTTGATGATCTTGAAGGTCCTTTCCAACCTTAGTGAATCTGTGATTCTGTGATTCTGTGAAATCAGAGCGTTTAACCCCTGCTGTGACAGCAGCCATGGAGGTTCCAGCACCTGCACACTTATGTTGGGCTCAATGATCTTAAAGGTCTTTTCCACCCTAAATGATTCTATGCCTTAGCTGCCTCCTCTCACAATATAGCTGGGAGGCTTCACTTCTGCTACAACATATAGCGGTGGTCCTCGACTACATTGCTGCTGTCCTGCACCACTCCTCAAATCCTCCAGATGCGAGCTGGGGATGATTACGTTTGTTGCCTTGAAAATAGCTGGTGTCCCAATGTCAACTAGTTCAGAGGGAGCTGTCAAACTTCCCTGCACACCCCTCTGCACCCTCCAGACAGTGCATCTGAGAGGCACCTTGTTTATGGGCTTGACACTAGGTATGACTTAACCAGCTTTGACAGGGGTGATCCTATTTATAGGAGGAACTCGTAATGCCTCTCATTCAATGTCATATTTTGGGAAAAGTAAAAAATGAAACAGAAATGACCTCTGAGTTTCTACCTTCAGTAATGGAAATTTCAGCTGCTGACCTCGCCGGTATGGGCAGCATTGAGCCAGTTTCTTCAAGGTCACCCAGAAGTTCACATCACAGTCCAACTTCTCCTCTTTGAATATCCTTCTCTTCTTGGCTTGGCTTGGTACTCCTGATGCATTTCATGTCTGGACTCCCTGCATTTTGGAGCTTTCCAGAAGCTCATCCCCAGCTCAGCTCAGTCCATAAGGACGGGCATGTGAGGAGCTGAAGGAGAGGTGCTACTGTCATAGATTACCACTCAGGAGCTGCACAAATACTTTGCTATACACTCCTAAACACAAGTGAAGCAGAAGGAACATCCAACCAACTACCTTTATTCCCCCATACACACCAAAGACTTTGGCAGAGATTTGCAAAAGAATCCTTTTTTTTTTTTCCTGTGGGTTTTTCTAGCATCTCAAAGGATGGCTGGCCACCCTTTGAGCCACCCAGTTGGCCACCAGTGCTAGCCCTTTCAAAGGCTTATGGTCAACTCCTGCCTCACAGGGCTGTATCCAGAACCCACCAAAGGTGCATTGCTCTGTGCTGGGCTGTGCCGAGACACAGCACGCGTGCAAGGTATCTTGAGCTCCAGGCGGCTGGGATGAGTCAGAGCCAGTCGCCTTTTTCCCTGCGGTGCAATTGTACCAGGCCCTGACAGCATCATCTGGCTTTTATCGCTGCTCCACATCAGAGCTGTCAGTCCTGAAGACAATGGAAGGTGTGTGGAGGGGGAGGAATTGAGCATCTCTGCGCTTCATTGGTTTCCCAAAATGATGCCAAAGTGGCGAGCGAAAAGTTTTTGATTAGCAGCCTGCTGCCGCAAGAGGATTAGCGAGGACGTCAGTGACTGTGGCAGCACTGAAATTAAAAAGCAATGCTTATTGAGCTTCCTCTGCTACTGTTTTGTGGGGAAGAGCTTGACTGATGGTGAGGAGGGCACGTAGCCATTGGAAGTTTCACCCATGCTTGTGGACCCATGCATGGAGAACGCCTGATCTACCGGCTCCAGTGGGGTCTGCGAAGGATTCAAGTCACCTCCTTAGTGCAAACTCATCTTGCCCTGCGTGTAACTTCTCAAACTCACTCCCTGCTGTGGCAGGGACAAAGAAAGAGCAGGAAAAGTGCCTGGAAAAGCAAGGTCCAGGGTGAACAAACGGAAAGCCTCAAGTGAATGAAAAGACCAAATCTTGCTGGCTGAGTTCTCTGCCAAGGAGTGGGGGGTGTTTGTGCCTCCTTCAGGCATATCACGGAGTCTCCTGTCCCCCAGGCTTGCTGGGAAGATCACCCACGTGGATTCTCAAGCCGCCCCTCATGTACATTGTCCCGTGCCTCTCCCTTGCGCTCGGGGGCGGCTTCCTGTGAACGCCCACGGAGTGATTTGTTCTCTCCTTGCACATCCCTGATGAGATGCCGATGGGACGGCTTACAACAGCTAGGCAGCTGGTGGGCAATGCCCAGGGTCTATTTGCCCATCAGCTCAGCCTGGTTTCATTGCTTCTCAGCAGACTTGCACCTGCCTGTTGTCCCCATCTTGCACTTACGCACTGAAGTCCCTCCAGCACAGAAATCGGCTTTTTATTCTATTTGTAAAGCACAGAACACAAGGACTTCGATGCCATCTAGGTACTATGTTTATCCTCCTAAAACCAGAGGTAGGGAAAGTGTTATGTTGATTACTTCCCAGATACAGAAGTTAGGTTCAAGGCAGGGTAAGTGATTTAATAGGTCTCGGGAAATCTGTGAACACTGTCAGAGCAGGGTCCATTTCTCCTAGATCTCAAACCAATATCTGAAACATGAGTCCATCCTTCCCTTCAGAAAGGACTTAGAACAAGTCTGTTTCCCTACGGTGCTGAGGCATTATGTAAAATAAATTGGCTTGGTCTGTGCAGGGTCAGGTACAATGGGTTTCTAAATTAAACCCTTCTAAATGGAAATGGTAAGACATGTGTGAAAGAACATACCTACAGGCTGAAAAGCTTAATCAGAAATGAAAGTTGCTGAACGGGCCGGACGCAGTCATTTTAGCAAAAATCACGTGATGTTGCTGCAAAACAGCAATAAAATGGCTGTTGTTTTAATGGTCCCATGCAACCTGCTCCACTCATGTTACAGAAGGACTCAGGCACTGGGTCACTATGTTCCTGCGGGCTGCTGTAGTGACAGAAGTGGCCAACTGTCCTAGGGCCCTGTGTGGTCCCAGCCTATGGCTTTCCATCCAGCTCCCACAGGTAAAATGCCCTGTGATGGCCGAGTGGCATTTCCTCCCCACGGTATTCCTCTGGAAGTGACACATGGATGAAAGAACACATTCAGCAGCAGGACAAAAGCTACAAAATAAGCGGAAAGAGAGGAAGTTTAAAAATTAATCAGAGATCAAAGTGCTGTCAAGTTTCTCCTCCTCCCTCCCTATGTGGACACACAGCCATCACCAAAGATTAGAACCGATCAACTGACCAGGTCAGGGCAGAGAAGATGTGATAATAATGCAGGTTTCCAGTAATTGGCACAGAGTGAGAAAAATCACAGTGCCCAGCATCCTGTGCAATGACCAGGTACCTTATGCTCAGCATGCGCTGGGCTGGGACTAGGCTAGCTGAACGTAAGGTCTCAAGCACAGGACAGTCAGCATACTGGTTTGACTCCCTTCGGTAGGACCATGCAAAGCCAAACCTGACCAGCTTTCAGAGCATGGCGTTAGATTCTCCTAGAAGACAATTTACAGGTCTCTTCCTCCACCTTCCCTCCTCTATAGCTAGTTCCTGTTCCCTTGCTATGAAAAGTTTGGTTGTCTTCTCCTTCTTCTGGCTGAATCTTTCCACGGCAGTTAGCTGCCATGGTGATAGAAGTTACAGAAATTAGTAAGAAGAAGAGTCATAATTAACAATTGACTGACAGTCCCATCTGACCTGAGACAGTAGCTGAAAGCTGCCTCCCACTTCAATCTGCTTGCCACGAAACAACCAGGAACATGCAGATTTGCTAGCCGAGGTGGTTTGGCTATTTGGCTACATTCCTGCAGTGGCTGTCCTCAGCTGATTTGGTGCTCAGAGTGTCAGTGAGGATGTGTCACCATTGCCCTCTTCTGGATTGTCAACCAGGTCTGCTCCAAAGCTTGGGGGATGTCACCGTCTAGTGATGGCAGCATGTGGTGACTCCAAGGCGACAGTTTCGTAGGTGACCTCTGGTACTTTGCAGGTGCTTTGCACTGTTTCATTCAAAGACCTTCAGGTTCTTCTGCATTTCTCCTTCCAGCATGGTGACCACACTGCAGTGCAGATTTACAGCAGATAGTGGATTGAAATGGATGGAGAAAGTAGACAAACTCTACCACTAAATACATAGCTAATACAAGATCTTCGTGAATGTGTACCACTGCTAGATAAAAAGGTTGGTGGTTTAAAACCTCCTGGCACTGCCAAGTTCACCACTAAACCATGTCCCTAAGCACCACGTCCACACGTCTTTTAAATACCTCCAGGGATGGTGACTCAACCACTTCCCTGGGCAGCCTGTTCCAGTGCTCGATGACCCTTTTGGTGAAGAAATTTTTCCTAATACCCAATCTAAACCTCCCCTGGTGCAACTTGAGGCTATTTCCTCTCATCCTGTTGCTGGTTACTTGGGAGAAGAGACCAGCACCCACCTCACCACAACCTCTTTCAGGTAGTTGTAGAGAGCGATGAGGGCTCCCCTCAGCCTCCTCTTCTCCAGACTGAACACCCCCAGTTCCCTCAGCCGCTCCTCATCAGACTCGTGCTCCAGCCCCCTCCCCAGCTCTGTTGCCCTTCTCTAGACACGCTCCAGCACCTCAACGTCCTTCTTGTCGTGAGGGGCCAAACACTGAACCCAGGATTCGAGGTGCAGCCTCACCAGTGCCGAGTCCAGGGGCACGATCCCTGCCCTGCTCCTGCTGGCCACACTAGTGCTGATACAGGCCAGGACGCTGTTGGCCTTCTTGGCCACCTGGGCACACTGCCGGCTCATGTCCAGCCAGCTGTAACTGTGGCAAGAAATCCCTTGCCACAGGATATTGAAGAGGTTAAAAATGTGTATGAACTTAAGGGGAGTCTGGAAAAGTTTGTGGAAGAGAAATCCTATGAAGGTTACTAATTACACAGAACTTCTAAACATTTATATATTTCCAGATGAAATACATATTTACGGAAGAAAAGTCTTCCTAGTCCTTCCTAGGTACCCTCTTTGGGGCTACATATAAGACAGGATACTAAATTAGCCCTTTGCTGACCCAGTATAAGCACACTTCTGTTGTTATGAATATGGAAGAGCACACAGATCTAATCAGGGGTCAGGTCCTCAGCTTCTGCCTCAAGGTTTATTCAGCCTGAGGCAGGCAGGGACTCAGTAATTGCTTAGAGACACTCTTGAGGCCTGGCCCACCATCAAGCTCTTGAGATCTGGTGTTTTTGTAATGCACAAAATTATGCAGAAGCTGCACTGTTTTATATGGGGAAGAAAATTAGCTAGACTCAGTGAAGTACATTACTTATGGACTGAGCAAGGCAATTTTTCACGCTCAGCTGGAAAGTATTTCTCCACTTGTCTGTTTGCTGGAGTATGTGCAATATGGTAACATGGAGCACCAAACCGAACTGACAATGGAAATTACGGGGCTGTTGTCAGCATCCAAGGAATGAAAATAGGCAGAAAACAGCAAACCGGTGAGGAGTTGCAACAGCTTGACCCAGCTCCGTAACGGACTTCAGAGTCAAGAGCAGGTTGATGACAGCTATTAATCCCTTCCAGTGCAACCCAGCCTTCCTCTCAGCTCTGCCTGTGTTCCCTACTGTTTGAATAATTTACTTCCCAAACAGGGAAAAAATGGGAGTGGGCATCTCCCCTTTCACTCAGCATGGGGGGAAAGATGGGGAGAATGGTGGGCCCCTGGCAGCAGGGGAGAAGTAGAGGGAATGATGGGTGAGAGAGGCAGGAGATGCGTGGAGTGTCTGGCACATGGAAGGAGAATGGTGGATCCTGATGGAATGGGAACCAGTAGGGACACAGTAGGAGGGCACATACATACCTGAGCCAAGGGTATAGGGGAAAGGATGGCACGCAGACCTCTTGGTTCAAGGGACGGGTCAGAGGGATGTAGAGTGTCTCTGATATTGGTCTGGCAGACTGGGACTCTCCAGAAAAGTAAGAACGGAAAGCGAAGTACCCCCAGTCCAATGCAGTCAGTCCCAGTATGAAGCCCTAAGTCTGAACAGTGGGACAGAAGGGGCAAACCCACACCTGGGGTATATCGACATCATCTCCAACGGGTCTCTGCCAAATGAAGACCCAGCCACCGTACTGCAGAGGTCTAGAGAAGAACCTGTGAGACGGAGCTGTTCTCTGTCATTTTTCAAGGGTGATAAACGGGATACAGTACAAGTAGCGCACGACACGCATAAAAGATCCTCTTTAGGATCCGGATGATAGAGTGCCTGACAGATAGACCAGGGACTAAAAGTCAGAATTCCTGACCCCTGTTTAAACTTTGGCACTTGAAAATTTACATTGGACAAAAGGCACAACGCTGTTCCAGTTCCCTGCTTTCCAGCGTGTAACAGTCACTGCCTGCTCTAGCGAAACAGCATTCTCCATTCATGTTTGGGGAGCTCCTGGATAGCAGAAACTCTACAAGTGCAAAGCATTATCTCCTCAGCATCCTGCAAGAGCCTACCAGCAACATTTAACGTCCCCTCAAATCCGGTGGCAGGTCACGGCGATTGGCGGGTCTCGCATGTGTGACTGTGAGTCACCCAGTATTACTGATCTTCATGTTAATCTATTGTTGTAAATGACTTGGAGCTGCCTACAGACAATCCTTCAGAATACGGAACAATGGAGAACCTGCACATCTGAAGAAAGCCTCCTCTGCATGGCAACTTATTGCCATCGTAACCAGCATAAACAAGAGCAATTAAGACAATTTCAGAGCATCACCTCCTCCCTCTGGGGTCTTAATGAGAGCACGCTCAGAAGGGGGCTGGAGCAGCAGCAAGCAAGGGCTGGGAGTTAACTTGTGTGGGAAAAGAAGGGTAGGAGAGTTTTAGATTCAGAGGATTGCTTCCTCTCCACCCCATGGCGTAATGCAAAGGGCAATTAGGGGGAGAGATTCAATCCATCAACTCTGTGGTAGATAGAAAAGGCTCAGAGAAGCAGAGCTTTTCTGCTGCCTAACCCTCAGACCGGGTGTCATGACCCTGCAGAACTTTTTGCTGACATACCCAGGTAACGAGAAGTAGCTAGAATGGGTAAGTGCCACAGGCGTCGCTCAGAAGTTCAACAGCGTTCACAGCCATAGCTCTTGGTAGAAAACAGGGCTGGATTGATGGCCTTTAAGAAGCAAGGTGTTAAGGAAGACGCTCTTCTAAAGATGATGATGATCTATCCCAGAAAATAAAGACGGGTCTTAACGTGGTTCTGTTGGATTAGTATATAAGTTGTTTGCACATCCTCCTTAAAGCTTTGCTATAAGCTAGTGATCTATGAGGGTGTGGGCGGCTATGCAGTGAGGAGAGAAGGAAAATTGGGAAGTTCTTCTATGAGGAAGCTGCCAGGAGATGAGAGCTTACGTATTAGAGGGACTGACCTGTATAAATACTCCAGGGAAGGAAGGAGACAGCTCCTATCAGCTTGGTGATAACACCTCTTCCTTTGGCAATCTGCCCCCTTGCAATGGAGAAGAAATGGATGGGGCTACAGAGCAGAGCTTTCGTTAAGGTTTTCATATGATCTAATATTGCAGGAACTATATGTTTTTCGATTAACTCTTCTCAGATTTAAGGCAGAAGTCAGAAACTAGGTTCCTGCATTGTCACAGTGTATAAATAGCCCTGATGGAAGCATAACAGGAGCTCAGTTAGGTTTTGCCCAGTACAGCAAATGATGTATCATGGACTCAAATATTTTTATAAAAAAGCCATAGGATTTTATCCAGCTACTCTTGCAACAAGCTCACTAGCTTCTGTTTAATGTGTGTGTAATGACAGCTACACATGCTTGAGGTGGATCACAAAACTCACCCTAGAGACAAAATGGTTCTTTCCATTCTTTGCAGAGACAATCTTTTCCTTTTAACTTGAAATTTGCTATCACAGATTTGATTGTCTGCTTAAAAAAAAAAAAAAGAAGAGGAAAAGTGGCACATTAACTTGCAGAGAGAAGAGAGGAGCTAAATCTGAGACCTCTTATCTGAATCTTCTTGATGCCTAAGTGCTGGATAATTGGAATTGCTGCCTGAGCCATAAACGTTGTTTTGCTCAGATGTTGCTAACCTCATATATTCTTCTTCTTTCTGCTTTCCTAGCACAGAAGAACCCTGGTTCTAGGATCTAGAAGATACATGAAATCTGACCTTCAATGGAGAGAGATCCTACAGAAACTTCCTATAAGCCAGCAGGAGACAAGCGCTTCGCAAAACGAGAAGCCCACATTCTGGAGGCAGGGGCTGTTCAGAAGCGAAGCATCACTCAGCCAAGCCACATGGACCAACTTCTTCTTAACTAAGACTTTTGACAACCAGAGTCCAAACCCTCCCAGCCAAAGGACTTTCTATCATCTACCCCCATCAGGTGGGTCTTTAGGAGGGATGTGTGAAAAGGTCACGTTGTTGTTAATAAAAGTTCAGGAAACTGGGGTGATCTGCTGTGGTCCTCCTTGTCTTGTGCTGGTTCTGCATGCATCAGACTGGATGGGTGTGCAGAGCCAGAGTCCACCTGCAAAAATATATATGAGTGCATAAAGAGGAATAACCGTTAGTGGTTGCTGATATTCAAGACAAGACAGCTTTCTCCATGGATATCTTGTTTAGGTACTGCCTGGAGGGGAACTAGTGAGGACTCAGCAATTCTGAATATCAGCTTACGTATTTAGGAACCTCATGTCAAACGCTTTCTAAAAAATAGCAAAAAGGCCATTTGACAGACAAAAATGGGGAGATGTGAGCAGCTGAATCTGTTCTCTACCACTGACTCACCAAAGGACATGGAGCGAGTCACCTTATTTCTCCGTGATTCAAATACTCCCTTGTAAAACGAGGCCAACAGAAAAGCAGGTACAGCATTTTCTGTAGAGCCCTGGTTTGTACCTGCTGATGTGTGTGTCTGGGTGGGCTGGGTTGCACAGGAGTTTTCAGTTCAGAAGAAAGGCCTGCAGAGAGACATCAGGATTTGTTAACCCATGCTTTATAATGTTCTGACATCTGGAAGGGCAGAGAAGAATCATTATTGTTAGGATGATGATCACTGTTTCCCTTATTAAGAGGAAATTAAAAATAGGAAGCGGTTATAATTATTATTTTGGACACCATTCCTGTGGCATCATTCTCACCATGCTGTCAGGATTATAATGTAATAGCAAAGTGAATGTCATCCTACAATTCCTTTATTCACTGCAGCACAAGCGTGAGCCAGTGAGATCCCTGCTATCTCCTTCCTCGACACCCAGCCGCGCATTTTCCAATAAGTCTGGCTCCCTCTTTCCGAGGTCCATTGTAACATTAACAAAGGCAGCCAAGTGGTACTGTTAACATCCAAATGATGGAAGGGGACACAGAAAAAAAACAAACCCAGCATCTCTAGGGATTAAAACAATCATCTTGCACCATTCCAGAGGGGAAGAGAAGAATTTCCCAGGTAAAGTTTTATCAATGTCCCTGTCACCTGCTCTAAGGCGAAGTGCTGTTGCCCGTTCCAAGGTCACCAGTTTTTCTCGCTGCTCCACTCAAAAAAGAGAGGACCTTCCTTTGGAAACTGCTAACCTTTTCCTGCATGGAAAACCAAACGAATACACTTTGTTTGGGAAAGGCTTGAACTGGGATTCGTAATAAGCCATCGTTGACGTGACAGACCTTGTTATTGACGTGGAGCCAAATCTTGAGGTCCTTGCCTGAAGGATCAGAAAGATTTGACCCCAGGACTGTTATTAGCCTTGACATCACCAGCTCCTGACATGGGATAGTTTTCCAGTGAACTTGCTTGAGAATGTTTAGAAATGTCAAGTGGCCGAGCCATGAGGACACAAGAACGAGAAGGTGTCAGATTCGCCCAATTGAATGGGAGAATTTCAGTCCTCCCCCTTGCTCTCGTTGGCGATGGCAGTGCTGCTGACAACGTATGTCAGGGTTACACTGCGTTATCAGACCTCTCCTCAGCCCAGGCATCCTTTGTCAGCACAGTCCATGTGTGAGATCCCTGCTAAGCAAGAGCAATGGGATCCCTACACAGGCTCAGAGACCCGTAAGAGCAGTTTTTCAGCACTACTTGTATTGTGGTGGATGGAGCTTGTACCAAATCTCTTCAAGCGGAGGTTGGATGCTGTGTAAGCTGGACAGAAGCCTACAAGTCCTGGTTGTGCTGTGGTAGCATTTTGCCAAAAGAAACCTGGTGTCACATCACGCTGACAGCTTTGAGGGTGAGGAAGGCGAAGGGCAGAGAAGACTAAAGAAGCCAGATAGCTGTAGGCACCGATGTACCACTCTTGAGGTGCAGTGATCCCCATACGTTTACACTTCTTTCAGAGAGGCAAGACTTCTGTGTTTGAACTCTAGTGGAGGAAAGGCTGTGTGTTAGCTAAAATCTCTGGCCAAACTCTTGCTCCATGCTGGGAATAGCTACTGCACTTTCTCTACTTGTAGAACAACTCAGCTCACCATGGTCTAAACCAAACTTGTCAACAATCTTTTCCATTCTCCATTGTCTTCATTGTTTTCAGTGCTGACAACCTTCCTCAGGTACATCCACAGCCTGAATTATACAGTAAATCTTACTCCTGTGCTCATGGACTCAAGCCACCATTCTGGTTGTTGACATTACTGAAGGTCTAACAAGATCTACCATTCATGCCTCCAAAAAACTTATACCATCAAGGTGCCATTATTGTGTGATACTCATAGTTTCATGCAGCTAAAATCAGTTCCACTAACAAAAATGATAACGGGTCAGAATCCGTATCGATCATATATCCACCCATCTATCTTGCCAGCTCTCCGCAATTTCCATAATCCTTGAGAGCACCACTTGTCAGCGTGCTGCAGGAACTCACCCAAAATGCTTTAAGATCCCCAAATTAATCACGGAGGATTCACCTTCCTTTCCATCAGGGAAAACAAAAGCTTGAAATTCAAGGGGAGGGCTGAAATCTACTCGGCTGATTGGCTGGAGGATGCCTTCTCGCCCACACGTCCTGCTCGGTAACATTTCCAAATATTTTTGAGCAAGCTGAAAACAATTGTGTTGGAGGGGCAGAGAGGGCCTGCTAATACCCTATCGGTTTCACATTCTTAGGAGAGTTCCCAGCCCACCGATCCACCGTCCTATATCAGGCAATGAGTCTTCAGCTGGAAACTTTACCCTGGCTCTACCTATTGTCCAATGTTTTCCTTCCTGCCAGATGATTGGAATCACACCAGTTGTTAATTTTACACCTGCTGTTTGTGAATATCCCTGGGTGACCTTTCCGACAACAGCTAGCGCAGGGGAGTTCTCGATGGAGAGATGCACATACACGCATGTGGGAGCAGATAGAAAGGGAACAGGAAGGGGCCTCCCGATGAATGATGAGGGATTAAAATAGCTCTTGCTGGGGCCATAGTGGGATATCGGACAGCAGGAATGATGAAGCGGATGTTTAAAGCAGAGTGAAGTGTCGATCTAAGCACGGAGGGCAAAACAGTGTTATCAGATCCCTTCCTCTTTCCAGGTCTCTCCTTGTGCCCAGTTGGCTGAGCTTCTTACAAAAGAAGAATGTCTCTCTCAGATGCTGAAGCCAAGGTCTGGAAAGTCAGAAAACTTTTTCATTTGGGAATCTGAAAGGAATATCTGCCCTACAGCCCCATTCATCTCTTCCTTACCTTGGTGTAACTGACCTTAGTGCTATCTCTGGAAGGTATTCATCACCCCAAGAGGGATGTGTCAGTAAGGCATGAACAGGAAAAGCCATTGGCTTCACAGTCCTGAATTCTAGCTGGTCTGAGGAAGTCACAGGTGCTCAGATATCACTGTGACCAGCTTTAATACTCAGATTAGGTTAAACAGATCTAGCCCACACTAGAACTGCTGCATTAAGCACACTCTGGTTATTAAAAATTATTTATGGGGCCAGAGATGGATCAGAGGAGAAACTGGCCATGGGCTGTAGCCAGGTCACCTCAACATTTCCTACAGCAGGCTGGTGCTTGGCTGTAGAAAGTGGAGCTAGTATGCATGTGGGAGCAGGAGATGGCACGTTTCCCTCTGAGGGAATACTGAATGTTGGATAAATATCTCAACACAGTGGTGGATGTCTGCTGAGTGGCAGCAGATGTTCGGGGATAGGCAAGCCTGACCCTTGTGGAGGAGAAATCCCCGACGTGGATATCAACACGATTCTGTGTGTACATTGCTCAGTCACAGGCCTCCATCCTGCCTGGTACAGCAGCGATCAGTGTGCCAAGCAATCCCTCTCCCAGCAAGCTCAACACACCCTTTCACCGGAGAACGGCTCTGGCTCAAGAACTGACTCTGTTCAGAGACGATGGGGCAAATCTCACTGTTTGCAAAGCTTCTCTGCCCTTTATCCTGGTCAAGCACAACTCAAATGGAAAAAGGCTTCTCAGATCTGAGCCCCAAGCCCAAAGCAAGCTGGAAGAGCCTGGGGCAGCAGTCCCCACTCCTGTAACTCATCACAGTAACAGGATGAGGGGATCCCATGCTGTTCTAGATGTCACCTTGCAAGAGAGGCTCTCTTTGCATCTAAGCTAATGATCAGCCCCACCGTATCTTGTGCAAAATGGGAACGCTGAGAGTTGACCACTTGCCAAACTGAAGAACAATGTTCTGACAATCTAAACTCCCGCTGTAGTTTTTACCCCAGCAGACAGTGCCCACATCTTCTCCTGACCAAGTGTAGTGTGGAAGACAGGACTGTTTCTGCAGAAAGCCTGTCTACAAGCGCCGGGTGAATAATTTCAACATGCCTCTCAGAAGGAAGGATGTCCCTGACTAATCGTTTTGCTATGGTGTTCTTGCGATTCCTTCTTCTGAGACTTTCAGGACAGCAAGCCACCACTTTCTAAATACTTTTGGCCAGAAACCCACTCAAATGCAGGGACAGCTGCAAACAGTATGATGCACTGTGGGCAGCATCGGAAGGGGTCTCTGTGTCACGTACCTCCAAACCCCTGGAAACCAGGGGAACAATAGTTGTTATCCCAAAACAACAATCCCTCAGCTAAGTGAAACCCATCTTTGAAGATCAGGGATGGCAGATGAGCTTCTCCCTGCAGCCTCACAGACATCCTAACAGCCATCTGCATCTCTGGATTCAGTCCTGTCCTTGACCAACCCAGTTTAGAAAAGGTTTTGTTTTTCTTGGGCTGGTTTTGTTTACAGCCACTTGACCGAGGCAGAGAGTTCACCAGCAGCTGAATGCAACCCAGGCTCTCTCAAGTGTAAGTTCTCCAGTGAAACATCTGGTCACAAGGCAAGGTCAAACGGGCCTGAAACGGGAGAGGGCCACAGGCTCTCTCCACAGAGATGCAGCTGGGAAAAGAACAGGCTTTTCTGGGCATGTTTGAGCATTTGGCTGGGAAAAGGAAAAAGAAAAAGAGAGAAAGAAACAGATACTGCAAAAAAAGCCAGGGATCAAGAGGCTGGTTCTTTTATTGGTTAAAAATCAAGACCACCCTAGTTGCCACATGAATTGCTGGGTCTTATTTAGCAGGAATTCTAGCTGTTCCCAAATAAACAGAAGGTCTCTTCAAGTCCCTCATTTATACATATTTACCGGCATATATATATATGAACTCCTCTATTCCCCACTATCCTGGAATTACCCCCGATACACATCTCAGGCAGAAGACCTTCTTCCCACTCTGTTCTTTCTGCTATTTACCGCTCACAATTGCACTAGAGCTGGAAGGGTAAAGACAGACCTGACCTGCAGCACACTGCAAACCTTGATCTCACAAGTTCCTTAGGACAAGGACCACCCAGCTGCGCTGTGGCTGTACAGCACCGGTAGCACCACTGGTGCCCAAGTCAATGTCTGGTTGCGATAACGACACAAATAACAATATTGCTCACGAACGGCGCGAGAGCTGTTGAGAAGCAAAGAAACCATTCAGGAAGCCTAAAGAATGAACCCTTCCACGCAGCCCCAGGGAATGTTAGCAGCAATCTAACATTTAGGATGTCCTTGTTTTTTAAAAAAAGCCTCGTTCCTCAGAACAAGGATCAGGAAAACACCCATGTGAACCAAATGACCAATCAAGCACACAGAACAGAGATAAAGCTTATGATGGACACACAGCGGGAACTGTTTGGTGAACTGGGATTGATTCATGGACTACCAAAAAATAGCGGAAAAGATTAAATTCACATTATGGCATTCCTACAGCATAAGCTGACCGGCCATAATAACACTAATCCTTAGTACATGATTTTCAGAGAGAAACAAGTGAAGAATAATTGTCTGAGCATGGGACCAAGCACTATTTCTGAGCTCTGATGCTTCCTCCTTTAGGGACCTTCACTAAATCTTTCAACCTTTTTGTGCTTGAGCATCCTTCTTTAAAAGGATAAGGACAATAGCAGTCACTCACCTACTTCACCGGGTAATGAATGATTCTGATAGCTCTCATCGACCTCTTCAAGTCCTATACAGAATATCCGATGTGTCATGCAGCAGTTCGCATCAGCCAGAAAGCTATCATCTCTTAATGGGACAGAGTTTCAAAGGTGATGGACAGGGCAAAGCCTGTGGAAGGACCTGGCCTCTGAAACTTTTTCCTCTGGCATCTCTGTCCGAGCTGGGGCTGGTTTGCAGAAGGATCCACTTTCCTGCGGAAGGAAGTACGGAGGGAGGGGGGCACAACTTGTGCTGAGTGTGTGACTGTCATTGCACAGGGTCATGCTGGAATCCGGACGTCAGGGGCAGAAGCATCTTTTGAAGCACAGCACACCAGCTGCTGCCTTCGTGCTCCAGAAATAACGGACTCCAAATCCAAACCTGGAAGCCAACCAAAATACCAGAAGACCGCCGTGGTTCTCATGTGCATAATCTGATGCCTAATTTGCGTGCACCGCTTGTGTATCTTAATCCCAGCTTTCTAGAGGATGCTGTGCCATCCCTGATTCCATCAGCAGATGGGCTACATCTGCCCAAATGAAAGCCACAGTTTCACCCTACTCAGATTTTTCCCACCAAACTGCTGGATGCAGCTGTTACCCATGCCCCTGCCTTATGCAGCCTTTGGTCCAAATGCGGAGATTTTCTTTCACAAGCTCGTTACCATTTCGATCACCCTTCAGGCTGCCTGGACACGAGCAAGCTCTGATCTGGAGTCTCTGTGCTGCAATGAACACAGTCAGCACGTCTCGGCACATAGCACTGGCGAGTGTTTGCCTGGCTTGGAGCACAGATCCTGTGCAAAACCCCACCCAGACCAGCCAGTTATTCTAACAGTCTATAAAGGGCACATCTGGGTCGGGACTTTACTCAGACATGCTTGGGAGTAGTCATTGCTTACTTCAAAGCACACCTCACCTTCAGAAACTTATTTGCAAAAAGCCAACCACGTGACTTTGCAATTTTCTGCACCCTCCATCCTGCAGGTAGGATCCCGTGAAAAGAGATGTTTGCTCTGACCCTCTGGTGTCTGCAAATAGTGTTGGAGGGATAAAATGGAACCTGGTCCCATGCTTTTCCCAGAAAGTCTGGGGGACAACTCAAGACACATATTCCGTCCCCTAAATAACAAGCAACAACAGGGACACAGAGAATCACACTCTTGTTCCTGAATTAGTGCCTCCCAAAACTGAGCCAGTGGTATTAGGAAAAGGTGTATTTCAAGCCCACGGACTTAGATTTACCGGGAGAAACTGAATGGTTTAGGCATAATGGTAGGCAAACCCAACTTAGAGCACTAAGTATGCACATGCTGGAACCCATCGTAGAAACTGGGCTTGAGAAGCAACATAGTAAAATGTTGATTCATCCTCAGCCCTTTCCTTCACTTCTGTCTCTTTTCTCACAACGGGGAAGAGTCTCTCTAGAAAATTTCATCCCGTATCTTTCAGTTTTGATAAAACAACTTTTCCAGCTGCCTACTCCAAACATACACATCAGTGCACTAAGCGCGGAGTTTTGTCATAACGTAAAGGGTCAAATAGTTTCCCTCTCCTTCTATTTATTCACCTCCTCCAGGTGGATTCAGGTCATTCCCATCCTCTCCTGGGCAAAAGGGGCTTCTTTGCTTGTAGAAGTTGTACCAAAGTAGCCAGCAAGTTTTGGCGAGGCTTCCCCTCTCTCTGCTGCCAGGAGGTGAACTGCACTGACAGAAACCATCTGGGACTTGGGCATTTTTCTTCCTCTTCCTTCAAGCAGAGGTGTTTTGATTAAATTAGTAAAACCATTCATGTTCTCTGGCACTCCTTAACTTTATTTTTGTCAATTCTAGCCAGCTCGAAACATCCTTTCCCAGGTAACATTCCCTAACATTCCCAACATTCTTGGAAGCCAAACCTACTGCCTCCCTGCACCCAGACGACAGACACTCCTGCGCAGTCAGGTCTGGTATGGGCTGGGGAGCCGCAGTGAACCCCTCCAACCCCAGTTCCCTCCAACGAGCTCCTGCTTCCCTCTGGTCCTGGGAGGTGACATCCTCCAGCACTGCATCCCGGCTGGGAAAGGTCCCTGCCCCGCTCCCCGTGGCTCTCACTTAGGAAGCGCCAACCCTCAGCTGAGGACAGGGTGTCCTGGGGGTCCACCTCCGTCGCCTCCCCGTACCAACGGTCTAAGGGCGCTGACTGGAAGCATCCGCGGTGGCTGGGCAGCTCTCCAAGCACGTCGAATGCAAGCTCAGTTCCACTTCCACGGGCTGGGATCACGCTCCGGGATGGCAGCGTAGCCAACCCTCAGATTGCATTGGGCAAAATCCTGAACCAGGGAAAGGGTCCTTAAAGCTTGTTCCCTCTCTCCAGTTATTCACAGCAGGGATAAGTAAGGCCTCATCTATAATCACCTAAAAACATCGCATGATTCCTGCTCTCACAGTACAACAGCTGAGCACGCTGCAGGATACGCAGCAACGTACATTGGTGATGCACCATTACACACTTTCCCATTGCAAGCCCTGTTGAAATGCTGCCATCAAATTATTTGAACTGATCAAAATAGGAAAAAAATAGAATATTAAAGCCCCAGATAACAAATTAATAAGAATAAAAGCATGTAGGTGAGAATTAAGAAGGCATTAACATTCTGATGGCATCTGCTGCCTAAATTAAACTACAGGGAAAAAAAAAATGAGTTCAGCTGACGCTCAGGATCAGGACAAATAGTTCTCAAATGGAAATTACAGTTTTGAAAATTATGCACCAAAAAAGGATCCAATTTAGGACATTTCTGATTTGTGAAGTTCTTTCTCCAGGTGGGGATCTCAGGCTTGACTAGAGGGCTGGCAACATGATGGGCAAGTTGCTGGAGTCACTCAGTTCCTGCATCCCGCAGTAGGACTAAAGCGGCCCATGGTCCGGCTGGGCCAGTGCCTTCTCACCTCCCCGGTCCCTCTGGGGCTCTGTCCCCTTTTGGAATTGGACCATATGGATATGGTGTGTAAAGTGTCTTTCATTCATGCAGACGCCAACTCGGAAAATGAGGAGGAATTAGGCCTGGATTTTCAAAGGAGCTCAGTGTTAAATTATGTGGATAACTGCATCCGTAATTCACATGAGCAGTTACTGTGACAACTAATAGTGAACGTCATAAGTAGCCAGTTGAGCATGTAATGACCTGAGTTATATGCACCATCACGTCTCTTCGGCACACCAGATTAGGTGTGCATACACATTTTGCATGCCCCAGAGGACTTCTACCTCAGCAAAGAGCCTTAATTTCACAGCACAAGCCTGATCTCAGCAGCCAAGCGCAGCACAGACAGTTTATGCAATGCAAAGAGCTGGCACAAACTCCATGGCCCAGGTCAGAATGGATCCTCAGACAGCTAATTAATTTTTACTGCTCCTTTGTGAACTGTAAATTACCCTTCATTTCCTAGATTTCTGTCCCGTTTTTTTGCCTGCCTTTCTCTAGTGAAGCAGTAAAAAAGGGAAAAGTGCCAGTAATAGGCTCCCGTTGTGATAAAGGCAGCCACGACTCACTCACACTTTGGACAATGCGACGACCGGAATACAAAGGCAATTGGGTTTCAAGAAACTGTCCAGAGACAGCGACTGTTCCTGGAGATGGGAGGATACGAGGAATATTTTAAAAAAGAGGGGAGGGAGGAGTGTCTGTTTTTGCAGGACAAACACAACCAAGCTCCTCTCTTGCAGAGGGTTAAAAACTAGATAAATAATCTTCACTTAGAGACCAAGTTCATCAGTATTGCCTGCACAAGAGCAGAAGGAAACTGCTTACGACGCTGAACCGCTAACAGCCTCCCCTTCTCACTCAGAGAGCAGAGGAGAGCCTCTCCGAGAATGAGTGACCTTCAGACCACACACACACACCAGAGTCTTTAAGGAGCAGCCCCGGAGCAAATGGTGCCAGAGCAAGGACGGGCAATATTTTTTCAAATTTTTTCAATACGGCCGTGACCCTGTTCAAAGACTAAAGCTGCCCATTCTGTTGAATCCAGATAGCAACACCCTGCCAAGGAAAGACCTACTAGTATATACAAACCTGCCAAAACATGGCTCCAGTGTCTGCTCTTTGCTGATGCCACTCTTACCCAAACCTCTTACCTTCGGGCACACACCTACAAGAGGCAGAAGTAGCTGTAGGGAAGAGATCATAACACACCTGAGGTGAACTTTGCACAGGCTCTGCTGAAACTCAGGACAGCTTCAGCATGGTGAGAATCACTTCACCCTTGTGCCAGGACACCAGTATTTGCATTAAATCTGTGAATAACAAAAAGGTATTACTGGAATTTTCATGTGGTTGCATCTACCAAAT
This sequence comes from Phaethon aethereus, assembly GCF_964289735.1. Classification (NCBI taxonomy): domain Eukaryota; kingdom Metazoa; phylum Chordata; class Aves; order Phaethontiformes; family Phaethontidae; genus Phaethon; species Phaethon aethereus. Next base: position 4,013,021 of record NC_138591.1, read on the forward strand.
GCCCCTTGAAAGGCCATGGCCACAAGAAGATATGGAAGATCTCTGGGTCCATGCTGTTGGGATGCTGCAGGAATGAGAACACAGCATTGTTGGGGTGCCTTTATGGGGCCTTCAGCGTATTAGATACTTATATTGCAAAACACCACATTCCTCAGCTCTGACTGAGCCTCTTTTATCTCAGCTGCAGATTCCTAAGCCGAAATCGCTGCCAGATGACTGTGCGCAGTGAGTTAATGGCCACAAAACCCGAGCTTCTCTTGGCTCAAGTCATTTAGCCATAGCATCAATGACGTTATCATGTTCAGCCCATATTTACTACAGCTACAAACTGATTCAGAGAAACCTGGAGTACAGGATTAATCATTACTCTTGGGATGTTGAAAATGGATACCAGAACGGACTTCCAAATTAGGTATCTAAAAGTCCTGCATCTCCCAGGAGAGCCCCATTACATCTCCCTACTCGTTCTAATGGAATCTATAGTATGTGAGCACGGATTTGCCTCCCACAAGCCCTCCCTGCATAATTAGCCCCAGCTCAGACTGCTGCTCTCTGTAATGGCTGGAGAACCACTTTCTTCAGGCTACCGAGATGTAAAGAGGAAATGTTTATTGCAAAATGCAAGTCAACCACAGCCAGTGGGTCTGGGCCATGGTGGAGGGATACAGAAATGGCTGCTGTTTTTTTTTTTTTCCTCAGAAATAGAACTCACTAAAAATAGCAGTTCCTCAGGAACAAGACTGCCTGAAAATAGCTGTTTCTCAGGAGCAGGGCTGGCTGCTTCTGAAAGAAGTAGCTATTAATGTATAATTGTCCCTGAGGCTGACTTCTGAGAAAATGCTGTACATACAGAGGGCTGTAAAGAGATATGTTCACAGGCAGAAACACAGGCACCCCTCTCTTGTCAGAGGTCCTGTAAACTCCAATAGCTCACGTAAGTGCATTTGGTTCACTAATCTCAGGCACAGTTAGATCTGTCACAGCACTGGGAGGTATTTTCCTCTGTCCTGGTGAAAGCAACACTCTGGGATGCTCTTATTATCTAGACCCGTAAATGACAAAGCCTCCATCAGCTCTAACCAAACCTACCATGGTTCTTCACCTGGGACTGCGAAAGCCTTGCAAGCTGGAGCCAGATCGGAAACTCCAGCACTCTCTTTCCACAAAAGATTAAAGAACTTTGTTGAATTGCAGGTTGTGCAGTCTACTTCCAATTTCCTGCTCTACTCAGCACTTAGAGTTTTCTCATGCAGATGCTACAGGGCAATAAATCTTCTGAAGAATGATCCTACATTTCTCCCACTATGGTGTTGCCTTGTAATGAGGAAAGACAAATTGCTTGTGAGATTGGTTGATCGGTTGGTTATTCCCTAAAATGTCTCACTCATCCCTCTCATATCACCATGGGTTCAACAGCTCATTTCTCGTGTCATCTTTTTCCTTCCTGGCACAGACAGACGATATCTGCACAGAGGCCATGCTCCTCGTCTTCGTCTCCCCTTAAGAAAAACTCCAGCTGGCCAAAAGAAGCAGAGATTTTAAAACAACCAGAAGAGGCGAATTTTGCAAAGCAGCAGCTTTAAGGAAACAGTAATGCAGCTGAAATACAGGAGGCTCTGCTTGATTGCTGCCACCGTTTCAATCCCACAGCACGAGCGCCAGAACCCACAGTAGCCTCTGCTGAGAGCATCCTTGGATCCCAAAGGCTGGGTAGGACTGGGCTGTGTTGTCACCGGAGGGAAATCTATACCCTGCTTCTTCCAGGCTCTGCTTTAAGTGCTTCCTCAAGTCATACCTCTCCTCTGTTCACCGGTGATCTGACGCTTCAACATTCCGCTAACAGCAGAAGGAGGAGGAAGTGCAAGGCTGAAGTTCTAGCCACTGAGTAGCACAAGGCAGGTCTTTTGCTCAATAAGCAAAAGTTTGAGTCTTTTAGCTCAATAAATCACTCTCTTTTTTTCCTGACCAAATTCCAGCAAAAGAAATGGCACTCTGCTTGCAGTTACAGCAGGCTGCAATTTTCACTATGGAAGCTACCTTTGGTTCGGTGGGTAGGCTTACATTGCAGCGTACAACAAAGACAGACATGCTCAGACTTCATTTTAACCTCGTTTGCTTAGGAGGGAGTACCAGAGAAGCTGCAGCGAGCCTGATTTCACATACCCACAGCTGTGGGAAATTTGTAAAACACAAAATATATGGTGCCAGAACTCCGGTGTCTGACATGGCCAGGCAAAACTAGAGCAGGTGTACATACCCCTGCCACACAGCCATGACGTCTAACCACGCTGTTAACTGATTTTTCCTTTCCCTATTGCTAAGTGGTATTGTTATATAATCTAAACCACATACCTAAAGGGAAAGATCTATAAAATACAGATATATACATACAGTCCTTGCCTTTTTATTTTGTTAAAAGTTTTGAAAAATGCCTTGGGACCCTCAAATCAAATAGCCCGTGAAAGACAGACTGCTTCACAACATTTCTGTTTGGTAGCAGCAGGGTGAGGAGTTTTTGCAGCTCAGATCGGTTTGATTAAACAAGCATTTTGTTGCAGCCATCATACAGCGCTCATTAAAAAATACTCTACATTTGTGTAGCATTTATCATCCAAGAATCTCATCATGTTTTACAAAATGTAATTAATTGACTTTACAACTCTCCTCAGAGAGGGATAAGGAAAATGGAGAGTTGCCTTAATCCATCACCGCACCGCAGCAGACGCTGGGTTAGAGGAAAGCAGCTGTTCAACAGCATGCAGCAGCACTAGGACAAGAGATCTCCAGGCAAAGTCACCCAGGGAATGTACTACACGCCTTGAGTTTGCATGAATTGTGCACTTCCACTATGGGTTAAAACCCGAATCTTGCAAAAAGGAGGATGATTTTTCGCCCCCACCTCGCACCCCGCAGGACAGCACGCCTTGTCTCCGCGAGAAGTATTCCATCTGTTGAATCCCCGGCGCTGCTAAGGACCAGGGGCAGCCACAATCCTGACCAGAGCTGCGAGAGGCAGAAGATAGAAAGCCATACAGCCACAATTGCATCTCACCGTGCTGAAATGCTGCGCAAGCTGGCGCTTAAAGCGGAGGGAGGGTCAAGTGCCCTTAATCCCTTGCTTACAGCCCTCTCCCCGCCCCATCAGTAAATTCACACCTGCTAAAGGTCACCCTGAAACCAAATACATTTGAATGCTTCTTGCTGCTCTGTCCCAGTCCCCTGCGGTCCCTCCCAGTTCACGCTGCAGAGCAGGAGAGGGAAGGGGGGTGCCCGTGTGCCCTGCTTGAATGTCAGTCGCGTGGCTGAAATCCCAGCCGACTCTTAGCTGATCTTTAGAGAGGAATCTCTTTCTCACCTTGGCTTTGAGCTCCTTGCTTGCCGAGCATAGAGGATAACATGGCCACCGGGCAAGCCTGATGAGACAGATCTGTTATGCCACTTTCACTACCTTGCAAAAAGCCAGACTTCGATCTGGTGCAAGTTGGGGAGGGAGTGCAAAGCGTCGCTCATTTGCAAGTGAAGTGTGACAACAAAAACACAGAGATAAGCGTAGGGAGAGAACGATGCAAACACACACGCATGCATCCGCGCTGCACCACAGCGAAGCGCGGAGAAACTGGACAACAGATGGAAGAGCAGGTATTTCACCAACTAATCAAACACAGCCATGAATCCTGTACCAATGACTGCGTCTATTGATGGGACCGTGGCTGTGGCTCTCCCACTGCAGCCCTACAAACCTCCTGATTCCTTCTAAGAAGATGCTTAGCTCACCCACTGGTAAAAAAATAAGAATGAGATCTAAACAAAACAGTAGTGCTCCTTGGTTCCAAAGCATTTACTTCAATCTGAAGTCTTCTCGCTATGACAGGTTAAACAACTGCAGCCATCAGGAAGAAAGAGAAACCCTGGGATACAAGCCCTCCCAGAAGCGCTCAATGGGGAGATGCACTGGGCTGAACTGGAGACTGGCTGTGGTCTGAGATCTGCAGAAAGCAACATCAATGGCCATCTCCACAGGGCTGTGGAAGCGATAAAACCCCAAAGCCACCAGTGCCTTTTTTCTGAATTAGACTGCTGTCAGCAACTGAATTTCTTCCAAGACACAAACCAGCAGAGGAAGAATAGCCATCCACTTTTTTGGCTGGGATGGTCAGACAGACACTTTCCACGCATGGCTACGCAAGTGCTGAGTATGTTCATCAGACGTGAATGCGGGAAGAGAGGAAAAGTTACAAGGATTGTGCTGAAGGAACTGACAGAGGATTCAAAAGTGGTAACAAGGTGATTTTTTAAGCCTCCGTCACACTATTTAATTAGTCTCCAAACCCTCCCCTGATAATATGAGGCCCATTTGTACAACCCTCCTGCTGGGCCACTCACACTTAGCCAAACAGACACATTGATAAGATGGGATTCATCACACCAACCTTCTGCACAGATGGAAGGTGTGTTCAGCCCTGCCCTTTGGCATTGATAACACCGTGGTTTTCCAGCGGGTACATGTCTTTCCTCTTTTTAGCATGAGGCAACTGTTGTTTACTGGTCCCTGGTTTTATTTTCGTGTTTGTCTGCAGGAAGCAGGCAGTCTCAGATACAGCTGTCGCTGCAGCGGATTTATCTTAGTGAAAATTCCTGCTTTGGTTTTGCAAGTGTTTTAATTAACGTAAATTATTTTACTACACTTTACTACTGATAGCATGTAATTATCTCCCCACAGGTATATATTTAGCAAACCAGCAGGCTGATCAAAGACCTACAAAATAAGGTACTTTTGCAACTGACACTAGATACAAGCAAAGGCCAACAAGATGAGACCAAAGGCGGAGGGAGAAATGAAAGGAGGTTTTAGCGAGGTGGGTGCTGGTCTCTTCTCCCAAGTAACAAGCGATAGGACAAGAGGAAATGGCTTCAAGTTGCACCAGGGGAAGTTTAAATTGGATATTAGGAAAAATTTCTTCACCAGAAGGGTCATCAAGCACTGGAACAGGCTGCCCAGGGAAGTAGTTGAGTCATCACCCCTGGAGGTATTTAAAAGACATATAGATGTGGTGCTTAGGGACATAGTTTAGTGGTGGGCTTGGCAGTGCTGGGTTAACGGTTGGACTCGATGATCTTAAAGGTCTTTTCCAACATAAATGATTCTATGAATTCCCCCTCCCCAGTCCTAAAGACAGGGCTCAAATTTCTCCACTTGAAAAGATAATCAAAACATTAACTTACACATTTTATCAGAGGAGCATGAAGATGCATCGATACTCAAATGCTGTGAAGGAGAAAAGAACTATGTACATGCTAAACTATTAATCATTGGTAAACAATCTCCTTTGTAAAGTGTTTTGAGGTTGACTAAGGAAACTGGCTCTGTAATAACTCAGAGCAAGCAATCCGCTTACAATCATAGGTTAATTCTTTCAACTGCTTTTGCTGGTTCAATCCCTAGGTATTATTATCTATGCAAGGCAATTCACCATTTTCCTGAGGAAGTCTGACTATGGAAGAGATTCCAAACTCCACACCCCTTTCTCACCCTATTCAACTCGGGAGTGGTTTCCACTGCAAGCACATTTTTAGATGAATGAGGTTGAGACCTATGCTGAGCAGCTGCATTGCTCTCACCACATCAAAATGTTCATACAAATAAAAAGTAAGAGATTGGACCAAGCTACCTGGGACCATAACTTTTCTCCAAATTACCGGTTGATAAAATGTGCATCTCTCCACTGACCTCCTAGAAGCGCTGGTAGCCTATGATTTCTCTTTCTCCTTGATGGCTGCAGCTGCTTAACCTGCGCTGGTGGGAAGACATCAGCTTGAAATAAGTGTTTAGGAGCCAAGAAACATCCTACGCCAAACCACATGTTTCAGAACCGTATCTGTCCACTTGTGTAGGTTTGATCCTTTATTAAAAGCACTGGGTGCTTTGTCATCAGTTTCAGTGGGCACAGGATCACTTGGGTAAATCCTCGTCTCTTGACCTTCTTGAAGGCCACTCTGTGCTGCTTTACACACCTGTGGACACTGTGCCTGCATATTACTACAGCATCACTGGCCACCAGGCCCAGGTGAGACCCTGAGTTTTCAAGGGTGGCTCACAGAACAGAAAAAATGATCCCAGCCTCTAAGGTCTTACAGTCTGAGAAAGGTTGTGTTATGCTTTTTACTTCTCCTTTTCAGCAACTTTAATGAAGAGTGTTACTTAACTTTTCAGGCCACAGCTGAATCTTTGGACTGAAAGCTGCAATATTATGTGTTACGGTTGCTACCGGAAAAAGGAAACCTCTTTCGTATCTATTTACGTCTTTTGCAAAATAACCTGGGTTTTTTTGAATTATGTACTCCCTATTATTTCTATGCCACTACTTATAAACTTCACAGCATTTTCTAGAGGGGTCTTCAGTAAGATGAAAACCTCAGGGCAACACTCCATTAGGCTTTTATTTTTATAGGTTGGGTTAAACCTCCTTGAAACTGGTAGGTTTAACTGCGTTCCTTTATTTCGGGTAGCTGAAGGAGACATTAAGTCTATTTCCACCCACAATGCAAGATTGCTCAAGTACCTGAAGGCTCTGGGAGGACAGTTTCGGGTTGGATATTAAAAGGAAAGAAGGTTATGTGTGGATGGACAATACAGTTCAGGTGGAGGAGGAGACAGAAGATGGTATATTGAAACAGGCAGGGAATAGAAACTTCAAACAGCCTGAACAACCGTTGATATAAAACCTGGACTGAGTACAAGAAACAGGGATTTGGGGTCACATTGTTGCCTACAGCAGGTCTGGAGCTATAAGCAAGGAAACTGGCTCAACTGCGTGATTTCTTCTGTGTTCAGGAAAGGAGGGCTGTGAGCATTCTTGTAGGCAAACAGAAATACATCAGACATATCTTTCTTCATCACTCCTCCTCCAACCTGGATCAACCAAGAAGACCCTGAATTTTGGCCAGCACCACAGGTCACAGGGAAGAAATGTGTGCTGCAAAACCTCCTGTACTTCTGTACCATTTAACTCTTCCTGCTTGCTTCAGGATTAAGATGGCATAAAGACAACAGCACTGTGCCTCTCTTACTGTACCAGAGCAGGTAGTTCAGGTCAAGGTTTAGGTCACTGCTGTCACTAATTGCATTGGAGATGTGCCCTGTTATGGACTTCCATTCCTACTCTAACAAACCAAATTTCCCCAGATCTTGCTACAAGCACTTTGAGCAACTCTATGTGCTCTTCTGCTCTGCAGGGAACTCCTTAAAATGAGGCACCTGCCGTTGGCTTTTTTCCTGTAGGTGAATTAATCTGCCTTGCATGAGTAATCCTATTTAAAACAATAGGTTGCCTTGCAAGAATGAGTGAGGCAAGTTTGAAGCATGCTTTTATGCAAATACTGTAAAAAGGCCACACAGTAGTTCATCAGGGGACACTTCAGCAATAAAATGACAGTTACCGGTAAAGTCCAATAATAAAATAAAGGATAATTTGATAAGGGGATTTTTAACCCATTTAACAGGGACTAAATTTGGAATCCTTTCTTCAAGTGATCAGGCACACTATACTTTCCTTACTCTACTTAACAGAAAGTAAAAGAAAAAAAAAAGAGGCACTAATCTATTCCTCCTGCTTTTATTTTTATGTTATGGGAGAACACTATTCAATGTAAATAAATTAGTTTCAGTAAAATAGAGGTTGAAGCTAGGCAGACATGTAGACCAGCCTCTGAGCAAGACGCATTGCAAAGTACCATATCTCTTGAAACAACTGTGCTCCCATCCTCAACTCATTTAATACCAGGTAACACAAACCCTACAGATTATAACGCAGGGGCAGGAGGAAGGCACATGCAGTAAGAATCTGCAACCTAAGAGAAGTAAAGGCTGCAGAGATCAGTAGTTCAGTGTTCATGTAAAAGCCTTGTGGGCCCCCTTCAACGTCTTTAATTTAGTCTTCATCATCTCTCATCTGTTCTAACAGTCCTCTGTGGGATGGAGATTTAATATCTAGGAAATCTGGGGTCCTGGCTGACCTGTCATCAACAGCGGTGGATGGCTGCTCCCTGTTTACTGCTGTATCACTTTGCTTTCCAGATTCAGCACAATAAACAACAACAAAACCTGAGACTATTTTATGAACCTGAATGATAGGATTTAAAACCTCTAGAGGTCAGGCTAATGGAGAGCATCTTTCCAGCAGCTGCATTCTGCTAAGTGCGAGTGACACCTGCTGGAGTCCCCCTCCCTGTAACCCACCCTGGTACCACCATGGCCACCTTTGCAGGTGCTTTATCTGTCCAGGGTGGTGCTTCCAGGGGCCTGTATGCACTGAATCCCCTAGAAAGACTCTTGGGAATATGAAAGAAATCTGGGTGGCTCTTTCCTATTGCGGGAAGGCAAAAGTTGTCTTTATCTGCACATTATCTCTTCCACCACTCTGGTTATGCAGGTTTACTTCCACCATATACCTCTGCTTCGGCCTTTGACATCCTTGCAGAGGAGCTGTTCTGAAATGCAGCATATTCCCACAGGTAAATGTCCTGAGTGGGCACTGAAATGGGACAACACGATACATTATTCATCTGTCATGTAATCCCTGTGAAAAATAGTCTAACATTCCTCCTCTTGTCTTGACGCCACCAAGAAGACTGTGGGAGAGGGCAGGTGACCCCTGGAAGCGGTCTGTGAAGCCTCACTTCTTACTTTACAATATACAATAACAAATGTAAAGGTATGTTGCAGTATATACCATCTGTCAATGCACATTTACAGCATTAAGAGTTGCAACTTCTTCAGAGCACAATGCAAAAGGTTCATTTGTGGGACATCAGCAGCCCCCAAAAGACTGCTGATGAAGTCTCGTGACGGTGCTGATGATGACATGTGAATTTTTCTCTCTGCTATTTTCACAATCTGCACGAGGCTTCACCTCTGGCAAGCGCTGGCACCTGACATCCCACAACGTACGGTGGGGATGGGGCAAGGCCCTGGCCTGCCCCAAGGCATCAGAGGTCACCCTGCACAAGTCACCCAGTGTCGCTGGGCCACCGTCTCCTGACAAGGGCCCCTGCCCCTAATGAGGCCTTTTGGAACCCGGCAGGGCGGGAAAACCCCCCAGGGTGCCACCAGCCCCATGACAGGCCACCAGTGCTGGCAGGGCCTCACACAGACAGGCCTCAACGCAATGCCTGTGGCAACTGTGGCAGCGTGTGCAGCCCCCGCTGGGGAACCGACGTCCCTGGTGAGGAGACGGGACGCGCAAAAGGCGACGCCGGGGCCAACACCTCCTCAGTGCGGCCGTCCGGGCAAGGGGGCGCGCGACCCGCCCAACATGGCGCCACCCTTCCCTACTCACCCAACATCCGGGGTTCCCGCCTGACCTTCTTCCCGTGAGCCTCAGCGGCCCGTCCTTTCCCGACGTCCCCCGCTACGGCGCAGAGTAGCAGCGGCAAGATGGCGCAACCGCCGGGTGAGTGTGGCGGCTGCCAAGGTGACCGCGGCTCCCTCCCTTCCCCTCTCTCTCTGACCGGGCTGTCTCTCTCTGTGCCGCAGTTCTCCTCAAGGACATGAAGCTGCTGGACGTGAAGCTGGGCCAGCTGCCTACCTGGCTGGCCATGAGAGACTTCACCCCCGGCGGCATCGTGGGGGCCATACGAAGAGGTGAGTGGGGCTGAAGGAGGCCCGCGGCGGGGCTGCCCGCCCTGCAGAAGCAGCTCCGCACCCCCTCGGCCGGCCAGGGCCCGGAGGCTGTGAAGCCATCCTCCTGGCGGAGCTAGGCAGATCGATGCATGAGCGTCTCTGGCTGCTGGAGTGGACCTTGGCTGTGGCCGGGGAGATCCGGCCGCACAAAGGCTGCTTCATGGCAATTTTTGCTTTCCCAGAGCAGTGCCTCCTGTAGCGTCTTGTTCTCCCATCTCCCATGTAAATGTGTTTCTCGCATGGGCTTTATCCACCAGAGGTTTGTTTTCCATATTGGCAACTTGACTCCTGAAACTATTTGCTGAAAATCTGGAGGTTTCCCAAACATCACAAGTAAATAAAAAAATGCAGTGAATCCCTAAAGATGATAAGGACACATGGCTTTTATAGATCGCTTGGCAAAAGTTTTGACTGATGCCCTTTTCTGTCAATACAGATACGGCATTCAGGTAGACTTAAACACAAAATACCGAATGCAATTGTCTGCATAATATATATACATGAGTATGAAAGAATCAGAGAGTTCCAAAGCAGCTTGACCTCATGAAAGTCACAATAATGATTAGGGAAAAATGATAAATGGCGCTTTTGTTTCCCCCTCCCCTTTTTTTTTTTTAAGGCTTAGCACTGTTAGCTTGAGTTCACCTTGCTTAACTAACACACAAGTTGTGTTCTCGCAGACTTGCTTCTGAGACCCTCAGGTGTTTCATTAGAAACAATTTCCTGAAGTTCTGTGAAACTGGGCTGCTGCTTTCTGACACACAAAAATACGGAACTCTTCTGGCTGCTGTGAAAACTTTTCTCCTACACAGGTTACGACAGATATTACAGTAAATATATCGATGTCAGGAAAGGAGGCCTCGGTGGTATCTCCATGGTGCTTGCTGGTTATGTTGTTGTCAGCTACATCTGGAGCTACAGTCACCTGAGTAAGTAAAAGCAGTATGGCCATATGTCTGTAGTGCAGCTTGGAAGATTGCCTGGGGCAATAAAAACAATCTGCTGCTGCTTTTAGAAATAAAGTGAAAGGCTGTGCTGACCATTGCTGCTTGAATCCAGGACTGTTGGCAAGCAGACTTCTTCCAGCCATAGAGAACTTGAATGCTTTTAGTAAGTTACCAGATGGACAGTATTTTCTTGGTGATGAAGATCTTGTTGCCTGTCTGACCTGAGAGTACTTAAAAACTACATGCTCTTTTTTTTTTTTGAGAGTGCTTTCTTTTCTGCAGTTTCAGGTGTGTTGTTTTTCTCTTGTGATTTCAGTAAAATTAACTTGCTTTACTTTGAATGACACAGAGCATGACCGCCACAGGAAGTACCACTGAAGCGTGAAGGTGCAGCTCCTGAACAGACTTGGCTACTGGAACAGTTGTCATGATGGAAGACATCAGAACTATTCATACTAAAAATCTGTGGTATTATGACCAATAATAAAGTGCATACCCTTTAAACTTGCCAAGCTGACACTCTTGTAACTGACTTGTTAATTGTACTGTGCAAGTGAGTTTGTCTTCTTAGAGTTTCACCCTTCAAAGATCAGTTCAGAGATGGCTGGGAAAGCATCTGCTACTTGGGTTGCATTATGAACTGGGGAAACTATTACAAATTATTCCTATTTAACTGTTTGATGAAAGTAAAAAGCAGGGGATTGCTTCATAGTGGCTGTTATGTACAGGCTGGACAACTAGCTGAAAAGATACAATATATTGATTTGAAAGAACAGTATTTGAGCTTTAAGAGGCCTGTTGGTATGGCCATGTGTTTCTGGTTCTCAGTCAGGCTGTCACCTGGGGACTGTAGGTATTTGGGCAGTTTTCTGTCCTTGCAGAGCACTGCCTCATATGAGATTGGTTTAGCTTTAAGAAGGTCTGCAACTCCCATTCTGCCATGGGGATTCTAATGCTTCTTACCTCCACTAACCCATTTCTATCAAAACTACCTACTTTCATTACTAAAAGAAGCTGGAAGGTTATAATGGGTATAAGTTTAAAAGACTTTGACTATAACAAAGGTCCATGAAGTTAAACTAAAGGAAAACTTTGCTTCTTGACTTAAATGCAGTGGTGAGAAGTTTAGCAGGAGACACTATGTGCATAAATGCAGCTTAAAGGAGCATCTGTGGGTTTGGCCCCAGCTGATGAACTTCCTCACACATCCCTCCACGCATGTGCATCCCGCTGTCGCAACACTACCTGCTGACACTTGGCAGAACCTGCAGTATCCTTTTCTGAATAGGAGGGAGAACAAAAACCACTTCAAAGGGATACAAAGGATTTCTCAAGAGCTTCAGTGGTAACAGGAAGGCTTTCGGTTTTGGAAAACATCTGTTCAGGTAGTGAAGACCATAAACTCCTGAACTAGACAGGGAAGGCAGCCAGACACCGAGGTGTTGGTTCCCTTTCCATGTGCCTAGTTACATGCAGGTAATACATCTCGTAGTGAGAAGTGTCTGATGGTCTGTCATACCATAGTCACTTACACTTGGAACTTCCTATTTTGACTGACCGCGACTCCCCACAGTGAAATAACTGCAGTTATTCAAACCAACCTAAGTTCCGGTCACTTCTCTTAATCTAGTCATATTACCTTGTTCTTAAAAAATAAAGAAGAAAAATTCACAGAAAGCTTTTCCATTGGTACATTTCAATAAAAACAAAGTATAAAGGCAGTCAGCAAATGAGAAATGGGTTAGAATCAATAAGGCTCATATTGTAGGTGCAAATTTTTTTTTTAATTCACATTTTATCATTGGCCCTTTTGAAATAGTCTTCTCACAAAATGGATGGGTTTTGGCTTGCAAAATTGCTCTACCACTTTAAAAAGCAGTGTTCCATAAGAATATACATCTCCACTTCTTGGTCTTCTCTAGGTTATGGAAATACCTGCTCAGTGTGAGCTGGACAACGGAGGCGGGGGCTGAGAAAAGGCTCTTCTATTCCTACTCTTCAAGCTGTGTTCACTTCTCTCCTTGCTTTTTGCAAAGAGAAAATGAGCACAGATGTGTCTTTCCTACAATCGTTTGGCTAACCACAGAGATGCCAATTTATTCTCCCCTTGATTCATTCTCACTCAGAAAATTAATTTCTAACCTTCAGTATGGCAAGAAGCACAGAAACAAAGCAAGTGGATGAGAGTTTTACAGCCTGATGTACGTGATGCATTAAGTCAGCCATCAGGACAAGCTTACCAACTACAACAGGCTGGACCTCGGAACACGACTTTGCTTTTTAAGAGCTACAGGATAGCAGAATCCCTGCTTCCTCACTGAAGGGAAGGCATTTCAAATATTAATTTTCCCAACCAGTCTTCCTGTTTCCACAGGGAGGGCTGAAACGCTGCAGGTTCTCCAAAGAGAAGTGGCAGAAGGAAAACACTTTAAAGAAACACTGGCGTAAGATGCGTTTACGTAGAATGCTGCACCGGTGAGGGGTTTGCATATCTATTTGCTTTTAGATCTACCTTTCCACAGGGCTCAATGAAAATAGGCAGAGACGAAAATCTATTTTTAAAAGGTTAAAACATAAAAAAAAGTTGTGGACAATTACAAAAATGTTGCTTAGCAGCAGCCAGCCTCTCACCAGTTCTTTCAGTAATGGCATTAAAAAACAACCTGATTAATAGTTCAAGACATAGTGCTAGGCAGAAACCTTTTCTCAGTGTTAATAGCTCCCTTGCACTCTTCGTTCTGCTCTTTCACTGTCCACTGAGAAAGGCCAGATGTCCTTTGGTGCATCTGTTGGCATAATGACCTTTTTCACCACACTAAAAGAGAAAGAGAGAGGAGTTATTACACAGTTACAACTTTTTCCCCTCTAGCTGCCTTTATTAAAGTAGCTGGCAACTTGTTCCAGTCTGGAAGCTTTTCTGTGCATGGAAGATGCAGCATTTAGCAGGTGAAGTGAAACACGGTGTCCCACGGGACATGATTTATGGGCTATTTCTACTCTCTGGAGCAAAAGCTGCTTCTGTGCTGGGATCGACCTGATGCCATGTTATTATCACACACCACAAAGGAGAGTGCTCTCAGCACACTGCTACAAACAGCAAAGGCTGTAACACAGAAGGAGAATTTCAATGTTTGAGGCTTCCAAAACTACTCCATCTGACACGCACTACATCAGAGACACATAGGGACTCTCCTGATACACTATCCTGAATTAGATAGAGAAAAGTGCATCTGAACAGGAGATTCACGACTTTGCACCTTGAAGCTATTCCAGCCCAGAAAGAAATGCCAGTATCTGATGCTACAGCATTCTCCAGATATATAATTTACTTGCAGCTAAAATAATAAGCAGCTATTAAAGGGTTTCAGCGAAAGATTCAACTACTTAATATCCCTGTCCAATCACAATAATTTTTACCCAAACAAGCACTTTAGGCCCAGAAGTTGGCATGTACAACGACGTAACTGTCAAAGCTGGTGGGACAGGAAGATTCTTTGCCCTTTTCTAGCAGCTAGGGCTGGAGCTTTTGTGGAGAAATAAACAGAGATGGAATCTCAATTGTGTTGAAGTTTTACCAGTGCTCCCTAATGAGCAACCAAAGTGAATTCCTTCGTTTGACAGTGACAGGGTGCACTTACAGCTGCAATACTGAACAGTCTTTGCATATTCAATTTCTGGTACTTGCAAGGACCTTCCATGCTAACAGGGGAGACTAAAATTTTTCTACAGTCACCAAGTATAAGCAAATTAACTCATGAGACAAAACTAATATTAGTTCTTATTTTGAAACGTAAAGATCAGCAGTCTCCCTTAACCGTCATTGTGGTAGGGCTTCCTGTTTATTAGCAGATGAGCAAAGTCTGTCCTACTGCAGCCTTAATTGTCACAGTAAGTCCATGAGCTGGCAAACTAGTGACCTAGAGGCTTCAGAACTCGATGCTAATTCCCACAGCTGTATCCACGCACCAAAATGGAGTGTCTATTGAGCAGCAGAGTGCACATTTCATGAACCTGCTTATGCTGTGAAAAAACCTTTTGCAGGACCAACACCCCTTATCACAACAGTTCGTTCCTTTGCCTGCGGCAAGCAACCAGCAGCAAAGCAGCGTGATGTAGTTCAGGTGATGAGCACTCTGTACTTCTTAAGTCTAGTACCCTCTGCTTCCCTCCCCTCTAAATTACCTTGTAGCAGGTGACCTGCTCCAGCGGCCGGGGTCCTCTATTCCCAGTGTTGTTATTTTGAGATTGCATGACTCCAATGACTTGCGGTGTCCTCTGTTGGTTAGGAGAAGAGTTCCGACTCATTAAGCAAATCAAGGATAAAGACCTTTAAGGTTGTTATTTTATTAAGAAGGGAAAAGAGCACCCCACATATCAAGTGATCAATTTTCCTTCAAATCTGTGTGTGGGTGCTCTGCCAGCTGGAACACCAGCAAGAAGAAATCAAGCACCGAGGCTTACAAAGGCCAGCTATCCTGCTTTTCTTTGAAAGCAGATTTAGAGAGTAGGTTTAGGCCGGTAAAATATCATTGCCATTACTGAGATGTCACACAGATTACAAAACTGGCAGATGGCCGCACAACCACATGTGACATGCTTCTATGTAACGTGGGAGTGTTTTGTGACTAGATCTCCATGTAAAGTTGGAGTAATTGTAGGGCTTTCAGCACTATAATGGCACTCAGGGTTGGTCGCTGCTTAATTCTTGCATAGCACCCTCCCTGCCAGGCAGTGCCCCAAGCAACGGAGCTGCCACTGCTGGCCTCTGAGCTAGAGGACAGTACTAATAACTGAGAAAGTTAAGCAGGGCGAGGGGAGAAACAGAACAAAGCAAAACACACGGACGAAGGCAGCAGCAGTCTGTTGTGATCAGATGGTGGACGTTAGAAGGCTGGGAGGAGGGGAAAGAAGGCAGTGCTTTGTGGTTTATTGGGATTTTGTCTCCAAGTTCTTAATTACAAAAGGGTATCACACCCTGTTGTAAAATAGGAAAGGTTTTCCCTCATTCAGTGAGTATTTCTCCAAGGCTCTCCAGCAAGTGGGATCCAAGAGCCCAGGTGTCCAGTTCTGACCACTAGACAATACACCCTCTTTTAAAGCACTGTGGGAAATGCTTCAAGGCTGGGTGTGTAGGGGAGGCAGGGGAATTGTGTACCTTTTGCTGTGTTTGTGTCGGTTGAGGCAGTGGTGGTTGCTCTGTGGTTCCCATTGGCAGTTCAAACCGAGGGCTGGTTTAGATGGAAACAAGAAAATTGATCCTCAAATCATATGCCAACATTTTACCCTCAGCTCAGTCAAGTAACTCCAAACAATAAAACAAACATTCAGCCAATTAAATTTGGCTCACAGGAAATAGACTTCCCCCTCCCCACTTCTCTGCATTCTGATGCTCAGCAATTACGTATACAAAAATGACAATCCAGTATGCAATATGTCCCTCTACCTGTGAAGTCTTCTGGAATATAAGCCCATGTGACCCCACTGCACTGATGGCATCTGATCACCACACCAGAGTTCTCACTGGGAACTCCCTGAAGAGGCCCTGCCCCACATCCTCAAACTGGGACAACAAACTAAATGTTGGCCAAATCTCCAAAGCCATTGGGAAGCACTGGAGCACCCTCATTTGACATATACTGGATTACAAAGGAAACGCAAGATTACAGGACAAGCCTGGAAGCATACTCACTGCATGAATTTACAGGTAGGCCCCTCTGGACAGAATCCTACTAGATAATTCACACAAATGACTCTTCGAGTGTGCCGGTGTCTGCAGAGGGGACCTGCAACACAAAACTCAATAGTTCATGTTCCACATATGCATACCCCAGCACTCAGTAGTAGCAGGTACACAAGCAGATCACGCAAAAAAAGAATAGCAACACCCTACCCTTGATTTATAGCCACAGAAGCAGCAACTGTGTGACATACATACCATGTTTACAGAAGCCTCTGTCATACCAGGGACAGTCTTTGATCTTAGACTCCGGGTCAATGTGCAAGAATGGACATTCTTTGTTACTGCATTCCCCTGTACCAAAGGCAAACACACTTCTTAGTCAATTGTGCCTCTTCAAGATCAAATGACTCCCAAAACATTACCTGGATCATGTAGCTCCCGCAAAGCTGCTACCAACGTGTATTAAGTTCAGGCACAACAGTCTTACTGCCTGCCTTAACCTAGATGAAGAACACCAAGGACTCACCCCCGGCAAGTATACCAGACTGGATTATTTATGTGTGCTTTTAAAAACAATGCAGAAACTAAATTTGAGAGAGCAGTCACAATAACAAAAACCAAACATTTAGTGCACCAGAAGTGTGGAGAAACTACAAATTGCACACTAACCTCAATCCAAGGAAACCTACAAGACTGTAAGTTTCTGACAGCAAGTTGCCTCATTATGTCCAGATCTCCAGAGCTGGAAAGCAAGTGCATAAAAGTTTTGCACTCCCATGCCCTCTGCTGCTCATCAACTCCCCAAAATAAGAGTCATGCAAAGACCAACTGCTCAGCCTACTCATCTCGTACCCAAAACAGAACAGTAAGGCATAAAACCCAGTAAAAACTTGAACTTCCCCCCTATTTCCCCAAGGTACAAGCTCTTGAGAGAGAAGACACCTACAGTGTATCACAAATTTAGGGGGATAATAAGATGAAGGACTAAGCAGACCTCAAAAAGTACAACCTAACAATATCATCAGACACAGAAGAACTGTAACACTCTGAAGACGGATGAGAGGGATGTACCAGGATCCTCTTCACCAGACTCCCACACCAGCAAGGAACACTAAGTAGGAGCTACAATGCCCCTTACCAAATTTGGAGTAGAAGTAACACTCAGGCATCTTGGTCATGTCGTACTCGTGCAGAAACTCGCACTGGTCTCCCTTTTTGCACAGTCCTCGTAGCCAGTGTTTGCAAACAACTGTCTTTTCCCCACTGATGTGTCGGAACGGGCACATGCCTCCTGCAGAAGGATAGGACAAGGAGAAGGGAAAAAAAGAACCATTAAAATCTGTGGCACATGAAGGTGCAGGACAACAGCAATACCCCGTTCCCCTCTGCAAGAAGGGTCTCAGAAAACATAATTTTTTCTTAGGAATTAAGCCTTTAGTGGCAATAGCAAAAAAGGGAGCTCCAGACAAGTCTTATGTTACCCCCTAATGCGCTAAGCAATGTAGTCTCCAGCTCTTAATCCTGGCAGCCACGAATCACAGCAACTAATACAGGCACATCCACAGCAAGGTCTGTGCGTGGTAAGTTCAAGCCTTCTTTTACGGGTAACTTCGCTTATTCACCTCCCAACTTCTTTAAAAAAATATCATTCTTTCCTAATTGTTGCAGTTATTCCAACATCATTCAGTTTTATCCTCTATCTATGTTATCTCCTTATCTTTAAAAAAACAAGACTACTGTAGACAGTGCTAGAAAACCTAGTTTCCTGCCTCCACCCCTACGAGTATAACTGTACTGGAAATATTACTTGCCTTTTCCACAAGCCGCTTTTAAAAAAAATTCACAGACAGCTGCGCCTGATTCTGAAAAGAGAACAAAGAAACATAATTAATTTTAACAAAGTTTTGTGGCAGCTTTTAAAATATTTTCTTCCCCAGAAAGCCAATCAGGTCCTCAATGTCAAAAGAAAAGTATCGTTTTGGTTTGCAGAATCTCCTTTCCCACATAAGTTCCTTGTTCAAGTCTGGCTCTCACAAATATCTGTATTCTTCTTGACGGACACCGAGGGGAATTTGCAGACGTCTGGTGGTGCTTGCTTTGCTTTTCAGATATTTAGGTTTTATTGACTAGGTTTTCCTCTACTGCTAAGTCAATCATGTCAGTGAGCCCCTTATTTACAGTCCTGACAACTGACAGTCTCCTGTTTTTTGACCAGAACAGCCTGAAACAGCCATTAGTGCGTTATCACTTGCTGATCCTGACCAACAGGTGTCACAACATTCAACAGAATTAAAACACAAATTTAGTAGCCCAGACTGAAAATTTCAGCAAACTACAGGTCTTCTGAGAATACCTGTGTCAGATTATTAGACTGGAGGAGAAAGTTTAGAGACCGCAGATATACCTAAAGATGAAGTCCCCTGCCATCAAAATGCCTCATCTATCAAAAGGGCATGAAAAAAAATAATAAAGTACTGTGCAGGAAAGTGATGTTTATTCACCATAATGCCTCAACTTTCACTTTTCAGCCTGGCTAGGTATTAACTACAGCTTTCATTAAGTCGGAAAGAAAATATCTGGACTGAGACAGAAGCTTCACAGGGAAAGCAGAAGTTGAGTGTATCGAAGGATAAGACCTAAACAAGACGCCTAGACCCTCGGAAACCTCCTCCCCTCCCCCCAGCCCCGCGACGGCTCCGGGGACAAGGGAAAAACGCCGACCCCGAGTACCCCGGGGAGGAGGGAGCCGCGCAGCGCCCGGTGCCCGCACGCACTGTCCATGCCGGGGAAGGGCAGCGGCTGCGCCCCCAGCTGCTGCTCCACGGCAAGCTCCAGGTCGAACTTGATGTGGTCCACGCTGGCGATGAGCTCCTGCATGGTGGCGGCTGGGGGGCGGCGGCAGCGGGAAGGAAGGGGGGGTATGGTGGTGGTGGTGGTGGTGGCAGCGGGCGGCCGGGCTCGGGCTGGCCCGGCCCGGCCCGCTCCGCTCCGCGCCGGCAGCGCCTGAGGAGAGGGGAGGCGGCGGTGGCAGCACCTCGCCGCCCCGCGCCGCCCGCCCGCGGAATGCCGGGAGCTACCTCTGACCCTGCCGCCCGGCGGGCAACGCGTGCGTTCCCACCAATCAGAGCGCGTCGCTCCACATCCGGTCCCGCCCCTTCCGTCCGCGCAGGCGCCGTGCTTGAGGTGAGCGGGAGGGGCTCCGGGCCCGGCCCCCGCTCCGCCGTGGCCGGGGACGCGCCCTCTCGGTGGCCACATCATGAGGGCCATGCGGCTCATCGTCCTC
The DNA here is from genome assembly GCF_964289735.1 of Phaethon aethereus. Classification (NCBI taxonomy): domain Eukaryota; kingdom Metazoa; phylum Chordata; class Aves; order Phaethontiformes; family Phaethontidae; genus Phaethon; species Phaethon aethereus. Next base: position 4,032,610 of record NC_138591.1, read on the forward strand.
TTGGGGCCGCTCGCCTCGCGGTGCCGGTGGGCCTCCTCCGTTCTTCCGTGGCGGCGGTGGGCAGCCCCCGAGCAGCCCGGGAAGGCACCGCGCCTGCTCCAGCCCCCGGGGCCGCTGCCGGGCGGGAGGCCGTTCAGCTCGTCACAGGCGTCCTGCAAGCTGCCCGGTAGCGACCTGCGAGAGAGCGATGCTGGCAGCCGCACTGAAGCTGTTGGTGAGGAAGAGGAGGATGATGAAGGTGTGGAGTTCGGGACGCTGTCTGATAAATTTTCTTCTAGAAAATATTATCACAAAACCACGTCACGCTTTCAGAATTTAAAGCTTCAAGAAGATGGAGAGGAAGAACCGGAAAGAAAACCACGACGTGGTCCTAAGAACACCCCGTACTGGTACTTCCTAAAATGTAAGGCCCTCATCAAAGAAGACAAGGTTTGTGCCCAGCTCTCTGCTTATTTGGGTTTTAATAGCATTTGATCGATGAGAAACAGTACAGCCTTGTTGGGAGGAAAGACGTACTCCACATCTGTTTGCGATACCTGGATTATGGTGCTGGGCAGATGGTTGCACCTCTCTATGTCTGCTTTCCCTCTGAAAATAGGAACAGCATTAACTCATCATTTTTGAGGGTGTCCAGACAGTTATTTTTTCTAAAAATTAAGCCTTTCCTCAGTCCTGTCTCCATCCAGTCAGCCTGCCATCCCCTCTGGCAGCCCTGGATTTGACATTTGCCTGCGACCACTTCTCATCGCAAACCCCTGCAGCTCTGTCTCATCTCTATCATCCTATCACTTAGTATCTTTCCAGAAGGAGGTAAAAGAGGAATTTGTGACAAATCCTGTGCTCTGTAGGACTTCTACCACAACCTACCCACAACTGTGTATATTAATATCCATTGTAATTGATTCTGTTGCTGCCTCATCGTAAATTCTCCTCTTCCCTGTAGCTGGCAGAGGCTCTGGAGCTGTTTGAGGTGCAGATGCTGAAGGAAGAGCGTGTGCAGCCAGAAGAAAGCAATTACACTGTTCTAATTGGTGGCTGCGGCAGGGTTGGCTACGTGAAAAAGGCGTTCAGGCTCTACAACGATGTAGGTTTATGTTCCCTCCTCTCTCAAACCTTCATTATATTTTCTAAGCTAGAACTGTTCCAAGCATTTGGTCACATTACTTTGTCTCCAAAATGCCTTTGAGTTAGTGTTTGTATCTTCTCAGCCTGAAACTCTTAAAACCATATTATGAAATTATAGAACTCTTTTTCCTAAAAAGCCTGTTCCAGTTGTTCTTCTCTTCCCTTAGATGAAAAAACGAGGCTTAACTCCCACTGAGGCTACTTACACAGCCCTGTTCAATGCCTGTGCCGAATCGCCATGGAAGGACTCGGGCCTGCAGAGTGCTCTCAAATTACGGCAGCAGCTAAAGAGCAAGAATGAAGAGCTGAACCTGATCACCTACCACGCACTGCTGAAGGTCTGTGCCCTGTGCTCAGATCTCAGGATGTGCTTTGATGTACTGAAAGTAAGTAAGTGACTTTTCTCATATTAAGTGTAGTCTGCTCTGGTTAAAGCTCCTGGAAGTTGCCATATTGCACAGATTTTTTAATTTTGTTTCCAGCAGAGGTGATTACAGATCATGTCTATATTTCATTGATCCTTAGTCTTCTACAGTGAAATTGTCTTGGTACATACCAAACATTAACCTTAAGTACATAAAAGGAGACAGCTGCAGAGGTGAGCTTTAAAATGCTGGTCAGGTGTGTTAAAGACTTAACCAACCAAGTTTTTGTGGGGTTTGGGGCTACTGTGTCTGTCTCAGTTAATTTTGAAGACCCATATATTGATACCTAGTTCCTTTGAGAGCCCTTACAGCAGTTCTTCTCAGAAGGGGCAGTTGGGGAGTAGCTAAAAGGATTGCTGTTCCTGCCTCCACATTCCCTGTAGCTCCTGTAAGGGAGAAGCTAGGACCTATGCAGGAGTTTCGGCGCTCTTTTTCTCCTGGAGTGGTCGTTCTGCTCACAGGACTGGGACTTCACCCAATGCTTTGTTGCTGCTGTATCCCTAGAAGACAATAGTGGCATTTAAACTTCACAGTCAGCTGCAACAGACTGTTGGGGTAACTGGGAAGTTTAATGCTCTTTCTCCTCTTTTAGGAAATCGTGCACAAGGGCCATGTTCTCACGGCTGAAACTTTCAGCTTCCTTCTCATGAGCTGCATAAAGGACAGCGAAAATGGCTTCCGATACGCCTTACAGGTTTGTCTTCATGTTCTGAGTGGGGAGGAAGAAGTGCTTCTGTATTGTAACTTGTCAGGAGCAGGCGTGGAAGGCAGCAGGTTGCTCAGAGCTGACGAAGTAGGAGGGGTTCAGCTCCTCATAGAAGAAGTTCTGTAAACCAGACGTACACTGGTGAACTGCCCTGGATGATCTGTACTAGCACAAGGTAGCTGTTCACTGTCTCACGTCATCATGCTGTAAATTCACTCCTTTTCTGCAGGCAGATACTGTAACAGAGGGCAAGGCAGATATGCTTACAGTGTGCTAGAAATGCTCCTGTTACTTCCTATCACATACATCTGGTGTTCATCTTTGCCTTTTCAGGTTTGGAAACAAATGACTAAACTTGGAATAAAGGCTAACAGCCACTCTTACAATTTGATGCTGCGTGCTGCAAGAGACTGTGGAATAGGAGATCCAGTCGTGGCTTCTGAACTCCTGCTCAGACCCACCCATGAGAACTCATCTCAGCTAAGGCTTGCACCCGGGAGGCAGAAGGAAAAGGTGAAAAATCAGAGGAAGAAGGGATCAGAGAGTGCACCTGCTGTCCAGCTGGATGTGGAAGCTATGGAAAAGCAATTATTTCAGGAGAGTTTGGTGCAGCCTGAAGAACCGATGCGGCAACAAAATAAAGATGTGAATCAGGCTGAAACAGAACCAGCTGCTCTCGACAGCCCCAGTGTAGCTCACAGCAGGACTGGAGTGTTGGTGAGGAGAGGCCAGAATGAGATGGAGCAGGAACGAGCACGCCTAAGCTGGAGGCAGCGTTTCTGCAACCTGCCCAACTTGCTGGATTCCAGGATGCCTGACACAGCCTTGGTTTCCTTGGGGACAGTGGCCACACCATCTGATAGACTGGCTTTGATGGGGGATGTGGAGGGCTTCTTGAATAAAATGAGAGAGGACAATGCAGAACCCAACATTAAAACGTTTACGTTACTGGCTGAGCTGGTGGAACCCCAAAGCCCCTCCGAGTCCTCTTTGCTGGCACTCCTAGATGAGCATAAAGTGAAAGTAGATGTGACCTTCTTTAACACTTTAATAAGGAAGAAAAGTAAACAGGGAGACCTGGAAGGAGCAAAGGTGAGAGAAACTCAGAACCAGCACTGTCACCACCTCCTTGTCTCAAACCTTCAGTTTACCTGTTTCACTGCAAGACCTGTTTCTGTATTCGCAGTAGAAACTGGGGATCTTACACTGTTTTCCACAAACCAGTGCTCAGGTTAACTTAAGTATTTAGGGCTTCTGTTCCAGAATGTTCAGTGCTCTGGAAACTAATGTTGACATTTGTATCTTGCAGAGTGTGCTGCCAGCTCTAGTGAAGAGAGGACTATCGCCTAACCTCCAGACATTTTGTAACTTGGCAATCGCTTGCCAAGGAGAGAAAGATGGACTGCAGTTACTCTCAGATTTGAAGGTAATAAACCCTGTTGCTTAGGGTTTGAGCTGCCGGAAGAGGCAGAGTGAAGTGTTAACACATAAAAAGAGTTGCTGAGGTTTCTCTGCTGAGTGGTTTTGTTCTCACTCCAAAACCATACAACTCCAGAGTAGGTGCCAGCTCCAGTGGTCTGTCCTACCTGCGCTGGGATAGGAAGCTGCTACACTGGTTCTGAAGTGAGAGCCTTCCTCCTTGTGTAGGAGGTGCCTGTGTGTCTCCTTGTTCTAGAAGTCCTGTGCTACTTGGCAGATAAACAAGTTTAACTTTAGTGTTTGTTGTTTCTAGAGGTCTGGAGTAACCCCCAACAAATATATCTACAGCACCCTCATTGCTGCTGCCGTGAGGCAGCTGCATTACAGTTACCTGATAGAGATCCTGCGAGACATGAGGAATAACCAAGTGCCTCCCAATGAAGTTATCATACGCCAGCTGGAGTTTGCCGCACAGTACCCTCCAAAATTTGACAGGGTAAGTAGCCATGACTGGTCAGAGTGTGAAGGCATCACGAAGGACACCAACAATCAGGAGAAACATAGATGTCTGCCTAAGTCCTTTTCCTCTGGGTTTGTCTGATCTGGCTGACAGTTACTTGATAGCAGTTTCCTCAATACCAGCATGCAATAGCTACAAGCCGCTTCTAAAGTGAGCTCTCACCTAATAAAAACTTGTTTTGTTGGATTTCTGTTTGCAGTATAAGTCAAAGAACCCATACCTGGAGAAAATTGATGGCTTCCGCAGCTACTACTATCGGTGGTTAAAAGTAATGCCAGGAGAGGAGACCCCTCACCCCTGGGAAAAATACAGAACTGCTAAACGTGCAGTAGATGACAATAAGGAAGAGGCTGTGTAGGAGGAGCCAGGGCAGAAGTAGCAGTAAGCAGGACACTGAAGTTCTGTATCTGCCTTGTGCTGGAAGAATGTCAATCTTGTTCCCTTAAACCGTCTTGTAGTAAAGCTGCTTTGTATTTCCGTGAACCCCAGTTCTTGGGATAACTACATAATAAAATATTTGTCCTTTGTTTTAAGGAAAAGCAAATACATTTTCAGTGAATTTCCTTAAACTGCAGTGGATTAGATGGGCTGTAGTTTAACAAACCCTGTGCTAAACAAGGGAGAAGCTTTAAATTCAGTTAGTTGAGAAAAAGGGGGGGAAAAAGCTGGTTAAACTACCCATGTTTAGATTACCTCACAGTATATAGAGCAACCTTCAAAGAAAGCAAAGCACATCCAGCAGGAGAAGAGTGGCATAGAAATGTTTCACCAGGAGATTGCACCACTCTTTCAGGAAGGCAGATTTTATTTTCAAATAAATGGCTACACAAAAACCTACTCCAAAACAACCATCATTGTATATATGATTCAGGGGACTATGTTGCTGGTTTAATTGTTATACAGAAATACCCAATCACGCAGAAGGTGGCTGTAACTGCAGCGATAGTCCATTGTGTAGGATGATATCCCTCAGAGTTCAAAAAGTAGTCTTATGGCTAAAGGCTTCACCCAGAACAGCCTCTGCATCCACAGTGAGTGCATTCAATTATTCTTCCCTAGGAAAAAAAACAGAACAAAACAACATGAGGATGATATTTCAGCCAAGCTACGTGAGCAGACCGACCAGCAGGCTTGAGCCTCAAGGCAGAGAATGGGTCTGTGTGGGAGGGGTTTCTACCATCTAGTTTTCTGTTGTTTCCCGTACTTTAACACCTTTAAACAACTGCATGCCAATGCTGACAGTAACTTTAGAAGCAACTAGATACCAACTCTACCAGCAAAAGGTAGAAAGTGTTAGAACTAGAAGAAGTTACCAGGAAGAACAGCACTACCTCCTCTGCTGTCCCTGAGCTAGGAAAGTTAGACCGGGTACTGCAAGGGTCCAGACACGTAGAGGAACAAAAACCCTTACCACTTCCAGCTTGCTTTTGGGGACCCTGCAGATGCAGTTGGTTCCGAAGTTGGTGTCCCGTGTCTGGATACACCGCAGGCAGCAGAGGTTCTCATAACCTTGTTTCTTCCACTTTGCAATCAGGTTTTTGTCAGCGTATCCTTCTTTGATGCAGTACTCGTAGAGCTCTGTAGAGGAGCAGACACCATCACAGGTAGCTCCCAGGAAGAGTTACAGACTTACAATCAGGAGCTGTAGTAACTAGTAGTTAAAGCCATGCAGCTGCCAGCCTTCCCTCCATCCTCCCTCCCCAGAAACACGATCCTTTTAATCAGTGCCCCAGTTCAGGCACACCCACAAGCAGGCTTCTTACTCTGTTCTGCTTTTCCCTGCCCAGAGTAAAGCATTTGCGTTCCTCACCTCTGCTGATAGCTTTTCTTTTGTAGAAGAGATCAAAGATATAACGTGTTTTCTGGTGATGAATTCTGAAAATAGGCCAAAGGGATTCCACTTTCCTCTTCCCTTCGTGAGGCTCAGTCTCCGCTGGGAGGGAACACAAATACCAGGTTTCAGCTGTTTCAAGCAGCCAACTTATTCCTTTAGTCACTTTGCAATAAACTATTCCAAGAACATTTGTAATGTTAAAACATTACAAAGATAAGACCAAGCTTAACGGGAGAAGATTCAAACAAAAGGGACCTGACTCAGAACAGCTCCTTAAGGAAATGAAAATTAAAAAAGACAGACAGCAGGGATGATGTGACCAGCACTAGGATGGCAGGTGACTTCATGGCTGCCCTGGCTTGTCAGACTGGAGCAACAGCACAGACAAGAACTACCAGTCCCTCCATGCACACCAGTGAGCTTCAGCCAGGGCTCAAACATGGCATACCCTAAAACAACCATACACTAAACCTCTGTGCTCTGTAACCTGTGTACACCCAGAGAAAAGCAACCAGTACAGGCCCAGTCTCAGCCTGCAGTATCACTGTGAGGCAGAGATATGAAAAAAAAGTCAATCTATATTTGTGGGGGCAACTCTGCTTCCTGAAGCAATTAAGGATGAGCTTGTCTCAGAGACACTGCCCTGAAAACACCCAGCTCTGCCACTCACCTTCTCTCATCTTCTGATCCAGCTCATCCAGCGTTGGCTCAATCAGCTCCCAGCCATCCGGGGGAGGCTTCCTGCTCCTCTTCACTTTGGGCATTGCCTTGGAAACGAGGAAGGCAAAAGGCAAGGGTTTGCCTGCACCCAAACGTGCAGGTGCTTCAAAGTCCTTAGAACCACTGGAAAAAACGAAAGGAAAACAGTTGCTAGATACATTTCTCCTAAGATTTCTGTGCCCCTTTGCCATGTTCCACTGCGATGATAAAAATGAGATTTATGGAGTTCGTGAAAGAGGTAAAATCTCGCCCAATGCGGCCCTGGGGATAGCAGCCGCTCCGCCACCATAAATCATTTTTTCTCCTCAGCAAAGTGAGAGGACAGCCGCCCCTCCTCCACACCGAGCTACCCCGAAGCAACACCTTCCGCCAGCTCCTGCTGAAAACCCGGGCGAGGCAGCCCGGCGCAGGGAGGCCCCCAGGACTCGGGCCGTGTTGGTGGCGGAGGGGGGAGGCCCCAGCCCGGGGTCCCGCTCACCTGCCGGGAGCCGCCGCTTCCGCTCTGCTGTCGCGCCGCCGCCGTCGTCACCAGCAGGGCCTCTCGCACCCGGGCCTCCCCGTGGCCCCGCCCCAATGAGGGGGGCCCCGCGGTGCCTGAAAGAAATCTTCCCCGCCGTGCGCGCCGCTACCTCGGCCGAGGAAGGGCGGAGAGCGCGGCCCGTCGGGAGGGAAAGCGGCTCCGCTCGTCTCTGACGGGGGGACCCGGAGGGGCGCCGCGGGCAGCCCCGACGCGGGGGCCTCGCCGGCCGTGGTGACTGGGCGGGCACCGAGGGCCGTGCGTCGCGCGTGGGGGTGGGGCGGCTTCCGCTTCCGGGTCGCCGCTCGGGGCCGGGGGGGCCTCGCTGCAGCCGCCGCAGCCGCCATCGCCGCCGCGATGCCGAAAGGAGGTGGGGGCAGGGCCGGGCCGGCGGGGTTCGACCCTGCGAGAAACAGTGGGGTGCGACAGGGGCGAGGGGGCTGAGGGCGTGTACGCCCCTCAAGCCCCGGGAGGAGAGGAGGGGCGCGGGGGGAGGTCCCGGCTGTGGAGGCTTGGGGGTGGGGAGGCAGGGCTCGCCCTCCCAGTTCCCCCGGGTCGGCTGAGGAGGTACTGGGGGGCGTCAGCTCTCGTTCCCCGCCCTCGGGTCTGAAGGGAGGTCTCCTTCCCGCCTCTTCCCGGCCTTGGGGAGGTTGGGGCGGCGGGGGGGTTGTCTCCTTTCTCCTTCTCGGCCGCGGACGGTCCTGGAGGGAGGTCCCCTGACCGCACCCTCCACTCGCCGTAGGTGGTCTCTGAGGGAGGTCTCCGTTTCCTCCTCCAGCCCACTCGTGGAGGGCTTCGGGGTAAACCTCCCCTCCCCGAAGAGAGGGAAGATTCTCCACGTTTCTCACAGAGCTGGGGTTCCCATTCTGTGCCCCCCACCTAAGCGCCGTGGGATCTCAGTAGCACGTGGGGGTGCCCGGGCCGTGGGGTGCCAGCCCCCCGCCCCCCGTCCCGCGAGACTGGGAGCGGGCTGGGCCCCATGTGCTCCCCGCTGGGCTGGGAACTGCAGCCGGTTCCCCCCGAGGCAGGGCCTGGGGCATACGGACGCCCGGAGAGGAGAGTTTACAGCTACCCCGGGGATCGCGGCGGGCACACAGGCCGTGTGTGGGGGCTGACGGCCCTCCCATCCCGGTGGTTCGATGGTGGAAGCCTTCGGAGCTGGGTACGGGAAATCTGAGCGGCTGGGCAGCATGGGGGGGATGCAGAAGTGGTCTTCGGTTCACGGGCTCCTTTCATGTGGCTCCGGCAGCTTCGCATCTGGGTGTTACGGAGCGGGTACCGACTTGCTTGTGTGATTAAGGAGAGGTAATGAGGGACTGACAGGCTGTCAGGGCTGAGCTGGATCCACCCAGAACCTTCTCCAGATGCACCATCTGCATAATTGGCTCTTGTGCGAGTGTCGGTGAAACCCCAGTCATGTACATTAATGTAAACCAGCCCTCGTCATTCATCTTCTCGGTAGTTTGCTCCAATTTATTTCATCAGCATTTCCAAAGCTTTAGTACCAAATCTGCTTCCCTGTTTAGATTTTCTGTAAGCGCTTTATTTTGTGTCCATTTGCACGATGTTAGTAGATAGCGTTGAAGCTTTTGCATATTTTTGGTGAAGGTGAAGAACTGTGGTACGTTATAACCCCGATTGCCATTTTTAAATGCACCATAACTCAGGATTTTCTGCTCTGTATTTAATTGTATGGTTTTAAATATTTGTTTCAAACGTCTTGCTGCTTTGGAAAAGAACGATCTTTGCTCGCCTTCCCCCAAGTCAGTAGGAGGTACTGTATTGTTAGCACAAGAGTGGATTTTTGCACTCACTATTTAATATAAAATGGGGGGGGGGGGGTATCTAACTAGCCAATAATAAATTTCGTTACAGGATTATTTCTGATTATTTTGTTCTTTTTTTTTAATACCTTGATTTTTAAAAAAGTGATTCTTTCAATATTCTTCCATTCTCTTTGATTTAAGTTCCTTAATTATGCTGTTTAAAGCTGAAGACAAATGTATTTGAATGCATGCCTGCCTTAGGAGCCAGTGGTCTTTACTGCAGGTGATTATATTTTCAAAATGCTTTGCAGAGGAGGAGAAGATAATCGTTATCCCTATTTTACAGATGGGGAAACTGAGGCACAGAGCTGAAGTGAGTTGTGCAGCATGATGCGGTAGGTCAGTGGCAGATGTAGGACTGGCACTCCACTTGTCTGACATGTAGTTTGATCCCCCTGGGAAGAGCAGGGCCCTGTCCCTGCCCCGTGCTGAGCTCCCCACCATCCCTCCAGCTGCTGAGCCTGTGACACTGCTGCTCCTGCTCAAAGGGGCCTTACTTCTCTGTGTGCAGGCTTGAATGTAAATGAGATTGATTCACTCTTCAATTTACTACTTTTTAGGCATTTAATGTAGGATAATTTCTCTCAAATTGCTCCCTGGCCCTTATTACTGCTTTTTATTTGCAGTAATAAGGGTTTTGTGTTCTTCACTTCTGAGCCCAGTGTAAAATTTTGAGCCCAGCTGGACAAGAAGGCTGTTTGGCATCAGCTAAGCTTGTGGCACAGCGTTGTTTTGGTTTATTTAGACTTTCTTGGTGTTATGCAGCATGTCAAAGACATTACTGTTGTTCTGTCTAGAGTGATGTCATTTGCTGGGCAGTGAGGTAATGTCTCCTGGGCTAGAGTGCTCTGTGGCAGATCTTGCTCCCAGAGAGTGTCAGTATTGCCACGTGGGATGGTTGGGAACAGCCAAACAGAAAACACACGTCTTTGGGTGCAGCAAAGCTTTTGGTTGCACTTACAGTTTGAGTGCCCATGAGCTTCCACAGCTGGGTTCAGAGGGAAGAGTCTGGTCTCTGTGCTTCCCCATTTCACACGAGAGAAACAAAACATCTTGGGAGTCTCTGTAAGGCTTCACAGTGGGGTTTTCACGATCATTTATTCCACAGCTCAGCTTTTACTGAGCTAAAACATATGAGAGCTTGTCTCCCCTGAGCCAGGAGGACTGGTCAGAAAACATTGAATTTCTAAAGCCTGCAGAGACTGCCTGCACTGGTGCTCCTTGTCCCTCCAAGTCCAACCCCGCAGCCAGGCGTGGCCGTGGCACCGCGCTACAGTTGAGACAGATCTTTCCCATGCATCCTGTGCAGTCCCGAGGAAGGAGGGATGATCCCCTTAGCCCTCTCTGCCTCTGTAAGGTTTCCCTTGTCCTCGGCAGGTGAAGTGGGGGAGGGTGAGAGAGAGCGTGAGGTTTTCCTACGCCTTCTGTCGGACTTCAAGGACTCCTGCAGTAGCAGAGAGCTCTCTTGCCTGAGCTGTTTGCTTTTTGCCAGTCTCATGCACCAGTTGTGCCTTGAGCTCACTAGTTCAAGGCTAGAGAGTGATTCTGGTCAGCTTGCTTTTCAGCAGTTCTTTGAGCTATAAGAGCGTAAACGGAGCAGCCACTTGCGGGAAGCATTAATGGCTTCAGTACTTCATTAATCAACAGAATTTTGAACTTGAGAGCAGATCTTAGCCAGGCAGTCCAGCAAGCTAAGCTCACTCTACCCTTCCTGGTTTCTAGAGCTTGTTTTTATTTTTCCTTATAAAGCAGTAAAACATGGAGGCTCTTTTTAGTAGTTCTTCAGCTCTCATTGTAATTCCCAAAGCTTTTGTCCAATTAGCTTCCTATTTTCTCTTGGCACAGCCCTAGTGTAGGGGAGGGGTTAAGGAGGCAAGCTTGTCAGAGAGTTGGTTATAACCACGGCTGCCGCAAGAACATGCTGTGATTCCTCCTGCGCAGGAAACGCAGAGAGCGGCTGTGGGACTGAGCACCCCTTGCCAGCCCGGGAAGTGATTCAGAGAGGCCACAAGCGTAGGCATGGATGGGTAAGGAACAGTGTGTCACCAAGAGCTGAGGGGGCACTTGGAAGCTTGTTGCCTGATAACTGGTGTCACGGCTCTGTGAGGGGGTACCCCCTTCGGGGGGTACCTTCCCAGCTCCCTCTCTGTAGGACAAACCTGGACTTGATTTGGAAAATGCTGTACAGCTGGTAGGCTGCTCTTGGTTCTGGTGTCTCCAGAACCACCCCAGGTGGAAAGAAGGAGCTGATTCTCTGAGTATTTTTCTATGGATCAATAATCCCAATTCTCTGTGCAACTTACTGGAAATTCTTAGTGTTTCACTGAGGCTGGCAAGTTCAGTGTGTCCTTTTTTGTTTAGATTCTGTCGGAGGAGCTATTTTGGTTTGTCCTATCTGCAACCGAAAATCCAGAGTGAGTGCTGCAGGAGGAGTAAACCTTTCTGGAAGCTTATCACTAAACTATTTATTCTTTTTCTTTTTTTGTACAGGTAGAAAAGGAGGCCATAAAGGCCGAGCAAGACAGTACACAAGTCCTGAAGAGATTGATGCCCAGCTCCAAGCAGAAAAGCAAAAGGCAAGGGTATGTGTTTGCCTACGTTATGTGCTTGCTGTCATGAGTCCTGGCTTGTAGAGCATGCTTAACTTGCAGTTCATGAGAAATGGCAGCTGAGTCAAATGTTGCAGATCATTCTGTCAGTGATCACAATATGAATTCTGAATATCACTGGCTGGGGAGACTGCTAGGTGTGATCCAGTCTGGTTCCTCACAGAAGTGAGGCCAGGTAGACCATCCAGTTCACAATTAGAAGGTTAAAGGATAGGGAAGATGATTACCCAGCAGCTCTGGACATATTTCCCCCCCACTGTGTTTCATCATTCTGGTCTCCAGTGTCAGCTAATTTTTGTAATCCATGCTCTGCAGCTTGGCTATGGAGGAAAAGGGCTCACATCTTGCTGTGTATTGAAATTATTATATTTGCCCTCTTTCTCTTCTAGATTTAAAAGACCAAATTCCTTTGACTTCTTCCTGTACACATGATTTTCTAGTTTGCCTCTGACTTGTAGGGAGAGATAACAGTTTTCTGGCATGAGTTCTTTTTTGGGAGTGTTTCTATGCCCCAGCATAGGATTGTAACAGCTCCCCTGCTGCAGCTACCTGACTGGTGTTACAACAGGCATGGCTGCTTTTTGCAGTACTTGCTCTCGTGTATTCCCAAATTATCACAGCTACGATGGCACTCTCGCTGCTATTTTTCTGTGACTTTCTGAAAGTGCTGCCTAAGCCCAAAGACACTACTCCAGCTGAAGCCTCACAGTACTGACTACAGTAGGATAATTATACCCCATATAGGAAATACTGATGAATACCTCCCGGAAGAAGATTACTCTTTCAAGCAGTTATGAGCCATATTGTTGACTCCTTTTTAATGTTTTGGCCAGCTGTAACTCAAGATGATTGTGGGGTGTGCTGCTTAGCCACATATTCCGACTTTGTGTTGGATAACTCCTCTTGGTTTGTTTTCTGATTCCACCTTCTTGGTTTCATGCCATCTTTCCAAAATCTGAAATCACTTACGGTTTCCAAAATGATTCCAACTCCTACCAGTGCGATGTCATTCACAAACTTTATAAGTGTTCTCTGCTTCTGAGTTGTTAATAAAAATACCAACTGGAAATGAAACAGAACAAGCAGGACCCCACTGGAAATGTCAGCCTTATTTCAAAACAAACCAGAGAAACGCTCTTTGAGAAGGATTTCTTCTTTTTCTTTTGTGATAATCCATACCACATACGTCTAACGCCATTTTGTTAGGGAAAGCTTAAAAAAAAGCCAATTAACAAAATTACTCCTCTTACTGCCCATAGCTCATCCACTCTGCCAGTTGCTCTGATGAGGGATATTTGGCAATGGTAAAACAAGCTATTCCCACCCATGTTGGTTCTTCTAATGATTTACAAATTAATTAATTTAGACCTCTGACTGGTAAAAGCTGTGCTAAAAAACCTGTGATTTCTTGGATAATAATCTTCTGGTTGATCGTTGACAATTTGCTCTTCTCTAGTTTGTTTTTTTTTTAACTAGATCTAGGATGGGATCCAGCTCTACACTACATCCCTGTAGTTTCCAGTCCCTGAGATATTGTGCACTGGAAAACCGGGCCAAAATGTCTCCTGGAGATCTTTCATTTGGGGAAAGTAAAGTGCCAGTTCTGTATATTACAATAATTTTCCTGGCCTGTTAGGCAGAGAGAACAGCAGAGTTGTTCAGAGGCGATCTGCCAGGGCAGGTGATGCACACCTACATGTTGAGAATGAATTGAGTTGTTCTGTAACAGCCAAGCACCTTCAGTGTCATAAGGGCCACGTCAGGAACACCAATACTTTCAGAGCTGTCTCTCATCCCTCCAGAATGACCTCATTTAAGAGTCACTGTTGGATTTGGGGGGTTTATTGACATATATTTGCTCTAATTTCCTGTGATTTTGTAGGAAGAAGAGGAGCAAGAAGAAGGAGGCGAAGGAGCAACAGGGGACCCCAAAAAGGAGAAGAAATCTTTAGATTCAGATGAAAGTGATGAAGATGATGAGGATTATCAGGTACTGTCGTTCTCAGGGCACTTAATGCATTTGCACCACACAGATTTTTGGGGCAGGAGAGAGTTGCACGCTCTTGGCTCCCAGTTCTCTTTGAGAGCTACCTATAGTGAATTTTTTATGGAAGGACTATTTTTAGAAGCCAAAAAAGCCCTTACTTGACTGCCTTTTGTCCTCAGAATGAAAACTTGTGTATTTTTACAAGTGAAATGCAAAGGCAAGAGGATTTTTAAAAAGGCTGAGGATGCCTGGTGGTATAAATCTTGATTCATGAATAGTTTTGCTGTCTGGTAGTGAAAACATCTTGAGTTCCGCTTTTGGGGTGTGTTGCAGTGTGTTTGACAAACTCTGATACAACACAGTGTTGGGTACGAGAGAGCTTCTTAATCTTCCTCTTGTTCTTGAACCTTAGCAAAAGCGCAAAGGAGTGGAAGGGTTGATAGACATAGAGAATCCCAATCGTGTAATTCAGACAACCAAAAAAGTAACTCAGCTGGACCTGGATGGACCTAAGGAACTCTCACGACGAGAGCGGTGAGTCTTTCCTGCTGCCTCGGCAGGAGCTAGCGCGTTCCTGGAATTTCATCCTTTCTGGTGGCAGCAATTTAACGTGGAGAGTTGTTTCCCTGCTGCATATGCATTGGTGTGGGAAGCCCTTTAAATGTGTCGCTCTCTAAAGCGGATGTTGAACAGCAGCAAACTGTCAGGCAGGACTCACTGTGGTTCAAAATGTCTTTCCTTACAAACTTTACAGAGGTTGTCTGTTTTCTGGAAATAACTGTGGCCATCCTGGAGCCAGGCAGCTTGGCCAGGTGCACTAAGAGAGTGAAGTTTGTCGCTGTGAAGCAGATGGAGACCATTTCTTTCCTGAAGTGTTATGCCAAAAATCAGACGTAACCAAAGTCCATTAACCAGAGGTCATCTTGGGGCCCGCTTTAATCTTGCTACAGAAGGTGCTCTAGTGACAGGTAGCGGTTTCGCAGATTCCAGGGGTCATGGTGAAATTCTACTCTGAGCAGATGAATGAGATGAGAACCAAAGTTTAATATTCTAGTTTTGCTTAGTAATGGAGAGTTTCAGAGTGAAAGATTTAAACTTGCTTATTTGGGATAGATTGCTTCAGCAGAAGTACACCTTTGTGAGGGTAAGGCTGAGGAAAACATGTCATGGTGTTGTGCAGTCTGGGGCTAATTGATTTGTCCTCATTGTGTGTCAGTGTCCTTATTTAGCTGAATGAAGGTAGAAATAATCTCTCTCATCATCCCTGTTCAAATCCTGCAATAGATATAACCTGTTGCTTGAAAACTGGTGACAGGCCCCCCCAGGCTCTGTGAGCAGTCCAGCTCTGTCCTCACCATGCCCCCCAGTCAGAAAGTCTCCCCGTCTCTGCCCGCATGCTCACTTGGATACTCTGATGACTGGTGTGTTTCACTCAAACAGAGAGGAAATAGAGAAACAAAAGGCAAAAGAAAGATACATGAAAATGCACCTAGCTGGCAAAACAGAGCAAGCGAAGGCAGATCTCGCCCGACTAGCCATCATTCGGAAGCAAAGGGAAGAAGCTGCCAGAAAGAAAGAAGAAGAAAGAAAAGGTTAGAGAGTAATTAATCATATCCTCTTACTCCTCTTTGCCACGGCTGTACTGCCAAGAGGCATGATTTCTCATATTGCATGTGGTAATCCCTCATCTCCTGCGACTGCGTGGTGTTGCTGAGCGTCATTACAACTTCGCGCATCAAAACCAGGTTCAGCTGTTTCATTCTAACAAAGCTCTTGGGTTATAAAGCTCTAGGATGTCTGAACAGGGAGCAGGGAAAGAGAGAAGGGTATTACTCTTGATATCCATATTGTCCTCAGCCTCCCAGGCAACGCTTGCTCTGATTTGGGGAGTTAGTGAGTGTCTTGTCTTGGGTGTGATTTATCTGCTTTGCATGCTGGGGATCCAAACCGCCCAGGATTTGCAGCCCCTGCCTGGACTTTCTCTTGAGCTCTGCTTGGTGTGAGCCAGAAGTCTGATGAGCATGTCATCTCAGTGGCTTCCACTGAGAAATTTCTGCATCAGCATCAGGGTAATTTGTGGACGCCTGAAGAGAGGCCGAGGATGAAAGTGAAGGTGCAAAGGGGGCTGCTCCTCTTAACTCTGGAGGGGATCTACCAGGGGCTGGTGGGGAGGGTTGGATTTTTTCCCCATTACCTCACTGTAGATGACGAGCGGCATTTCGGTCTCTGGGGCTGTCAAGCCACCACCGGTCCCCCTGAAATGAAAATGTGAAACCTCTGTTCTTCTCCTCCCCCAGCAAAAGACGAAGCGGCCATGGCAGGTAAAAGACTGCAGTCACTATCCCTTAACAAGTAAGCACAGGACATGCAAGAGGAGGAAACGCCAGGGAACTGTGCCTGGTGCCTGCCAGGAACCCTGTCGTGTTGCGTACCATCGATGCCACGTAGGGTGTACTGCAGCATCGAAGTCACCTTCACCTCCAAGAGATACCGACGATGTGTTTGTCTTCATCCTGGCACAGATTTCCATTTGGGGTTAGGGGCAGCTGCTATCTTCGGTGCAGAACTGTGCTGAACAGCAATTCTCTGTAACAGTTTGGAAACCTGAATGTTTTTGCCGTTTTTAGGATTAAGAACTCATAGACAAGGGGACAGGGTGGGAGGGAGCTGTGCGGGAGGGGAGATGCTTCAAATACTAGATTGCAAGAAAATAGATTGTGGGGTCATTGTAGGGTGGGGCATGGGGTGGGGAACTTTGACTTGCTAGTGAAAGCCCAAAGGATAACGTATCCGAGGAAACCCTTTGGGCAAATGGCCCGTAAAATTTTGCTGCAGGGTGTTGCAGTATAATCTGGGAGCCTGACTTCATGGACATCTGGAGTGCTGTTCCTTCCCGGTTTCATCCCTCCCTTCTTGCAGCCAGTCTCCCCTTTTCCCTCCTCTTCATTTTAATTTTTTTTTCTCCTTATTAGGGATAGTGCCAGTTTTTAACCACATCATCCTTTGTTTAAAGGAAAAAAACACACAACAACATTAATTGTATCAGACCCAGATGGAAAAAAAACTTGATAAAGTTTAAAAAACAACAACAGAACTTGTATATTTGGCTGATTAAAATGTAAATTATCATAACTGCTCTGTCCTTGTCTTGTGTGTGTGTAAGTGAACACGGGCTGCTGCTGAGATGCAAGGGGCAGCAGCAGTCTGGCGGTGTGGTGACTTCTGTGTCCACTACTTTGCTGGTGCTGGGGCGTTTGTGGTGTGGAATTTGTCTGGAGGTTCAGGAGCTCCTTCAGCAGATGGAGCCTGAAGGCACAACGCTTTTCCTGCTGCCTCTGATGGGCGTCTTGCACAATCTGGTTACCACGCTGGAGAAGACAGTTACCATCAGGCTGCTGTCTAACCCAGTCACAGTGTCAGGCGGCCGGTCCCTGAACTGTCACCCCTGTCAGCTGTCCTCTTCCACAGTGTAGGGCTGGGGTAGTGCAGGCGGAGAGGCTCCAACGTGCTGCGCCCCAGGGAGCCCTGCTGTCAGCCTGTGCCAGGGACGCCGGCGCTTTCCGGACTTGAAGGGGACAGAGAACTGACGCAGGAGGATTGGGTGGGCCTGGGGACGCAGGGAGGCGGATGGACCAGGGCGGTGGGATGTAGCGGGGCAGGAGCCGCAGCTGGAGGGGGAGAGGGATGGGGCTTGTTCACATGAGGTGTGAAAATGAGTGCAAAAATATTTTCCCAGTAGGACATACCTTCTGCTGCCAACATCTGGCCCAGAATCCGAATGCTACCGTCCCTCTCTGCCAGCCAGCAGTCTCCTGCTGGGCTGTGATCAACGTACGGGCTGGTCTGCTTTGTGGGGCACCACCAGGCTGGGTTTAACCCGAGCTGTCATGGCGAGGTCTCATCCCAGGAGGGGTAACCACGTTACACTGCAGAGGTTCCTTTCCCTTTTGGTGAAAAATGTAGGATTTCCCTTGCAGAGGCGCTCGGTTTAAGGCAGGGCAATGCTGGAGGAGGGGCTGGGCGTCTTGCCTGCCCCAACACACCTGCCCAGGTACTGGTTCTTCTGCCTTTGCCAAAGCCCTTACCAACCACTTCATCACTCTGTCATACCCGCTATGAAATGTGTGACCCTGCCCGTTGTTTACTACATGCCTTTAAACCCTGCTCTGCAACAGAAAGATTTATCCACTTTCTTACAGCTTCTTCGAAGGCTCCTCGGCACTCCCAGGAGCCGCTTTGTCCTCCCAGGCGGCTGTGAGATGGGACTGCTCGTACCCCGAGTGGGAGGTGCGGGAGGTGGAAGTCGGAGGTGCCTGGCAGCCTGCGGTAACGGGCTGGAAAGGGGCAGGAGTGGTTTGGGAACCCAAGGTTTTCGAGCCGGCTCCCCAGGCGTGGGGTTGCCCGCCTGACGGGACTTGACCGGTGTCCAGGAGGAGCTCAGTGCTGGGAGCAATGAGAGAAACCTGCCTGGCCACGCCACCTCCATCCTTCCCACTACCTTTTCGCTCATGCCAATCCTGTTTTGAAATCCTGCTGGAGCAGGGAACGGGGAGGTGACGTTCCCTTTATCCCCACGATTCATCCTCAGGGCTGGCAGCAGAACGGACGTGACCCCGGCGGTGAGATGCGGCACAGCGGCCGTGACACGCTCTAATCACGCATGTGTTCGCATTGAACTTGTTTAAAAAAAAAAAAAAAATCTTTGGGTTTATACAGGAAAATCCTTACTTTATTTTTGATTTCTTTAAGCGATGTATGACCAGCATCGGGTAGGATGGTAACAAAAATAGTAAAAAAAAAAAAATGTTGTCTTTGTCTGAGAGCAGCCGCCGGGGCTGGCTGGCAGCCGGGGAAGCGCGCTGGTGGCATCGCGGCCGGCTCGCGTGGCGCGGGGGCTGGCAGGGGAAGGCAGGCAGGGACGGAGTAGCAGGGGCAGGCTGGCAGCCGGGATGCCCTTCCCGGCTGGCTCCTTCATTTGATCTTGAGATCCTTCAGTGCCGATTCCAGGCTCTGAAACGAAACGGGAGGTCGTCTGTCAACAGCTTTTTGCTTTCCAAGGCAGCTGGAGGTGGTTGGGGAGCTAACGGGGGGCACGGTCTGGAGGGAAGCTCTCCCCTGGGGTGCCAACCCCTCCCCGTGGGGAGCAGGTCCCAACTTCGGCTGGTTTTGGCTCATTTTTCAAGCCGTGGGGGCAAAGAGAAAGCCAGGAGAGGGTGCTGGATCCCTGCGCAAGGCTGGCTTCAACCCTCCCCCCCCCCCCGCCCCGATGGTGAGTTGTGGAAGTGCCACCCAGGGGTGTCCCCCACCCAGCCCTGGGTTAAAGGGGGTCCCACCCAGGACTGTGGGACCCCTGTGGGCAGGATGGGGCCCACCACCACCAAAGCAAAGAGCTGCAGAGCAGCGGGGTGGGGGGATTGCAATTAGAGCTGTGGCTAACGAGGGTCCAGTGCTGGGTACCCCCAGCCTGGGGGGAGCGAGGTGCTGTGGGGACACCTCACCTTGACGTCCCAGATGCTCATGCCGCCGTCCATCCCCGTGGTGCAGAACTGCGAGCAGTTGGCCTTCCCGCCCGCCAGCACCGAGATCTGGCTGCGGGGCACAAAGAGGTGGCGGGGAGTCAGCCCTGGGCCCTCGCCAAGCCCTGCGGGTGGAAGTGGGGCCAGACCCCTTCATCCCGCCCCCCCCCCCCCATTGTGCAGGGATGCTCCGGGGATGCTCTGCGGCTGTCCCAGCTCCTGGGGCTGGACCCCTCTATCTCCCCCACCCATGTGCAGGGATGCCCAGGGATACCCAAAGATGCCCAGGGATGCTCCAGGAATTCCCAGGGATACCCAGGGATGCTCCAGTGCTGTCCCAGCTCCCGGACCAGACAGACAGCAACAGAGCTGGGGGATGCTCAGCAGCCAGCACCCCCAAGAAGCCCCTTGGGTGACCCAGCAGAGTCTGACCCCATCACCACCCATCCCCCGAGTACGCGCCTGATGCTGTTCTTGTGCAGGGTGTCCAGCGCGGCGTTGGCCGTGTCCGAGCTCGCTTTCTTGTCCAGGTTCTGGAAGCGCTCGCGGGCGGTGAGGCCGCGCTGGGAGCTCTGCTTGGGGACGTCCAGCTTCCCCCCGAAGGTCAGCGCGCCCTGGCTCTCCTCGTAGGTGAACAGCATCGGGCAGCAGTCGTGGCCCTGAGGAACCGGGCAGCCCAGCTCAGCACCCTCCTGCCGGCTCCCGGCACGGTGCCCGCCCTGCGTCCCCAGCCCGGACTCACCGCAGCCACCAGGCTGTTTTCGGTGATGAAGGTGACGGCCAGGAGGGGCAGGGTCTCGGTGCACAGGGAGGCAACGCTGGAAGGGAGGGCAAGGCATTACCAGGGAGCCGAGCTTCAGCCGCTCTGCACCGAGACTGGCACAGCTCGTGACGCAGGTGGAAGCCACAAGACCGCAACGAGAGGATGCATCGCCTCCACCAACCAGGTCCGCTTGGCCCTTCATCCCCACCCCAACCCAGACACCTCCATCCCCAGGTCAGTTTTGGGCGACAAACCCCCTGCCACCCACGGCTCAGTGGGTGGCCCTCCCAGGCCCCCCCAGCCCCCTCTGTTCCCCAGCACTGCTTACGCCATCTTCTTGTTGGCATCGGCGAGGCAGAGGGTGCTGTCGTGGCTCACCCAGGCCACGCGGGCGCCGCTGGCCGAGAAGCAGATGCTGTGCACCCACCCGCAGCTGCTGCTCGACTCGAACATCAGCTCCCCGAAGGGCATCTTGGAGCCCCACGGCGTGGGGCTGGGCCGCTCCTCCACCTCCTTGATGTAGGCTGAGAATATCCTGGGGGGCAGAGCGCCCTGCCATGTGTCCCTGGACACAGCACCGGAGCTGCCTCCATCCCTGCCCCCTTGCGTGCCTCAGTTTCCCCGCGGGAGCCCATGGGGTGCCCCACCGCCTCCTGCGCCCCACTGGGTGCTGTAACATCGGGATGGTCCCCAGGGCACCTCCCAGCCCTCCCTGCCTCTCCCCTACGCCCCAGCCCCAGTTCCCAGCGGCACCTGGAGGGGTGAAGTCTGCCCCACAGGCAAGCCGGGGCACTTCCCTGCCTCACACAGCTCTGTGCTGTGCCAGGGTGGGACCCCAACCGACTCCCCGAACCTCAGCCCCCCCACCCCCCGGTTGCCCACCCTCCTGCTCCTCACCGGCACTTGAAGTCGCAGGAGCCGGCAGCCAGGAGGACGTTGTTGGGGTGCCAGTCGAGGCTGAGCACTGTCGAGCGGATGGGCTTCTTGATGTGCTTGCAAACCCACCTGCGGGGAGAGCGGTTGGTGCCACCACCCCGGGCTCCCCCCCGGTTTTTTTGGAGGGCTGGCTGAGGGCGGTCGGGGCTACAGGCACCCCAGGAGCTGCCCTGGGTGACCAGCCTGCAGCAGCAGCCGGGGCATGGGGACAGCATGTCCCATCTCCAGCAGCAGGGTTTTGGAGCATCTCCCGCCATCTCCCCATATGTCTCCTTTCCACCTCCTCCTCCAGCTCCTCTCTGTCTCCCCATCTCCTCCTGTCTCACGTCCAAATCCTCCGGTCTCCTACTTCCCAATCCATGTCCCTTCTACTACCCTCCACCCACCCACCCACCCACCCATCCATCCATCCATCTCCCCATCCATCTCTCCATCTCCCCACCCATCTCCCCCAGGACAGACCCAGCGAGGCCATGGCAGAGCCTCACCAGTCGTTCTCCTGCTCAAAGTAGCAGATGGAGATGAGTCGGGAGCCGCTGCCCACGGCAAACTTGTTCTCCTTGGGGGACCACTTGACGCAGCGGGCGGCCCGGTGATCCGCAGGATGACCAGGGTGGGTTTCCAGATGTTGCCCTTCAGGTCCAGACATAGGCGTTGCGGTCGGTCCCACATGTCACCAACCGGTTACTCTCAGGGCCCAGTCGATGCCTGGGAGGCAGAGAGGGGTGATGGTGGCACAGGGAGCCATGGGGATGGGTCACTCAGGGCTGGAGGCCATTTGAAGGCAGAGCTGTTCTGTCTTTACTCCAGAGTCCCTCTTTGCCCTACTCCACATCCATCCCAGATCACCCACCCTATGCTTTCCCATCTGTCCCACCCCATCCCATTCCATTCCACCCCATCTCTTCTATCCATCCATCCCTTCCCAACCATCTGTCCATCCATTCATCTGTCCTATCCCACTCCACCCCCCCATCCTCTCCACTCTCCCATCCCATCCATCGCACCCTTGGGTGCCTTCTGACATGCTGGATTGGGGCCAGGAGAGGTAGACACAACCTACTCCCTTCTCCTCCATCCACTGCTCAACCCTCATCCAGAAGCTGCCGGTGCCACCAAGTGGGGCTGGGACCATCTCCAGGGCAGGGCCACCCGCCAGCCGTGTCCCGTCCCCTCCGTCAGCCGGGACTCACCGTCACCTGCCCGTTGTGTTCCTTCAGCTCGTGGACTTTGCTCCACTTGGCCCCGTCCTTGCGGTAGATGTGGACCTCGTGGTTGTTGGGGCAGAGGGCGATCTCTGGGGGGCGAGAGCAGCCCTGGGTGGTGGGCTCTGCCCGCGGGCATCGACCTGCCCCTTCCTGTGCTCCAGGCTCGGCAGGGCACGGCGGCATCCCAAGCCCCCCAGGTCCGTGCTGCCCCGAAAATGGCCCTGCTCCCGCAAACCATCCCCACGGGGAAGAGAGACCCTCCCCCAGACCCCACGGCCCAGCGTCCTCCCTTCCTTGGCACGTGGTCCTGCGGGGCTGGGGGGACGGGACTGGCCGAGACGGGATGGCTGCGGGCGCTCAGCTCCCGTCCGGCCCCATCCTGCGCTGCTGCCCGGCGTGCCGGCCCCGGCAGATAAAGCCCTTTTTGTTCTCTCCCACATCCCCCGCACCGTGGCCGGGAAATGCCATCGGCCGTGAATCACC
>NC_138591.1:4055403-4205740 GCF_964289735.1 Phaethon aethereus
CCAAGGACTTCCAAACCACACCGTCACCCTGCCCCGGCTGGCTGGAGCCTGGTAGGCAGGAGCCGGCTGGGCACGCGGGGACCCCAGTGCCAGCACCGCCAGCCCCACGCGCATCCTGGGGGCCCCTCCACAGGCAGCACCTCCTTCCTCCAGCTGGTCCTGCCAGCCCCATGGGGCCAGATCCACTTGCTCCTTCCCTGCCTCTCATTTAGGAAGAGCCAAAGCCCCGTGGAGGTACCCCCATCCCATCCCATCCCATCCCATCCCATCCCATCCCATCCCATCCCATCCCATCCCGTGTGTGCCCAGCCCCGGCGAGCCGGTGACTAATCCCTTCCCCTGGCTGAGCTCCCACCGCTCCCACCGCCTGCTCCCGTGTCACAGGACGGAGCAGCTTCCCACAAGCCCCCTCCGGGTGCCGTGGGACTGGGAAGGGCTCGGAGCAGCGGCACAGCCCCTCGGTCGTGCGGCCGAGGTAACACACGGATATAGGGAAACACCTCACTAGGGTGTGACGGACGGGGATTACTCACAGTTTGCCTCTCGGCTATTTTGGGAACTCCCCGAACGCTGCCCGTTTTCTTTGGCAGCTAAAAACGGTGCAGGGGAAGGAAAAAAGTCCCTCCCAGTGAACCTCTGTTGGTGAGAAGAAAATCCGTGGGGCTCCATCACCTGCCTTTTGTGAAGAAATCCCACTGCCGGTGCACGGCCCGGCCCCTGCGGTCACACACCCCGTGGCCGAGCCCCTGCCGAAACACCCGTCCCCACCGGCCGAGGATGCGGGCACGGCAGAGCAGGCAGCTGCCCGACCCCAGCCCCACCGATCCTGCTGCGGTTCCCGTGGGGTGACCCACGGGAGGGGACAAAACCACTGCTGTCACGTGCCTCTGCCACGAGCCCTGAGGCCGGAGCGGCACCACGGGTGCCCAATAAAATCACCGGCGAGCGGGGATGCTGCCGTTGCAAAAGGCGAGGCGCAGGAAAGCGTGTGAAATCCCGACCCGGCGGAAAGGGCTGCCGGGGCGGAGGGAGGGCGAGGGCACGCCGCCGCGCCGCCGCGCTCTCCTGCTTCCGCGCTCTCTAAGAAAACAGCGACGTTTCCCCCCACCCCGAGGTGGTTTGGATGCTCAGAGGCCCAGACCCCCCTCCTCAGGGGGTCTTGCTCTTCACCCATTTTAACACCAGCGCCCGAAGGGACAGGCTCGGCCGCAGCGCCGGGGCGCGGAAGCCGACCTCCAGCCGCCACGGGAGCGCCGGGTGAGAGGCGAGGGCTGCTCGGCCCTCCGAGCGCCGACGGCTCCCTGCAGCGCTTCGTCTTTCGCTTCCCCAGCGGCCGGTTTGCGGCCAGTTCTCTGCTGAGGTCCCGTGGGCTGAGCCGGCTTCCCGCCCGGGGTGGGGAGCCATGGGGTGACCCCCGGGGAGCTCGACAGCCCCTTCCCCAGCAGGGAAGAGCATCAGAGGGGCCGTGGCTATCACCTCGCTCAGCACAGAGGCTCTCGAGGGAGGAAAACAGGCATTTTCGGATGGCCAGAGAGGGCAGGACTGGGAGCCCTTGCGGCTCCGTTATCTCGCCGGCCAGCCTCAAGGCGCCGAGCAGTTCGGAAACATCCTTGGAGGAGATAACCAAACCTTGGCAGGAGCCGAGCGCTGGGGACTCCTCCCGCTCCCGGGGAGGAAGCCGCACGCCCCAGGAGCTGGATTTTCAGTTTTGCCGAGCCTGGCGGGGCGGTGGGTGGTGGGTTTGCACCCGCCAGTGCCGGGGCACCGTGACAGTCCCGCTGGAAGCTGCAGGACCCTGTCCCCGTCCCTGGCCACCATGGTGGCCCAGTCCTCCTGCACTGCCGAGACCCCAGCACCGGCCCCGGGAGCCCCTCTGCTCCCCGCGGCGGCTGCAGGGTGTCACCCCCCCTGTGCTCCGGCCAGACAGGTTGGGGACACCAGTCTTCGGTCCCCAGTGTTGGTGTGGGGTACCCCAGGAGCCAGCCTGGCCCTGGGGGGACATCACCATCCCAGGGCAGATGGAGGGCAGCTCTGACCCTCCTCTTCCTCACACTGGGCAAAGCGGGAGGCAGCTGATGCCTGGGAAGGAGAGGACAGATTGCAGGCAGCTCTGGCTCTGCCGGCACCAACCCCTGCAGGACCCCCGCCGGGGGACCCTTTCCAACACCCCTCAGCTGCTGGGCCTCCGGCAAGAGAATAAAACTCAAACTTGCTGCCAAAGCAGGAAAAAGGCAGCCCGAAACGCAGCGACAGCAAAACTCACGAGCGGCAAGGCACTGCCTGCACCCCCTCGGACCCCAAAGCAGCCCCAGTCGGGGGGTCCCCACCTCCCCTGGAGCAGGGGCTGAGCACCAGGAGAGGTGACGGCCACAGCCCCCAGGAGACGGCCCCAGCTCCTCACCGGGCTGGCAGAGCTGCCTCCCCGCTCCTTACCTTGCTGGGCAGCGCAGGCAGGGCGGGCAGGGCTAGTTCATGGACTCTGGGCAGTCGACACGAACGGCAGCCTGGAGCGAGCGGCGGGAGCTGCTGGCTGCCCCGCGGAGGCAGCCCGACTTCCCTTTTCCTCTCTGAGAAATGCAACCACTTCCTTACGTGGGCGTTGGGGGAGCGCAAAGCGGCCGCCCTGCCCCTGCCTGCCTGCGAGCCAGGCCGCTCCACCATCGCCGCACGTGGATGGGCCGCTGGCCCCGGGATGCTCCCGGCAGCCCCCGCTGCTCGGTGCGATGTGGGCTACTCGCCCCGGGTGCTCCAGGGAAGGATGCAGCCAGGAGAGCGGAGGGAGGGAGCCCCGTCCTCTCCCTCCAGCTGCAGGAGAGTTGCTCGTCCCCCGGGTCCCCGAAGCGTTTTGGGGGGACGGCGGCAGCGGGGAGGCCCTGCCTGGCAGTGCTGGCCCGCAGCAGGCGATAGCCGCAGTCGATGCCCCGGGTGGGCTCCACCTCCCGCAGCCGGGGAGAGTCGCGGCTCGGCAGGACCCGCGGCGCCTGGATCCGGCCGCCCCGCGCGGCGGCTGCTGCCGGTCCCTGCATCCCGCTGAGCCCAGCGGGAGCCAAGCCCGGGCTGGCTGCAGTCACGGCTGCATGCACGTACCCCCACCTACCAGACATGCACCTCTCTCTTTTTTTCTCCTCCTGCTTCAAAGCAACTAATTTTTCTCCCTTTCCCAGCCAGGCAGGGTAACTCCCAGCAGCTCAGCTCCTGCTGGAAGTGCTGGGAAGGAGCGATGGGCTTCAGCGTCCCGCTCCGCTGCTGCACGCCAGCTGCAGTCACGCGTGGAGGGATGCACTCACCCCGTCCCGCCCCGAGTAACGTCGCAGAAGCGGGACAGCAGCACATCAGGGTCTTGTACAGGGTGCAGGGCCCCGACGGGGCTCCTCAGCAGCCTGATGCAGATGCAATAACCTCACGTTTGTTGAGGTGCAGAATTAATCCCCAAGTGAAAGGGGTCAGCTGTAGATAAAGGCTCCACGGGGTGGCACTGAGCCAGCAGCTCATCCTGGTCCTGGAGTCCATCAGCCACGCTTCCCTTCGCTTGGTGTTGCCGTGATCCCACACGGACACGCGTGGAGTTCTCAAGATGTCCCCGGAGGGGAGCGGGGCTCTGCAGCTCTGGCCAGGAGTCAATTCCCATGGGAATGGGTGGGAAAAGTCCCTCTCGGAAGCAGCGAGCTGCCCTGTTCTCTGGCAGCAGTTTGCCCGGCGGAACGCCCAGCCTCACCCCCAGCATCGCCGCTGCCCCGATGCAGCAAGAGGGATGCAGCTCCCGCGACAGCGCCCATGCGGATGCATTTTTGAAGTTTTTCCTGCTGCCTGCACATTTTCTCCTTTGGCCACGAGCTGCTCTGCCTCTGCTCTTCAGCAGGAGGGTTCAGGCTTCCCAGGTGTCCATCCGCTGCCTCCTCCAGCAGCCTTGCGCCAAGACCAGCAGCTCTCATCTGTGTGCGAGGGAAGGACGCAGGACAGATGACCATCCCTCTGTCCATCCCTTCACATCAGATCCCTTCCCGGCAGGGACACAGATGAATGGTAGGTCAGTTTAACTTCTGCATCAGGAATCACAGGACGTTCCCGAGAGAAGGGAGAGTGTCGCCCCCGGTGCTGCCTGCCGAGCGGTTCCTTGTCTGCCATTGCGTTTCCTCATCGCTTCTGGTCTCAAGGCTGCTCCTGCTGCGGCTCCTCTCTGAGCCTGCGCCAACGAGCCCAGCAAGCAGCCCGGTTTTGAACGCTGCTTGGGCTTCCCCCTGGACTCGACAGCCCACAGGGGAACAAGCCAGCGCTGTGGAGGCCAGGGACGAAGGCTCAGCCCTGATGTGTCCCTTGTCAGATCCAGCTTAAGGTTTGGCTAAATCCTTTACCTGCTTTTACCTCCGTTTTTTTAAGTGGAAAGATCCTCCTGCATCCACGGCAGCGTGTCCGGTAACGCTTGGGGCCTCTGCAGAAAGGCCACAGAGGAACTACCCCACTGCACAGCTGCTGGGGACACCGGAGCGGTTTTTTGCTGGGGTTTTCTTTGGAGGTGGGGCAGAGGGGATGGAAAGTGGCAGCGATTCTGCAGCTCCTTTTCAGGGAGAGGCTGGGAAGTTTTTCAGGCAGGCTCCAGTGAACGGTCCCAGGCGTCTCTGCTTGCATAGAGCCCCATTCCTTGCCCCCAACAGCCTGTTAACCGCTGTGTAACGTCGAGCATACGCAGCCAGCAGCTATCCTGTAATTAAGACTGCAACCACATGCTTTATTGTGAACATGGCTTTCAAAGGCACTGTTAACCCCAGCACGTACAAGCACATGCTAGGAAGCCCAGCGCTGCGGTTAGCTAAACACGCTGGCGAGCTCTCACCCACGCCGGTTGCAAAGGACAGTGCTACAGGCGGCGAGAGGTGACCCAGGGAACGGCAGAGGCAAAACAACCACCTGCCTTCAGCGGGGTCACAGGCGCTGGAGGTGGGATGGCAGCAGAACGTCCCCCCGGAGCGGAGCGATGGCCTGGGAATGCGGAGAGCCACCGTCTCCCACCCTCGGATGGTGCACGAGGCACGGAGCTCTCCCCAGCCCCTGTGCACGGAGAGGTTTTAAGTTGAATTATGCTTGAATGATTTTTTTTTTTTTTTTTAATTCCCCTTGCTCAGTCCTTTTCTAATATAAATATCTCCAATCTGTTTTTAAACTCAGACTTTGAGCATGCACGTTTTTCAGACAGTAACCTAGGGCAGTTTCCTCAAATCTCAGTTGGTTGGCTCTTTGGAGTACATGGGCTCATTTTACCTTCTCCAGCTCCTTCACACAGAAAAAGAACAAGGCATAAAAACTTAGAGATCCCTTTTCTCCACTCTCTTATTAGATTTCTCCCCCCTCCCCCCAACCTTTTATGTTATTTGGACCATATATTTTAGAATCCATCTTTTTAATACCTTTTAGAAATAAACCACCACACTTTCAAATGTGACTTCAGAAACAAAACCATTACTGTCTGTGAGATAGAAGCATCTAATAGTCCACATGAGGATGGACAACGCTAAACCCCTGCTCCACCTGCAAAGTCTGGCAGGGTCACTTTAATCCAGAAGACAATTAACTCCTTCAGCACTATATTCTATCCGATAAACCGAACCCCACCACAAGTCACTAGCCTGCAAGATGAGCAGAGGTTAAACAGTCATTATTTTATGTTTTGAAGGGAGAGGAAATTGCAAAGCCACACTTGACTGCCAGGGGAGGAAGGTGGGAGACACAAGAAAACCTGAAGGAACTGGAAAAACAGTTCATTCTCTGCACGCAATCAACATTGCACCTGAAAATGATCCAGCTCTGTGAGGGACACAGTTCACCTGCAGAACAGCAGCAGTTGTCAGCTTTGTGAGCTCATCTTCCACCGTCCCTTTTCAATCGCTGAGAGCTGAGAAATGAGTGGTGTATGAAGCAACTCTGGTTCCAGAGGAAGTGGTAAATTTAGTCATTGGGGTTTTTTTAAGACACTTCTGCATTTTCAACAGAAATTACAAAGTCTTAAACCTTGTAAAGCAGTGCTGTGAGCTAGACAATCCCCTCCAGAGCACAGCCTGCCTCAAGCCTCAAAGCAGCAATACACTTAATCTTAACTAGACCATGTGAATAAAATAAGCAATGTGCAAATGCCTCAGCGAGCTACCGAGGCTCAGAACTCAACTTCAAAAGATACAGTCACCTGGAGACAAAGGATCTGCACAGAAGCCAGACCACGCTGATACCTCTGATCAGTGTGCTTCATTTCTCCACCGGTCATTATCAATGCAGAATTTTACAGACCAAGCACTCGGCTCTGACACGACATGCAGGCCTGTGTAGCTCCACGGACTTACAAAGTGATTTGCTTTTAATTTGTCCTCCTAAGATCTGGCTCAGCAGATTTTTGCTTCACTTTCCACATGCAGTCTTCCACCCCGTTTCCTAGGCATCGCACTGTGAGAAGTCTCTGTACAAATCCTAAAAGGTAACTACGAATAATTCTGGTCATTTGCCTTTGAAAACTATGACCCACTAAACGGGCAATAAAAGAGACACTCAGGTTAATTTGCTATCATTACTGGATTAAATGCTAGGCAGACAGAATTAAGAGTAGTAGGACAAAATCGTTCATCCTCCAAAATCATCACCTCAAGGGAACAATTCCCCTGAAAGAAGCCCAGCTGAATCTTCACAACCAGATCATCAGAACTCCAGGTCTTCATCTGTCAACTTTAAGGTACTTTCAGTTAAGATGAACTTTTCCTGTTTCAAGTTCATAAAATATCAGTGCAGTGTTTTCCCGCTCTGTCTCTCTCTCAAAGTTAATTCCTTTAATATCCCTTTTTTAATCACTGCTAATGAGCATCAAAACAAAGAATCAGTTTTTCTTTTTTTTTATTATTATTATTTCTAGCAGACAATTTACATAAAATTCCCCTTTTAAGTTAGTGATTCATAACTTCCTGCAATAAACTACTTAAGGAGCAGCTTTGGTAAAGAATGGAATGAAACAACCAACCAAAAAAAATAAAAAAGAACAATCACAGCTGATTTTGAAACCAACACAATTCACCAAATTTAGATTCAAAAGAAAATCTGCCAAGCTGTATTTTCTCAGTGTTTCCAAATATTCCACCTTCCTCCTCCCTTTTCGGGTTTGTGCAGATGTGGGAGCTGCATTCTGTCAAGCAGTTTGTCCTGCTAGATCACAGAAATCCATCCTTACATGATTCGTAGACCTTGAATTGAGGACTCTAAGGTCTTGAAAGAGAGAAAAATCTTAATCACAATCTGCCACAGTATCCTGTGTTAAATAGTTCTGTGTAAATGCTGATGCTAAGAAAAACAAGTAAAAAGCCTGAATACTGGAGATTAGACTCATATACAGAGCCAGAGATGACTATAGCCATTCATTTCAAACTCACACATATATAGACCAATGATTCCACCCCGTCCCCCTGAAACTGCATTAAAGCAGCTTATTTATCACCTCAATTTCTTATTTGGCTCCTTTCCCCACCAGAGGCATTACAGAATACAGACAAACTATTCTCCCAAAAGGGAAGAGCTCTCAGCAGCTTGGGGAGGCCAGCAAGGACCTCTGTTGGCCAGTCCTCAGCAAAGCAAGCACTTGCATTAATTAAATCCTTTTAGGGTTTTCAATACAGAAAACACTGTATTTTATAACTGTTTGAGGTAGCTTCTTACTATTTTGATAAGTTAATTATAAGAGGGCATATATTATATGTTCTGCAGAAAGACAGTAAGCAGAGTCCAAAGAGAGAGGAGCGGGTCGTGTCATACCAATGACCATTCCAGCCCAATTGTGTCTAAGGTAGAGGTCAAAGAAGGAAAGAATTAGCAGGATTCCTACAGGGACATTAAGCAATTCCATTAAAAAATTAAGTCTGGATTAGCACCATCTGCTAAATAAAGTATATTTGCAATTATGCTGAATCTTGGATCTGCCTTCCTTATGGAGTTTACTAATAGTCTTGAATATTCCAGTCTGGATTTCCTACTGCTAATAAAACCTGCATTAAGGCTGAGCCCCAGAAGTTGACGCTAGAGATAAAAAAAACAACAAAAAACCCCCCAAAACCCCACCACTGCACCCAGTTCACACAAACACGGTAGTAAAAGCTTACCTTAAAATCCCAGATGGTCATTGCTCCATCAATGCCGGTGGTGCAGAATTTACGACAATCTCGTTTGTCTATTTCATAAATAGACACTTGGCTGAAAACAGAGAGTGATAGCTGTAACACAGCCAGCCATTCCAGAGAGCCAAAAAAGCTGGTAAATTTGGGCTGAATTCAACTCCTACTCTCTCAAAGGGAGACATAAGTATACCAGAGCTTATGCTAGATTTTTGATACAATGCTTCAGAAAAATAAGCAAAGAAAAAGGATGCTGAAAGCTCTTTTATCGTTTGGTGGCTGTAGCCTAAACATTTTCCTTGGATAAAGACAAATTGCTGCAGAAATGTTAGCATCCTCTGGGCTCACACAGTTTTTAAAATGCAATTTTAAAATTGCATTTTACTCAATTAACCTGAATTAATCCTTTTGATGAATAAGCACACATGGAAATAACATCTGAAATAGGAAGCTGGTACGTGAATTCCTGTTTCAGGTGAATTTGGCTGACTAGATTTTGCACAGTGCTACCAACCTCTTGTGAATTATCTACATATTTGATAAGATAAACTGTGTTCAAGTTACAGAACACATTAAACATGAGCAAACAGCAGTAGCACACATGCCATGTTAATGATTAACTTTTCCAGCTTCCATGTAAGTCCCAGAAATAGACAGCTGTTAGTCAAAGACTAAAATGAAAATGGGATACCATCTACACCCAACTGTTACGGCAAATTTGCGCTCTCACAGGTTTACAGTATATCCTGGGAAACCAAAGCGACAAGGAGAGAGTTCCTTCCCCTCATACTGGTGGCCAAGACACTCACGTTATACTGTTTTGGTGCAGTGTCTCCAGCGTAGTGTTACGATCTTCTGTAGTGGCTCTTTTATCCATGTTTCGGAAGCGTTCCATGGCAGAAATATTGCGCTGGATGCTCTGTTTTGGAATGTCTAGTTTGGAAACGAAGGTCAGCAAGCCACGGTCATCACAGTTAAAGAGCATTGGGCAGCAGTCATGGCCCTGCAACCAAACGTCATGAAAGCACGTCAAGAAATATAACCAGCATTTTTTTTTTCTGCTGCTGTTAATTGCAGAAAGACAGACATTATGGAAGAGCTTGCTTATTACTAATTTCATAATGTGTGGTGTTTCTCCCTCTCCAAAACACTACGACACTCTGCAAGGAGAAAATAATAGACACTTACAGCTGCTACCACGCTGTTCTCGGAGACAAATGACACACTCAGGAGTGGGAGGAATTCTGTTTTCAGCTGCGAAACCCTGAACACAAGAACATTTGTTAGAGGACTTCATTGAAACCTTTCATCTTTGGCTCCAACAAAAAAAAATAGGGACCGTTCCCACACAAGGATTATTGGAAAAGAAGTCAGTGTAGCTCAGTTGTCCTGATGTGACACCAGAAAGTTGTGATTTGTAACAAAAAGTTTTAACCTAATGAAAGTGTCCTGGAAGATCTAACACAAACATGAAGTATTCAAGGTGAAAGGCTGAAGGTATCTAGGATTGTGTGTAAACAGTAGCAAGAGTTTAAAAAGAATACCCCCAAAAAAGCTTCAAACTGATGAAGCTATTAATTTCATTTGCATATAAAAAACACTCGAAGTTTTAGTCCTTGACATCATCATCTTGATGTTGAAGAAGTTGAACTTCTTACGCTGAACTTAAGTCAACTTTAGTGATTTTATAAAAAAAGAGAAAATAATTCTAGAATATTTTATACTTAATGATATCCTCAGCCACGTACTTATACAGCTGTAGCCATCAGAACCATAATTCAAAATGAAGCACAGCAATGCCTGGATGATCCGCCAGAGACCTCTGCTATCAAAATATATGGGGAATCTCTTCCTTCTTGCATTAGAAAGCCGTGGACACCGAAAAGTTATTTGGATCAAGATGAGGAGCAGAAGGAATTGTTAATAAAACATTTTGTTGGATTGTAAGGTGTAAGTTGAAACCTTGCAGCAGCAGTGTCTTAAGGATAGTGCTTGGAATTAACATTTCATGGAATGAACAACTTATTTTCCAGACACTGGTTGGGGATAGGGTTTTAGTAGTTATGGAGTAAAAATGTTTCTGGATGCTCTTGAATCCATTTACAAGGAAATATGGTTTCCTCAATCACTAAAGTGGAACCTTTTTTCACACCCCCCCCCCCCCCAAATGCTTCCTCCCACCCCAAAGTAAAACAAAACTCTCACTGAAGAATTCTTATAAGAAATTTAAACTCTATAATGTCAAATTCTAAGAATCTACCTTATTTATATAGGCCTCAAAGAGACTCCTGGAATCTACAGTAAAAACTGTCAAAACTGGAAACAGCAGTCTCAGCTCTCGTTGTTGCAAGCACAATATTC
Organism: Phaethon aethereus; assembly: GCF_964289735.1. NCBI lineage: Eukaryota > Metazoa > Chordata > Aves > Phaethontiformes > Phaethontidae > Phaethon > Phaethon aethereus. The sequence continues at coordinate 4,065,900 of NC_138591.1, forward strand.
CACATGCTGCTTCCTTCTACGTCAAACAGCTAGGAACTAACAGAAAGAGCATACTTACATCATATTTTTTGAGGCATCAGCAACTGACACAGTACTATCATGACTGACCCAGGCTAGGCGGTTACCGCTGGCAGAAAAACTGACACTATGCACCCATCCGCCACTTCCAGCACCCCCAAATTCTGACATCAGCTGCCCAAAAGGCATTTTGGAGCCCCATGGTGTACTGGCTGGTTTTTCATCCACCTCCTTAATGTAAGCAGAAAACACCCTGCAAATAAAAGATTTCAGCATGAACAAAGACCGAAAAAACCTCCTGGGAGCTGCATATACATTTCATATTGGAAACAACCAGATGCATTCTAATTCTACCAAAGTAAAATACTATGGTATCTTTACACAACAAGCCACTAGTGGCTGGGAACCTTCAATATACAGACAGAAAGCAACAATACAAAGGGTGTAAGGCATACAGGTTTCTCATAAATGTCAGGTTTTTTATCTTTCTCCTTTTTTCCAGAAGATGGCACAAAAACATACACTGTCACTGCATTTTCCACTGTGCTAAGATTTCCCTTTCATCCTTTTGCGGTGCTAATAACTCCCAGAGTCAGTTTTCCAGTCAAGAGAAAAAACATGAATTGCACTGTATAATTAGAAGCTAACAAACACCTACAAAATTATCCACTTTTTAAGAACATTCACTTTTTAGCAGGATTTCAAAGAAAGAAAACTGATGTTCAAATGCCAGCAAAGAGGCTCTGAGCCACGTTATTCTGGTTCATTACTGAAAGAACGCCTTGAGAACCTGAGTTACCACACTGTTTTTATAGGTTTTTTTCCCAGCACTACAATTTTCAAGATATGTTTAAATAGAAAGCCTCCCCCTTTCATCAAATTCCTTCTGCATGATTCAGACATGCCACAATATGGTGTTCTTGACTGTTACCATGGAAGTTACTGGGACGTCACAAACATAGGATTAGAGTCCATTGAACAGGAGGAGCAAGTAAGCTACGCCATACTACTACCAGAGAAACATTGCAGTATAAAAGAAAAACCGTGATCAAATATTCATGGTTGCAGTCAAACACAAAAAGGATTTATTTTATAGTGAGTTTAAGGAAATGTTGCTCCCCTTCTCCCCATTTTTTAAATCTTTTACATGTGTGGGGTATGCACTTCAAAAGGTATCTATATTCAGCTTATTCAAATAAAGCTGATCATTTGGAACAAGAAGGGTTTAACTGCAGCTATACTAGGTACAGATTTTCAGAGAATTAAGTATGAATTTATACTTGGCTCTATCAGTTTAAATATAAACTAATGGTAATCCTTCAACAAACTTAATTTTATAGAGAGATCTAAAAGGACAGTTCTTTTAATGTATGGAAATAGGACAAGATGCTTAAAGGAACAGTCTTTGACAAGGCAGAAAAATCATTCCTAATAGAGAAAGACCTTGAAGATAACTGTTAGTTATAAAAAAAAAAAAAAAAAAAAAGCCTTTTGCCTTACTAAAGTCTCCCTCTCTTTTAAAATGAAACCACCTCAGCTTGAAGGTCCCAGCCTTCAAAGATCATTGGGAAATGACTTTTATTCCCACAGCAACATTGTTCCAGCAAGAATATAAAATTCACACCTATGCTGTGCTGTTAGCTATATATATATATTTCTAAAGACAAATGTAAGAGGAGCTCATCTGGGCCAGCCACCAAAAAAACTCTGCTGAATACCTATCAACTTGGAGCCTCTTCTGCCCTCCATTCTTTTTCCAAAATGTCTCCCACTTAGCTGCTTATTAGTTGGCAGTGGCTCTGGCAGATCCATTTCATAATTTTCTTCAGAACCACCTAGCAGAACAGATGCATACTTCAGGCCCAGATAACTTTATTATCTTTAATATGTAATTGAACATTCCCCAGAACTGGAATTCTAGAGATCTATGTTAATCATTTAGCAAAAAGAATATTCTTTTGTAGTTTTGAGGAAGAAACAGAAACATAAACCTAGTACCAAATGTCCACTACTTTTCCTTTCTTCCTTAACGTTTCTGTATGGAGATTTCTATGATGAAAGCAGCAAAATTATTAAATGATTCATATTAAAGTAAAATGCTAAGTAACAAATAGCAGAAAGTTTCCCAAATGTTTTAAACCAAGATCTGTTTTTTTTCAAAATACACATGATTTTTCAGAGAAGTAAGATGCCCGATGAGTTTTCCAATGGGAAACAAAAGACTAAGCAAGTCTTCTAGAGAATGCTCCTAGGAAATTACCTGAACCACATTTGACTTTCTTCCCCCTCACCCCCCAAAAAAACAAACCCAAAAACCCCAAACCTCCAAAAAAAAAAAAAAAAAAAAAAGAAAATCTATACCGAACAGAAAATAATTCAAATCTAACTTCTCAACTAAAACAGGTAGGAGGAAATAATCAGGGATGCAATGTACCTAACAAGCATGAAACAAAGCCTGTAGATGAAGTCCAAAGTAACAGATAGGTATGCATGTACCAGCTGACCTAATGTCAGAGTCCTGAGATGCTTTATGAACACACATGATAAAATTTCCACATGTGAAAAGCAGCTGCTTCTGGAAGTTGAATGAGTACATTTTACATCACATTTTTTGTGAAAGAATGTGAACACATATAGTTTATCTAATTAAAACTGGAGATAAGGCAGGGAAGGGAGACAACTCTGCTCTTCCATTTAACGTCTCTCCTTACATCAAAGGATCAAATTTAGATGCATGGGTTTCATTCTGAAATAAGGAATGTAATAGTTGGTCCCACCTCCCCCTCCCACTCCTTCTTAGTCATATTTAGTACACACTTTGAAGCTTAAAAATTGCCCAATTACATAAAGAATTTAAGAAAAGAAGCTTTCATTATTATTCAAGGTACAAGTGATTAAGTGAAATACGAATTAAAGTCAACCACTCTGCAGACAGTTCCCCATGCAGACTTCATTGCAGTGACCCCAATCATTCAGCACAGAGCAACTTGCAAGACCTATCCCTCATGGTGTAATTTCACCATCAGTTTGAAAGACTATACCATCCATCTCGCATGCCAAACTGTTTTTACCAGTCTTTTTTTTTTTTTTTTAACGCTCTTCAAAATTGTGTTTTGTTGCATTGAGTTTCAGGTGGATCAACTCCTTGACCCTCACCACAGGGCTGCAAGAACGTTAAGGCTAGCACAGGCAAAGGGGAGAGAACAAGTGACTCAGGGAAGAAAAAGGTGATACACCACCTTTGGAAGTGCCAAATTACTCTGAATTTTGGAACTGCACCATCAGAATACTGCCTTTTAAACTCTAACTAGCAGTGTCAGTGCTCTACAAGATAGCACCTGCTAGTCTAATTTCAGCCTTAACAACTAGACTCAGTGCACATGTGGTAGTACTATTTCTGTGTACTGCTAGTAAAGAAACTCACCAGTTCATTAAATTCAGGTGCGTCCCTCAACCAATAAATGTTAGTAGTCCCAAGTCTGCATGCAGTAGTAACAAAGCCAAACTCTCTTAGGCTGCATATTTTGTTTTGGTAACAACAACAATATGCAATGAGCCATCTTCTATTCTGATAGCAAATGCATGATCAACATGCTCATGCTACTGACTAACTTGAACCAGTAATCCAGATTGATTTACACATGCTTTATTTTCTCTCACCTGCACTTGAAGTCACAGGATCCAGCAGCCAGCAGAACATTGTTGGGGTGCCAGTCCAGGCTAAGGACAGTGGAACGAATGGGCTTTTTAATGTGTTTGCTCACCCACCTAAATGAAAAAAGAAAAATATTACATGAAAATATTTTACCAGACTCCCCCCAAGCCCATGAAATACTCCTCAAAAAAGATCACCCCTTGCCAATGACTACAGACATTAGTTTTGCAATAGAACTCACATTCTGTCCAAATATTTCATAGTCCCTTGTACAGTCTGTGAACTTTATATGGTTATCTTAATTAAAATTTTAAATATTATGAACAAATTAATGGTAAATATGTATCTCTTCACCTGAATCCTAGCCCCCTTCTAGCTCATTTTTATAATGCATTGGACTGAAGTCCTTAACGTGAATTTCGCACAGTAATTGCCTGGTCCCTTACAACCTATGAACAAGAGCTCAGCTTTGACAGTGATATTAAGCTAAGAAGCACCATTTTCTGAGATCACTAAGCACATTTCTTCTCCAGCTCCTCCAATGAGTTTTGCAGTCTTGCCTATTGACTTTTCTACTATTTAATAATACAATAACTATAAAACACAGTAAGTAAATGGGTGAACCGCCAATGATATGACTAGTGTATACATCTCAATTATTTGAAGTACAGTGAAAAGCAGTCCTGATGTTGACTGCATCAATATTAACGTAAACAGGTCTCAGCAGATTTAGTTTGTTTGATCTATTTACAAAATAGCAATGAAATCCGTTATTCACTTGATGGCCTTTGGGATGATGGTACTTTTTCTTTGAATTTACACTTCTACCAGGCACAAGCAGTTTTAAGGATCACATTAAATTATTTGTCTTCAACATATGGGGTTTTGATTCTTCTTCAGACAAGTGAGGCAGAGAAAATGTTAATAACTGAATATGCTGGAAAGCAGGAAAAGTCCAAAACAATATTTAAAATGTATTTTGCAGATGGTCTCATCATTTACCATCTCCACATGGAAGACTGCATACAGAACGGTGGGTATAGACACAGACACATGTTTATGCAACCCAAAATAATAGATACTCAACATCCTGATTTCACCGACAGATGATATGGTAAATGTAGCTCCAACACATACCGCTACAAATGTAGATTCATTAAAGATCAGAAGCATTAAGTTAGATGCCAGAGGAAAAAAAAAAATGTTAGCAGTGGAAATATTTGTGATAGCCCTGTCTGAAATCTATAAACTGTGACAAGAATATATGACAGAATACAGAACAGGTAGATGACAAGCATGAACATCTTCTAGTAGACCACCCTGGAGATAAGTGACTGCCTAGAATTCTTTAATGACAAGAAATGGCCCCAAATAATCTATATATATGGAAGAAGGATTCAAGTCAAGGTTTCTTCATTTATACATTCTGGAAGCGGGGGGGGAACATTTCTCTTTTCAACCATACAGTTGTGGTAAAGAAATTTTTACTCTTCAGAAATTCTTGCACTTTCAGAAAAACACTATAAGTTTATGGCAGTCAACCAGAACGTAACCACATCAACACGTATAACATGAAAACAGGCTAAGTCCAAGGCCTAAGGTGCTACACCAGAGTAAAGAGGAGGGAACCTTCTCCCTAAGATGTAAAAAGTCCATGAAAGAACTGATGAGGCCTAACCCTCTACATTTCCTGACGATTTTAGGAATTAGTAAAATAGTAACCTAGTTACCAACATTGAACTCCAGGCTTTAGCTTTCCCAGGCTGACCTTAAAGGTATAAATGGAAATTAAACAGCTCACCAGTCATTTTCAGATTCAAAGTAGCACACAGATATAAGTCGAGCTCCACTTCCCACAGCAAATTTATTCTCCAAGGGAGACCATTTCACAAAGGTGGCTGCACGATTAATTCTGAGGATCACAAGGGTTGGTTTCCACACACCATCTTTCTGACTCCAGACATAGGCATTACGGTCTGCACCGCAAGTTACAATGCGATCGCTTTTGGGAGCCCAGTCAATACCTGCAATTTAGAGTTCACATTAATAAACTTTTCCCTTTATACCATTTGCTTTACAGTAAGCCAGAACAGAGACAATCTCACAGCCCTCTACTACAGAGATCGTTATTACGGTTTCGTTAGACTTCCCCTTGTTCACTTGTTCTCCTGGCACCCTTTTAAACTGTTAGGGATATCGGTTTGTCCCTCTAGCTTTCATCCCAATTGCAGATCCCAAATCTCCACATTCCAGAGAGAATCTGCCTGCCAAGGAAGCCTACCCTGATGGCAGGCCAACAGGTGGAGCTCTGCAGACTGGCTAAGGCCTGTCCGCCCGCAAACTTCAAACCACTGACTCTGCAACAGACCCGTTTCAACAGCTGAAACCCAGCAATTCTAAAACTACGCACAAACCTCTAACATCGTTGTCTGCTTGCTGCCAGACCGCAGTCATGATCTAAAGGTTTAGATAGCAGCAGGTTTTTTTTGGTTAGAAGTTATCAATTTTTATGTACTGATATAATCCTTACATTTTTTCCACACCTATTTAAGCTGTGCCATGAGAAAGAAACACTTACCAAGCAAAAATAACAAATTCAAAGAATAAAATCTAGCCTTTGATAAGCCTGCCACTGCTTCTTTCCCCTCCTACACAATGAAGGATGTTCTCAACTGGAAAAGCCTCACAGCAACATTATTTTTCATCTTTTCCTTAGCACCCTTCTTTGAGATGCAGAGTGAAGTTCTTAACTCTCCTGCCACAAAATTGTATTTCAATGGTTTTTTGTAACTGTGTTCTGTACTAAGAACATTCCTTAAGCACATAAACTGAAAAAAAGATAAAAGATATGGAAAGATTTTGTACCATATCATTAATATATCGTCTACTTCAAAATAGGCTTATGCTTAAAAAGTTTAATTTTTAAGATGTTGGTAGTCTGAAACCATAGTTACACGAGTCAATCTAGCACTGCCTTTGAAAGGAGGAGCATCCTGCCTCCCTTTACTTCTCTTGCCCACCACCTCCCTTGTACCAGCACCAGTGTTCTTCTGACCCATGGCAAGTTCAGCTTTTTAGCTTAGCAGAAAACTAAGCCAGCAAAACGAGTGAATAATGCTCTTCCTGTAAGCAAACAGAAGCAGCTCACCACAAATCTCTGAATCGAGAGACAGAAGGCAAGACAAGGGACCTTGTCCCTTGTGATCAGAAGCTAGAGTGGCAGCAGCTGAATCACTGCTGTCAGAGGCAACAAGCGGTTCGATCAGTCTATCTCCTCTGTCTAACCACAGCTTAAGTCTACTCTTTACAACCACCACAGCATTTAGTATTCCAAAGGTATACACTATGCAGGAAAGCAGGGAGAGCTCTTTTCCCAAGTCATGAATATTTGGCTTCTAACACTAACAGGTACAAGAAAAATGCAGAGAAATGTCCTTGGAGAACAGCACGTCATTTGTAAATTCAGCCCAAGTGACTCTTCACAAAAGAGTGCGTACAGTTGTGCTCTTTGACAGCAAGAATCAGATAAATTGAATAAAGCTCTTGCAAAATGCTGTTGGGCAGATACTTCTGCCTGTGAGTTGAGAACAGAATAAATGATATTGCTGTTTTGGGCAAGTGCTTGTATTAATTACTTTTATTTCCTGAGAGAATAAAGCCCTTACAAAAATATCACCATGAAAAAAAAATAGTAATATAAAAGACTACCGCAGGACAATCACATGTTAAAAATAACACCTGTGACTCATCATGGCAGCTCTTCTCATTGTGGAGCCACAGATATTCTGGGCCTGCAGTAAAATGCACTCACTGATGGTCTGTTATAAGTCCAGGACTGTCCACTTCAAGTCTTTACACAGTCCCTAAAAAAGGACATTTATTGCTTATGGAATCCACAAGCCAACACAACAATTGTACACTTGATAAAGTTTTAATACTAGCACTTGAAAAGAAGCAGCATATATCACCAGGAGAGTTTGTGACACAACCAGGTTCCTTCGGAAGACTGAAAATTTATTCTCATTATGGATGAAAAATAGGTAATAGACAAGAAAGAAAGGCTGACTCTACCAAAATGTCTGGAAATTAAATAGGGCTTTTCCTGCTAACATTCATTGCATGCAGTCCAGAAGAAATGCTGGAAAGCAATCTGTAAGTGGGAATGCCAACCTATAAAAAGATCTATTTACTCAACACTTGCAAATATCCTGTTCAGATTCGTGACTGGGGAAAACAGGGCAGGGGACAACCCGCATGTCTGTCACAGCACCATCTTCTCTTACCTGTAATGTGTCCATTGTGTTCCTTTAGCTCATGAGCCTTTACCCACTGGTTCCCGCTTTTCTTGTAGATGTGGACTTCATGATTATTAGGGCTAATGGCAATCTCTTGAAGAAGAAATAAAACAATCCAATAGTAGAGAAGGCTTTTTAATAACAAATGCTTTACTTGGAAAGAGTTTCCAATCTAAAACCTGTATTCTCAAATTTCAGGGCATTAAATGGGTTTTGTAAACAAAGGGCCAAGATCACTGGATAATCTCAAGTAATTTTGAGATATGGTCATGAGTACACTGCACAGAAAGACAAGACATTTTGAACATGAGAATCCAGGTTCCAGTAGAGACCTAGGTTATTCAAAGAGAGCGCTGGTTTGGGGGTATGGAAATAAGAGGGTCAAAGAGCGTAAGGACCAGGCCATATTCTCATGAGGTCTCACGAGTTTTCTGGAATACTAGTAAGACTAGATTTGCTCATATGCCAGCATTCCAGTAATGGGTTTAGAAAAGTTCCGATTTAGAAGACGTGTGCCTTTTAGATCATAAGTGGAACATTTAACACGTAGCACTACGTATTTGACCATACCTTCCTTAAACATGACCCAGAACATTACAAGATCACAAACTGACAGCAAAGAGAAACTAACAATTAAAAAAAAAAAAAAAAAGCTAACAGATTACTTACGAGTACGGTCTCTGTTCCATGCATGGCAGGTGATTGGCTCTAGTAAAAACTGATGTAGAGACATTCCGATTTAAAGATATTCCTATGTTGTAAAAATTGAAAAAGCTGAAAGGTGTAAAATTGAAAACAAAACACTTCAAAATTAGATAATTATTAAAAAAAAAAAAATCAGCTTTCAACATTTACCAAGGTTGTTGCAGTCCAGTATTACAATTTACTTACAGAAGATCACAACTTATTCTTACTGAATTTATTAACATATTTACTATATGTTAAGGCCCCTAAAGAGTTGCCTTTGCCATATGCCCTGACATCTTCAGTAGGCCAATGAATTTTAACTGTCCTGCTTACTATAGCTAATTGCAATTAACCCAAAAGCCATATATGCTTGTTTCTTACTGTATTCTCAGAGGCAAGAGAGCAGGTTCTTACGAACTCTAACAAACTTAGTGATTTTACTATAGAAATAGAATACGTGGGGGAAAAAAAAAAATCTACAAACATAGTTCAGTGAATTGATTCAAAATCCTGACATGTATCAAGGCTCACAGGCAGCACTACAATAAAATCTGGTTTTTTTCAAATATATATATCAGGAGGTTAAATTGGTGTGTCCAGAGCACTGATATGTAACTGTAATCTGCTGATGTATTATTTGATAAAGTCATTTATATGTATCCTAGGGAAAAATTATTAAGATTAGTAATTAACTAATTACTAATTTCTTCAAATTAATTCTAGCACTAAACTGTTCTATAGTTAGGCTTTCCCCCCATGAGATTCAAACACTAAAAGAACAAGCCGAATCATTCTAGTTTGTAAGTATTTTAATTTGTTTAAGGTTTAAGCTTGTTAAAGCTAGGTATCTAGCTTTTTCTTTAACTTACGACTGCTACAAGAGGCAGCTCTGAACATCTGCAATTGGAGGCGCACTGACCCGCAAATACAAAGTTGTTTAAAATATTATATTGTATTCAATGTCCTGTACTAATCAAGGGCTGCATAAATGGATGGCAGATAACATCTTAAAAACTCAAGGTCACCTGTAATAATTAAAATGTGCACAGTTCAATACATACAACTTGGATTTGTCAATTCCTTCCGTATATTCCACTAATTTTCATAGCAATTTATCCTTGGCCAATGGATCAAAGCCTTTTTACCTCTACATATACATCTCAAAAGAAATAACTCTGTGATGTCATTCCAAGACATCCACACCCATTATAGCCTGAAATTACAACATACCCAAGTATGGCCATGTTAGCAGAGGGTGGAGACTTCAGGACAAGGTAGGAATTTGGAAGCAAACAGGAAATGAATGGCTGTCCAACAGAAACTCAGGAGTGAATGAAAGATGAGTACGTTCTTACGGAGATTAGCAATTACTATCACACCACTAGTTTAACAAATATGCTGAAAGTGCTGAATCTTAGCAGAGATGATACAGTACTTTGCCAATGCAAATAACTGGAGAAACCTTTTCTTTTCTTTTTTTCCTTTTTTTTTCTTTTCAAGAAATGAAGCACTGCTATTTTAAATCGATATGCCTTATGGTTACATTTCAAATGTATTTCAAATAAAACTTTTAACTATATTAGCTTTAAAGCCAGTTCATAATTTTAACCAGCATGAATTTCATGGTTCTTCTAGTAATCATATTCTACCAATCAAATGAGCTATTAAATATATGCAGTCCTAAGCAAAATAATTAATTACTTTTTATTCATGTGAAAACATCGACATAATACAAGTTACCTTTGACCTTGGACAGTCACAATTTGAGATTCCATGTGTTAATATAAGCAAAACACAACTGCAAATTGTTTTTTCCACTACCTTGCTTTAGTACATGCCAACATTCAGTAGCAGTACATTTCCATATACAGGAAAAGTTGAAGAGCTGTTCTGCGAACAAGGAATGCTCAGCCTTTTCTACTCTTTCCGAAATAAAATGTAAAAATATCCAATCTCCCCTCCCCAAGGAACGCAGCTATTTCAAAACACTCTCTAACACAACCCTGGTATTTTCTCCACAGATTGGCACTACATATAAATGATGTGGTCCCATTCTAACTTATAGTTCAGAGGTTTTTACCAACCTACACTCTGTTCCCAAAGACAGCCTAGACAAGCGATATGATCCATTCCTTCCCATTGCGTTTCTTGAGGACCGTAACTCGAAGCAAGTGACTGTTTTCCATTTTGGTTTGGTAACAAACTCATAAAAAACAATGATGATAATCTCAAAAAGCACTACTATTCCTGTCATCTGATAGTTGCAGTGCTATTTTCTTCAGGATAATAAATCTTAATTAAGTCTTCCAGTTATATTTATTCCTTAGCAATACATAGACAAAATCAAACTCACATTTCACAAGATAAAATGCAACCAGCTCCACGATTCTTGATGTAATTCATATGTAGTAAACCCCTCAATGCCTTCCTGTCAGCCAACCTCAGAATCTCACTCAGGGAAGATACTGTTACAATAACTTTGTTAGCCAAATACTTAATGTAGCTATCCCTGATATTTTTTTTAAATGCAAAATAACTGTCCTTGTGTTTCAATAAAACTTTTTAAAAAGGAGAGAAAAAAAAAGAGGGAAATCTTGCACCATTGTACAGCAGGAGTTCTTTCAGTATGTAGAATGAAAAGATCAAGGTTGGGAAGTACAGGACTCATCTGCTGTCATCTTTCAATGGCATAAGAAATATGTGGTATAAGGCCATCCCTGGACAAGCAACTAGCAAGGATACAGACTCAGAAGTGGTGATAGCATATGTGTGTGAGACAGAGAAAGGGATGTTTTTAATCCTTGCCTATATGCAGAGCACCTAAATCACTTCTAAACATCTGGAAGAGAAGTGCCTAGAATTGAGGACTGCCTCCTACTACTGTCATTCCCTTCCAAGTCACTCGGCGCAGCTTTCCCAAGAGGGTGACTCCTCACAGGCAAGCCTACTGACACAGGACACCATTAGCATTATAAAGCCGACCGGTTTGGGATGGATTGCGGGCTGCCGCCCTGCCCCACGCTGATAACACAGGTGCAGAGCGCTGCTGCGGAGGCCACGGTGGGTCAGGGGCAGGAGGCAAGGCGGGAGCTGCCGCCCCGCCGAGGCCCGCCCGGCTGCTCCCTCCCCGGCCCCATCCATCCCCCCCGTGCGGTCCCAACCCTTCGGGGCGAAGGGGCTGAGGGGTCCCCATCGCCTCACCCTGCCCCGCACAGCGGCAGGGCCGGGCACGGCCCCCCCACCCCCAGGCAGGCCGGGGCTGAGGGTGACTCCCCCCCACCGCCATGCCCTCAGCACCAGCGGGCCTGCAGGGCTCCCCCCGCCTCCCAACCCTCCTGGGGCGGGGGCAGGCCGGCCCAGCGGCGCTGCGGACAGCCGCCCCCGGTGCGGGCACTCACCTGAGGCGGCGGGGGCGGAGCGGGACTCGCGGACTCTGGTCAGTCAACGCGACTCCGCTCCGGGCAGCGGGAGAGGGAGCGGCCAGCGGCAAAGGCCGAGGGGGGGCCCGGCACTGACAAGGGAGCCAGGAAACGCGCTCTGCGCCTGCGCGCCGCCCGCCGGCCGCCCCGCGGGCTGCGCCTGCGCCGCCGCTGCGCTGCAGGGGCGGGGGAAGCCGGGGCGCGCTGGGGAGCCACTCTGCGCCTGCGCGGCGGGAGGGCTTGGGTGGCCGCGCGCTGTGCCCGCGCCTCACACAAAGGCGGGCGGGTGAGGAGGGAGTGCGGATGTGGTGTGGGGAGTGCGCATGCGCAGTGAGGTGGTGGCACCCCGCAGAGGGGCGGGAGGGGAAGGGAGTTCTTGTCATCCCTGGTGCTTTGTGGCCTTGTGAGGTGAGGGAGGTTATGGCCGCCTCTACTGGAAGGGGCGGGATCTAGGTGTCTGTGGGCGCTCTGGGCTTTGGGGAGGCCCAAAGCGCTCCTGGAGGGGCTGGTTTGTATGAGGTCTTCTGAGGTGGGGCCTGGCAGGGGAGAGCTGTAGGCTTGGGGAGCAGGTGGTGAAGAGTTGAAGGGAGATCGTTTGGGCTCCTTCAGTGTGGGTTGCCTTACAGAGAGTTAGAGAGCTACCATGCTAGGAGTCTTTGTGACTCTTTTCCCTTTTGGAGGCAGAAGGATGGAAGGAAGGTGCTCTCCATTGCAGAGGTTAACAATCTTATCCTAACTTATTCAGATGCTGTAGGACCTTCCTTCCTATCTGGCTGGAGTATAGAAAGAAGTGCATTTGCAGTACTTCACCCTGGTCTTAATCCATTTGAGATGCTCCTTGCTGTTTGGGGTCTTGTCGTTTGGCTCCTGGAAGACTTCAAGTTCCGTTGCCTGTGAGGTTTTGTGAGCTCAGGTACAACAACAAAAAGCAAGTCTGGGGGAATGGGGAGAGATTAGTGACTCAGAGATATACTGAGGAGCAGTGGAGTAGTGAGTTTAATTTAGAGTCTGAGAGAAAATAACCAATTTATAAGCATCTAGAAGGAAACAAGAAGGTGAATGCTAGCCAGTATGGCTTTGTTGTGAATGAACTGAGCCAATCTAATTTCCTTTTCTGGCAGCATAACAAGACTTGCAGATAAAGGAGAAGCAGTGTATGTCATACATCTTGATTTTTGGTAGAGCATCTGACATTGGCTTGCAGGATATTCTAATAATAAACTGGGAAAACAGTCTAGATGATACCGCTCTAAGGGTGTTGCAAAACTGGTTGAGGAAAAATATATTTGATATCAGTGCTTGTACAGGGAATTACCCTGGGTCCATTACTCAACCATGATGAAATAAAGAATGTAATTACTGCCTTTGAAGATGAGATCAAATTTGAAGGTAGAATAAACACAGTTATAGAACTAGGACTCAAAATGGGAGCTCGACGGAAAAAATAGGATGCAGTTCAGTAGCAGGTGCACTGTTGTACGCTTTGACATGATGAACTTGAGAATTACAAGATGGGGAAGAATGGGGCAGCTGGCTGTGCTGCAGGAAGGGATGGAGTGGCTGCTGTGAGTCATAAGCTGAACAGGAGTCCATAACGTCTTGCTGTTGCAGAAGAGGCAAACACTGTGCAGGACCATATAGATAAGAGATACACAGGAATCCTGCTCTGCTGGGCTGTGGTAGAAGAGTATGTCCCGTCCTGGGCTCCACACTAGAGAAATATGGGTATTTGGAGAAAAAGGTGGCAATAACGATCAGAGTCTTTGAACACACCACTTTTGCTGAGCCTGTTGAGAGGACAGAAAACTGAGGAAAGGTGTGGTAAGTCTTCAAATAGATAAAAGGCTGCTGCTATGAGGAAAGGAAGAATTTGTTCTCTTAGGTCCAACTGAGGGTAGGGCGAGAAGTCATAAACTAAGATAACAGCAAGGCCGATCTAGGTTACAATGAAAAAAATTCTCAGTGATTCCTTTGAAGTAGTCAAGCCCTGTGTTGAACTGACTTGACAGGATGTAGGATTTGTTTCTGAGGATGGATCAGACAAATATTTGTCAGAATGGCAAAAGTGCAATATAAGATCTTGCATTTGGGAAGGAGGCTAGAGTCAATGGTCTCATAAATCAGTGTTACTGTGGTTCTGTAACTGAGAGAGGTGTAATCATTGCAGCCCTTATTGGCTTAACGATAAAACTAGATCAGCTGCACAGATTAAAGATACGCAACTAGGCCAAGTAAAATTACGTAACAAGAATGAAATTACGTTTAAGTATGGATTTATGTTTACAAAATTGTTTTCACCAGATGGAGTGAAAGTATCTAAATGAGGAACTCTGCAGAGTTTTTAAGCATTAAAACCTAAGGCCCTGTCTCCAGTGGAGCTTTCCGGAGGGTTTTTCACCTTTATTCCTGTTGTATTGCTGACAATTATGTTGTGCTAATCCAGAAAGGATGCCAATGTTTTTGAGATTAAGGCCTCAGAAGCAAGGCTGATCTGATCTTAGTGAAAGTAGTTTAGACGCAGTCTGACCTTAAGATATATATGAAAAAGATTTGAGCTGGAACGTCCTTTGAGGTGGTGGTTGTTTTTTTTATTTTTTAAACAGCAAATGCAGCAGATGGGTAGCAACTAGTCAAAAAGAGGTCCTCTGGAAGCAGCCTGTTTTATATACAAACAGGCAAGTGAGGCTGAAAATAATTGCCTTGAGAGGTATTTTAGATGTGTTGTTCACCCCAGTATTTGAAAATGTAGCCATTTCCAGCACAGTATCATATCATGCCTGATGTTTAAAAGGAAGATGCAACAAATGTAATTTTTTCATCCCCTCTCTGTATTCCCTGTTTCTCTAGAACTGCCATCTAGATTACAGTAATTTGTCAAAATCTGTTTTCATCAGTAATATTCTTGAATTATCAAGGACATTGCCTTAAGATTAGGTAAGTCACTGATGATCTAAATAACTGCAAATTTGGGAGTTTTAAGCAAAGAAAGACAATGTATTCCAATGTCCTGCTACTTAATACTGTGTCCCCCTTGCCAGCTCCTGTTTTAATGTTGTGGAATGTGTGCAGCAGTCATAATACAGAATGAGAAAGAAGGAAGAGTGCTTGCAGCTTGACCAAACTTTACTGTGCAGTCTTTTTGCATACTGGCTATAAGTAATGGTGAGCTTCATACTGACTGCTTTTCCCTTCTGCCAGAGAAGATCTGTAGTGAGGAGCCTGCGTGCTCTGGCTGGCAGGTCCCTAGGCTCGGGCTCTAAAAGACTACCTTCAGAGCAAAGTGTAAAGCATGTGACATCTGGTGGCATCTGTGCTCTTTTAAGCCTGCTTTTCAAAGGTTGTATACCTAAATGCATTTGTTCCAGTTGTCCAAGCAGAGCTTGGTGAACAACAGCAGGGTGATATGGTGTTTGGATGACAGCCGTGTTTTACTCTAGTTCCTGCAGAAAATCATCACTAGAAAAGAAACAGCAGCAGTGTTTATCACCATTTTTTAATTGATGGCAGCAAAATTGTACATTGGCATTGTTAAAATTGGCTGGTTCAAGGCATTCCCTAAAGGTCAGCCCTCCCAGTTCGGAGTAATTCTTCCACAACCAAGAAAGTCTCCTGCCCTGCAGAGTGTACCCCGCTGTGCTGCCACAGGAGCCATTTCTGCCTCCCAGCTTGTTTGAATTTGCTGTTTCTATGCTACTCTACCCTCCTGTTGCAACATCCCGCTATGGCTACTATCTTAGCTTTGAGCAACAACCCCGAACACTGTGTTCTGCTGTCTCGCTGATAACAAATTCAAGTTTTTCCCCATACAATAAGCTTTATTAAGGCTGTGAATGAACGCTGTTGATGGGAGGAATTATTTGCAAGAGACGGCCCAGATCACACCTTCTATCCTTGACTTGAAAAATCCCAAATCTCTGTTAGCACAGATCCTTTTCAAGTAATGTTGGATATCTTCTATCATTCCAGGTATCCTTGAGAAATATATTTGCAAGTTTTCAGGTCTGACACACAGATAATTCTTCTATCTGCAGATCATTGCACACTTTTTCTGTCTTCTAGTCTTTTTCCCAGGTTGGCCACTTCTTGATATCTTGGATGTGTTTGGTTTTTTTAATCAGTACTACAGCAATTTTTCAATGGGCAGCTCTTGGCAAGATATGCAGTACCCCGGAAAAAAAAGAGGAGTCTGAAACTGCATTGCAGTAGCATCTTATTTACCTTTCAAAACCTTGCTAAGAAAGAAGGAAGACATGCTATAGTGTCTAGGCATGTTTGATAAGCAATGGTGTGCAACCCCTTGTTTTTACCCCAGGGGAAGGAGGAGAGGGAGTAGGAACTGGCTGGTACTTGCTTTGTATAGTTTTGATCCCTGTCTTCCCTGCTAGACTGCTGGAGTGTGTGGAGTGTGGACATACAGAAGTGTCCTGGAGTACCATGCCAGGATGAGGTGGGCTTTTTCCTAAGAGAGGTCCTTTCTGTGCAATTTTAGTGCTCTTGAGAAAAGATTTAGCTCTTAATGTGCATCCCTTTTGGAAGTAGAAGGATGCTGCTCTTTCCCTCTTTCTGTTTTACCATCAGTGAAAACACATCTGTACTAACCATTAGCCATTTCAGAACTTATCTCCGTAAAGAGATTTGTGGAATATCTGTTCCCTTTTGTAGGGAACTGCATGAGTCAGCTGGTGTTGAGAACACACCTATGTTTTCCTCATCTCCATCCCACACCCTTTTCTGCTCTAATAAATTCATGGCAGGTGGGTTCAAACATGCGAGCTCCAGCTTTGGTGCCTACTCCTAAGATGCTGACACAGTGGAAGAGGATTGAGGCACTTGGATAACCTCCCCAGAAAGTGAGTCTTTTGCTTGCTGAGACACAGTGCCTGGTGTGCAGTTTGTTTAGAGCTGATTCATCCATCCCATCTCTCTCTTCACTGCATCATCCAGTTCATGTATGGTCTTCCTTTACTTGGCCTGGCTCTGGTTAGCCTCCTGCTCCAGTACCAGAAATGGTTTGATTTAACAGGAGAGATCTTTGCACTGGAAAAAAACATCCTGGAACATGTCCAGTATCTGTCCATAACGACATCAAGGTGAAGAGTACAGTCATGAACCTAAAGAATGGTGGTTAACAGGTATTTTTTAAACTCTGTGTTCATGTCTGTGCACTATTTGAGGACAGGAAGTGGCTGCAAAGAAGGGAGAGAAGAATCCTTTGTCAAGAATGATGCCCACTTTTAGGTGACTGTCTCAAAAGATGGGTGCAAGTCTACAATGGGCCACATGTCTAGGGATGCTGTCAGTCTAAACTGAATGTGTGCTTACTGCAGTATGTGTTTTGGAGAAGCAGAACGCCCCTGGAGTGCACAAGGTGTGATTGTGTGATCATAGAATATCTCAAGTTGGAAGGGACCCAATAAGGATCATCAAGTCCGACTCTGAAGTGACGCAACAGTGACTGGAGAAGGGAATACATACAGCCTCCTCAGCTTGCCTCTTCTAAGTTTACAGTTTGTTCTGCATCTTTTCCAGTTGCTCCTGCCTGCGCTAGTTGGTTTTGTAGACCTGTTTTGTGGAAGACTGGCTCCTTTCAAGACCTTGTGCAGAATTTTCAGTCTCCACACAGTGGTTCTGTTTGGAGTGTAGCTCTATTTCCAGTTCCTTAATCTGAAAAGGAGCAGAAGGGTAATTGATGTGCAATTACAAGGATCAGAAAAAGAAATAGGAAGATGGTATCTACCACAGGAATTTGAAGCTACTTGTGCTCTAGAGTTTTGTTGCAGTTGAAAAACAAATGGCAAGTCATGCTGCTGATGACAGTACACCTTGCAGATTGTCCTTCATGAGTGTAGATTAGCTGCTGATACCAGTGGCTTGCTACTGCTGCACTCAAGCACCACAGATTCCGATTGATGAGTTTGGCATGGGGTGCAAAGTGCTGAAGTTCTCTTGCGCTCCAGTGGCTTGAGAGTGTCCAACATGCATCTTTTCTGCCTAGTCTATGTTTCCTTAGATTAGTGCATTCCCTTTGGGACATGTTGCTTGTTAAATGAAAATGTTCCTTTTCAGGTATTTGTGCTGAATGTGGAAGCTCAGGTGCAGGAAAGAGTTTCATAGCTGCTCTGTTGGAATGATCTTTCTAATGTATTTGTATTTGTTTTTCTTACCCTGGAGTTTCATGATGGTGCTTTTTTTTTTTTTTTCCTCCTTTCACGGCTAACTGCTCAGCTTATTCCATCTTGACACACAGGTCTTTTATTGCAACTTAATAGTTCTTAATCTTTTCCAGGTGCACATAATGATCCTGCTCCTGACACAGATCTTCTGCCATGCAGGAAGCCTGTGAGGAAGGTATGAAGCAGATTGACAGCACAGCTATTTATGCAGAGCATTGAAACCTAGAATATGTAGTCCCGATACCTGTATGTTACCTTCTGAGAAATTTTGCCATATCTTCAATTTTTCTGTGTATCATAGGCTGCCTTTCTAAAGACTGGATCCACTGTTTACTCAAATCAGTGGAAGTAATCCCAGCAGACTTGGACAACTCTACATCAGAACGTAAACCAGGTGGTGGTATGTTCACTGAGTACCACTGGACTAGTCAAAGGTATTATCCCCATCTATTATTAAGTCAATAGCTTTAGTTCTAAAGACACTTCAGGCTTTTATTTCTACCCTTCAGTGGAAAGAGGGTGGCTGAGAGCATGCTGTAGATGGAAGGGGAAGATACTGTCTGAACATGTAGTAGCTGAAAGCACAAAGGTGGCAGAAGGCTCAGCCTCACTCTGGGAGGAAATGCTGTGCATTAAATCCACAGCTAGCTATGATATTTCTGAAGTGCCAGTTGTCAGCACAGTGCCAAAGGAGCAATCTGCTCAGTGCTGGCAACTTTTCTCCCCTCTGTGCCAATTCCGAATGCCATTGACTAGCTAGAGAGGGAAGCCGACCTACTCTGTTGGAGGCCTGATAGGTGTGATGAGTGGAGTTGTGTAATAAGTGAAAGAAAGGATAAATGGAGAGGAAATGGAGGAATTCCTCAGGGTGCCATCTGTGATGTAGAAGGGAGGAGAGAGGAAGTGGATTTCTTTTGCAGATTAATTTTGCCAGACTGCAATCAGTGAGCTAACATGCATTCTGCTTTTCAGGATCATAAAAAGCAATGAAAGTGCTAACATGTATTATTAACAATGTGCTTTCAAATCAGCACTGGAGAGAAATAATGGAATATATACCTTAAGGTTTCCAGCTACCAACATAAAGGGCAGAAAGGTGGGGAGGTGACTTATATCAGCCACAGCTTGCTTTGCGTTCTCATCAGCTGCTCAGTACTCACTGATGAGTTTCTCATGCTCATTAGTAGTGTGCTGAAGGTCAGGCTCCAGCTTTCATTTAATAGTAAGCAGACTGATTCTAGAGGGCAGAAAGAAGTCTTTGGAGACCCAGAATGTCTTACCTGCTCAGTTCTGTGACTTCCATTTGTCTCTCGGAGGGATGATTTGTGCATCAGTTTTCTGTGAGTTTGTTTTTTCCTCTATAAAATTGTGCACTGTTAAGCCAAGTGGGATTCATCTCCACTGTATCTGCATTATGGAACATTAGGACCCGTGTGTTTACTGGTATGCTAAATGAGAACTAAAATGATGCTACACCTCTGAGGCAAAAATAGACCCTGTTGTTTATGAAGGCCTTGAGTCTGAGTCTGTTTTCCTAAATTTCTGTGTGTATGGATTTGAATTTATATACCAATATTATTTATTTCAAAGTTATGCTACAGCAGCAGCAGCTGGCTTTAGACCCAACTGAAACTGTGTTTGATTGCATTCTCAACAAACATAGTCACTGCTCCACAGTTTACAATATGTATGTGTCTTTTTATCTCATGGAAAATATGAGCCCCACAGCTCATTTAGTGCTTACTGTTTACTGATATGAATCACTGGAGGACTGTTGTTGCTGTTTCTGTAAAAATAATAAATAAAGAAAAAAAATTCACTCTAAGGAAGGAGAACTACAAAGACTTAATAGAAAAACTGCATTCTAGCAACACAGGCTGCTCTTCAGCAAAACAACATCAAGTAAATGTGCCATTGTGTTCCAGAATGCTGCACAAGTTCTGTAGGTTTTGTATAACAAATAAGTTTAAAACCCAAATTTAGTGTGGAGATAACAAAAGGATACATTTTTAGCAAGTAAATTGCTATCAGTCGATTGGAAGTGAATGTATTGGTTGCATTTTTGAAACTATTTGAATAAAAGCCACATTTCTGACTCAGTTTTTATAACTGATGTCATGTAATTGCAGCTGAGAAATGCTTCCTGTATTATCAGTCCTTTCCAGAAGTTATATTATTCTCCTTGGAAATGTTAGCATGTGTGGTCTTTATGGAAAAGAACTGCAGGGTGTAATGGTGAATGTTAAAGTAGTTTCTTAAACCTATACACAAAATGAAATGGCAGGTATGTTATTTCATACTGCAGTCTGTAATGCAAGCATGCTTAAAATGTCACTGAAATGGATCTTGCTGTGGGCTACAGTCTATGGAAGAATTCCGAGCACCATGGAAACAACTAGTAAAACTATAGTTTCAATGGAGGCAGAATTTTACACTGTCCCTTTTAACGTGGGTTTTTCAGAAGTGCTCAGCACTGTCTTAACGCTTCCACCAAATTTGCTAAAAGACTTTCCATAGGCCTTGCTAGGAGCAAAGCTGGGCCAAGATGATGCTGTTTTAAAAATCGTACTATTGGTGTAGTATCTCTAAAGACTGAGCTCCTCATGTTCTGTAGAGTTATCAGACCTACCTTATAGACCACTGTTACATTTATCCCTTATTGGCCTAATCCTGCACTTCTTACCCGGAGTTAAGATTTAATGTTAAACCACTTGGACATAAACTCTCTGACAAGGTAGCTGTTGCATAAATAGTTCTACTTTCTCTTTACATGGACGTTGAGTTCATTATGTCTTCCCCATGACCTCTGCTTGCTCCAAGAGTTTGCAAGAGTGCTTGCTGCCCTCTGGGCCGGTCTGCGCTTCTTCCAGCTCTGTCTGTAGTGGGCTGAGGCGGCATGTACTGCTCCTGCAGCTCCTCATGCTGGCAAGCATCTGCATCCATTTGGATCCGAAGGTCCCGAAAGCAGATGAAAGATTAATGTAAATAATGAAGGGAGAGGAAATGGAAAGATTTAGGAGGTCTCTCTGCAAAGCTGTTCTTTAAGGTGATGCCAGATATTAAAATAATTTTTTTAAAATCCCCCCATCCCCCAAAAAACCCCCGTCATTTGTTTCCAGTATCGTGTGTGTCTATCCTACATCACTGTAGCCACACTGACTTTAAGAGAATTACTTCTGACTGAGACTGATGTGACTGAGGACAAGTTAGGTTTGAGAGTGTGTGTGTATGTATATATATACACACGTGTCTAGAGAGAAAGAATCTTCGTTGTTACTCTTTAAGTTACTGTAATTGGATTTTTGGCAGCAGTTGTATCACTTTATTCCAACAAAGAGACTAGTCTTTTGCTAATTTACTTACTTAAGCTTTATTTTAGAAATTAAGAGCCGACGGAAGCTCCTTAGTTTTACATCTCTTAGTTTGTAGTCCATTTCTTGGCTGTCCTGTTCAAACAGCAATTACATCTTCTCTTAAAAGCAGAACTTTTTTGTTCTAGTTACGTATGAATAGTTCCTTGGGTTTCTAGTTTGACAAAAGCCGATAGTAACGCTTGTCTTGCATAAGGTTTGTTGGAACTACTGCAGATTGAAATTGGTCTGAGTGGGAGAACCAAGGCTTTTGAATATAAATTCCCAATTTGTTCAAGACACTGCCTAAGCAAGCATATGTAATCTGCTTTGTTGCTTAAGCTATAAAATAGAACTGGTATGCTTTTTCATTCAGGGATCTGTTCCACCCTCTCCAGTTTACCTTGACATGCTGTTGCAGTTTATTCAGTGTCCTGACAGGCTCACTGTTGTTCCTGTTGGCATGATCCAGTCGCATTTCCATTCTGGTCAGGTCAGTGTCCATCTTCTTGAGCCTGAGAGCTTCAGCACTCCCCTTCGCTTCAGCCTCCAGACTTGCCTGCAGAGACTCAGTTGCATGCTGGGGATTATGTCTGTGGAGTCCAGTGAAGCATATGGTACAGCATTCTGTTATGTTGAGTCGGATCCAGCCTTTGTATCAAATTATTGCCCACCAAGTAATAAAAAACACAGTTACTTTTCAAACCTATTTAAAACTGGTACTAGGATTTTGCACCAAGCCATTCATGAATACCTTCTTTTAAAACATAGGACTAGGAAAGCTTTCAAGAGGTCATCTTAAAAATGTACTGCCTAAAATCTGGACCACCTGCTGATAAACCAGGCCCACTAGACAACATGTGACAAGGCTGCACTTAACTTCCAATAATGGAGATTCTACAACCTCCAGAAAATCTGGTCCAAGGAGTAATTCCCATTAACGATTATAAAACGTTCCTAGTGTCTAACTTAAAACCTCCATGCTGCACCCTTTGCCTGTGGCGTAATGTCATACCATCACCTGGTTGTTTCAAATTCTTCCTTCCTATGTTCTCCTGTCAATGCCAGCTTTAACCTGAGCCACTTTGAGATGAATGCAAATCAGTTTACTTTCTTCAGCCTGCAAGAGTGCAACAGACGGGCAAATAAATGCCCTTTGTGGGATTATATATGCAAAATCTGGTGGAATGTGAGCAGCAGGCACCAAGCTGGCATGCAGCTCTCACGTCTGTGGCATTGGTACCTCCAGGGAAGACTCTGCTTCTTCCACTCCTACCTGCAGTTCATCCTTATCAATCGCCAATCTCTTATCTTTTGCAGCTCATGAATGCTCTTCCCTCCCTCCCCCAGCTGATTGATTAGATCCTTAATTTCCTCTAGGGAACAAAAGGGATATTTCATATGATAGGTTTATTTCAGGACTGTGAACTTTACCGAGTGCACCAGACATTCTTCGAATGGAAATAGCATGAAATGGTTCCGGTCACTCTATATCAGCTGCCCTTTTCTTTTGATACTAAATATTATCCTGGATTTCTGAATGAGCCCTGCTAGCTGCATGTGTTCATGGAGGTGGAAGAATGAAGCCCATTAAATCAAGAGAAATTTTTTCCAGTTTTTATCCAGCCTTCCCCTTTTCCCCTTTCAGATGGCTGCTCTTACAAAACAAAACCAGGATGCCACATCATCTCTCTACAGGGGAATGGGGCTCTCTGCCAGCTGATGTAGGCCAGAGCAAAGGGTTGGGGGAGATAGCCTGGAAAACACTGGGTCTGTGCCAGAGAGTCCATCACTGGTTTCTGCTGGCCACAAGGACAGCAGATTGTAGCATCTTCTAAATATTTACAGTGTCATCTTCTAGCCTCCTGTAAGAGATCAATCTTTGCAATTTAAAGAAGTGGGGTTTTTTTTAAATAAAAACAAAAAAAAAAGGAGCCAAGGCAGCTGGTCTCCCCTGTACAGTGCGGGGGGGAAGTGCTGCAAAGAGGGAGACTCTGAGCAGGAGTTTGACTTGCTCTGAACTGATTCCTGGAAATGCCTAATCCTCCCCAGTGAGGTTAAAGGGAATGTCATCTTCCCAGGGTAAAGCTGGCCATTGTTAATAGTCCCATAAGTGAATTGCTCAGAGTTAGAGGGAATGCTGGTAGCCAGAACTGGGACTGCAGCTGTATCTTACTTAACTGTAACCGGTCCCTTATTCCCTTCTGTGGAGTTCTAGTGATGATATGTGGCCCAGCCTGGAGTGATGACCTCCTACTATAACAGTGAGTACAACTAAGCTGCTATTGTGATCTCGCTTTGAGGGTTCAGAAAGGACCTCGATCCTGAATGTTATCCCTGGAGTCGGTTCCCTGGAAGCAGTACACAGGTGCTAGTTACAATCTTGGGTGATCCGATAGGGGTGGCGTGTGTGTGAGTGCAGACTCCGTCCCAAGAGCAGAATCTAACCTGTGACTTTAAGTGCATCAAATGTATGTTTCCAGAGAGTGAAAGCACTGCTAGAAATAAGAAAAGTGGAATAGGTGCTGGAAGACATCACAAGAGATCATTCAGTAGGAATCAAGTGGCTTATGATTTGCAGAGTTTTTTAACATCAAACCAGTACTTACCCTGAAGGGCCCTTGTTCTCCTTCTTTGTAGATTCCAGGTGCTCCAAGGATTCTTCATAGGCAGCCTTAAGCTCAAAATTTTCAGTTGCATATATTCCTTCTGGGAACTCTCTACGGCATTTTTTGTTGCCGTTCCATCAGCATCTTATCAAAGGCTCTCTGCTTCTTGTCCAGGGCAGCACAAGCAGCACTGACCTGGAAAGATAAAGCCAGGCATTCACTGGACACAAGTTTTCTTTACACTTCAGTTCTCTGTGTGTCCTGCCAGCTAGTCACAGTTAAATTGGCAGCCACTCTAATGACTGGCAGAGTTTCTCTTGGTCACTCTGAATGGATGATTAAAATGTTTATGAGGCTTTCTTTCCTCGCCATTAGGAATTTAACAAGATCACCCAGTTCCCATCAGTGTGATAGTCTTCCTTGCTCCTGTGGTTATAATGATGCTGCTGTGGAGCAAATGTTTTCCACTTCAGATATTCCTTCTGCAGATGTGCTGTTAGTAATTGCCTGGGTTGATTGGTGTGACTCTTTCTATTTCAAAGGCGATTTGGTTACAAACAAGATGTTATTCAAGACTATTTTAGACTGTGTTTAACTGCTTGTCATGAAGGGAAAGAATAAAGGTACATTTTTCTTTCCAAGGAGCTTTTAATCACAAATATTCTACGTATTCTTATGATCCACACATGTGTTCAGATACCATGGTGACAAGCACACCACAGGAACTGTAGAATAAAGAGCTGCTTCATTAAAGAAAGTGATGGTGAAACAGATTTTTTTTTTTTCAGCCCAGTAATGTAATGCTGTATGTGGGATTTTCGGCTCTTGAGACCTGTTCTAAAGCTGACTGCAGTCATTGGCAGAGACCCAAGGACTTCAGTGAATTTGGAGCAGCCTTTGTGCCTATTTTAAGTAACATTTTTATTCAAATGTACCACAGTTGCACTGCTATTCATGCTCTTACACTAACACTAGCAAGAGTAGAAATACTAATTTAATGAAGGAGCATTTGTTGCTAGTGTTTAAACTACATGTTGTTTAGATATGCTTTGAGCATGGTAGTTAATAACCAGTGGCCAGCCCATTGGTACTGCAACACTGAGAAGTTCAAAGCAGGATATCATTATCCTTAAAAAGAAGATGAATACCTTGCCTTGCAGTAAAGCAGGGCTTTTGCTTTAGTTGTACTCTTGTTGTTGGAAGTCAGCTAATGAGCTTACAAGAAGCATGCTGTGTGCTCCTAGGAATTAGCTGCTTATCTGGGTTTTCTCTTGATGTGATAAATCTTCGCCTTGCTTCTCATGGCCATACAGATTACTTGACATTTAATAGAGAGTTCTTAAAATATTGAGAAATAAGGGACCAGCCCAAAGCTGACCTGAGTTAAAAGTCTCCCAGGGCTTCCAGTACCAGGTCTTAGATCTTACTGATCAGGCATGTGCTGGATGCACTCTTGAATGACTGGATTTCTTGCCTTTTCAAGACCAACAGTGAGGTCCTCCACTTTGTTCTGAAGCCTCTGCTTAGTTTTCTCTGTATTGGCAACCCAGGCTTGATCTGATTCAGCTGTCTTCTCTGCTTCTTGGAGCCTCACAGCCAACTTTGTCCTGAGGGAAATAGCTTAGAAATATCCTGGTGAGTAGTTCCCAGAGTGAGGAGTGGTAGGAGTTAGCAGCCCTCATTTCCTAGAGCACCATCACTGTTTTCACTAGTGAAACGGTGAAATTCTGGCAGCAGCCTCAGAAAAGGGTCTGTAAAATGGTTACTAGGATGTGCCTGGTTCTTCCCCTCCACTGGTGGATAGGGCATATTAGGCTGCAGCTCAGGTCTTTGTTGCTGGATTGTTACTTGGTGATAGATATTTCAACCTTCCATTCAGGTAGGATATGGTCTAAGGGCAAAGTAGCCTCCCTCCCTTGTGATTATCCCTGGGCCTCAGTACAAAGTTGTGAAGAGATGTAGTAGCTTATTCCATTTCTCTCAACTTGTTCAGGTGCATGGTGAAACCCTCCAGATGTCTTAAACTTTTGGTGCTATTAGTGAAAGCACCTTTATGTTATCTCTGTTAGAGACTGCTACAAAGATTGGCTCGACTTCTAGCCTGTAATACCAGCTCTCAAGGACCAGATTCTAAGGGGTTTAATTTGATTTGGGGCTTGCTTCTTAGGAAATGCTGGTGGCTTTGGTAGGGCTGCTGTAAGAGTAAAGTCCTTGTTGGAATAAAGAAAGGCTATCCAAATTCAAGCCTTTATCAGAAAGGATCAGTGTTGGTTTTCTGTTGTCAGTGTGCAAGTGTTAGGTCTCAATAGTTTATTATTGCAAGTATTATTTTCTTTCTCTTGGCTGGAGCCCTTCGCTTTCTCTCTGTCTTACCAAATTGAGTTCTAACAGATCACATCTGTAAGCTGTGACTCAGCAGCCAAACTAAATAATGAGACTGCCCTAAGTCCCATCCCAGACTCCCTGAAAGCTGAGTGCTCCCTTGGTTTCTTCCAGCTCCTCAGTTCTTTCAGTGGCATCAGTCTTGTATTGAGTCCTCCACACTGTGACTTCAGTATTGACTTTTGAGACCAGGCACACAATATTGACTTTAGAGCTGCAGTTCACCTTTACTCTCCTCTTCTTCCTCCAACTACTCTTTCATTGGATGCAAATCATGCTTGGTGTTGGCCAGGCTCACTACAGCAGCAGTACAGGTCTAGAGATAGCAGAGCCATTGCCATGTGTCTGTCCTACTGGAAATACAAATACACTGACCTCACTCCGCAGAGCTGGAGTGCTCCACCTGAACAACTCTGTTCTGGATGAGCTAGAAACATCTCAGTCTTCAAAATATCTTTCTGGTCAGGAGCCGAGTTTCTGTTCTCCGTAACTGTTTTTTGCTGTACTGCAGTGAATTGAGTTGAACTTATACAACTGAAAACAGAACTTGGATTGTCATCATCGCTGTTTTCTCTCAAACTGTTTCAAAAGAATTATGACAGTAAACCCATTTGGTGATTGTTCTGAACACAGAGAGAATTCTTACCAGAATTTTGATATACAGGTGCAGCACTAGAATTACTCTTTGGAGATAAGCAGAAATTTCCAAGACAGGGGTGTCAGAGAGCTGAAATGCTGGTATATTTTGAGCCAAACTTGTGTGATCTAAGCAAATAAACTGCTGTATGATCCATTGAATGGGCAGTGGACTGAGAATCAAGAGGTGTGTGTTCCGCTCTTCACTGTTGACTCATGGGAGATTCTGTATCTTATTTTCATATCTATACAAGGCTCATGTCCCTCATACCGCCTCCAGGATCAGCTGGTAACAAGCCCAGAGATTAATTTGGATGCGAAAGTTTTCCTTTGTGGGAGCTAACACGAAAGACTTGTTACTCTAAAGCGGACAGTGTGCAAAAGAGCAGGCACTGCATGTCCCATGACAGCAGCAACCTCTGTAAGCAGTTGGTGGTCCTCAGTACCTTTGACTGTTCATAGAGCTGTCTCTTGAAGTCATCTGCTTGCAAGGTGAGAGGAATCTTTATGTAGACAATCTGGTTATGCCTGCTCTGAGCTTCCTCGTGCTCCCAACTCAGATGTCTGTTTCTGGCGGTGGGAAAAGTGCATAAAGAAACAGGAGAGGAACTAATTTAATCTGACTGGAGGGAAAGGGAAGCAAAGGCTAGAAGGATTGGGCAGATTTGATAGAGGAGACAGGGCAGGGCTGCCAGAGTTAGATGAAATGTAGGGGAAGAGGAGGATCAGAGGGAGGTAACTTTGCACAAAGCCGTCAAGGAATTTACCTTGGAGCCTGATGGCATTAATTTCAGCTTGGCTCTTCTCCACATCAGCCAGCTGGGCATTGGCTTCGGACAGGTTATCTTCCAGCTTGTGAACACGAGCGTCTGAGTTCAGCTGTAAGAGAGCAGTCAGTCGGTCATATGATGCTGAGTAAGACTTGAAGGGCCAAAATATCCTCCCTCTCTTGCAAACTCAGTTTACTTCAGTTGGTTGTAATTACAGTGGAATGACTGTAATAGCCAGGGGGAGTGCAAGGTGTCCTGATCTTTAGTGAGGGGGATGCCCACACCATCAGCCAGGGCGGGCAGTGTTCAGCACTAGCTGGTATCAGTTCGCTCCCACTGCAGAGGGCTGAATTCTGCCTTGCACTGATGGCTGCATCTGTGGCTGCATTGGTGGTTTGTTGAGGAATTCTCTGCTGGCCTCTCACCTTGGATTCCTGTAGAGACTCCATGTTTGCACTGATATCATCCATCTCTGCTTTCATGACCTGTTTGTTCATCTCCAGCTTTGTTTTCGCTCTGGGGATTCTCCGCGAGCTCTGCCGTCTCAGCCATGGCAACCATGTGCTTCCTGCACAGGGTAGAGCCTGTGGCCTCGCTTTGAAGGGTTGCCTCCTCCAGCTCAAGGAGCAGCTTCAGCAGCTCAGCTTCCCACTTGCAATTCTGTTAGATCTGAGAAGGGGCCAAATAAGCGTCATCAGCTGGGATCTGGCAGCCCTGGAGTCTCCGTAGGGCCCTCGGCAATGCTTTATAAGAAAGGCTTCTGGAAGCCCTTTGGTTAGCTTTCACAGTCTCTTTATTTGGGACAAATCCTATCTTTGGTTCTAATCCATTAGAAGCTCAGTGGCTGGTGTCTTCCAGATAGATTAACCGTCTCTATGCCTCCTTGCTAAAGTTCAGAGTAATTCTCTGGACTTCAGGCTGTGTATTTTCCTTGCAAAACAGTATAAAATACACCTAACAGTCCTGCACGCTTCATGCTTCTGAATTAGCAACTTTCTAATGAATCTCTGATCACCTTCCACTCCAACACTATAGGAATAACAAAGCTCACAGTGAATTTCATGGAATCTCAGTGCTTTACCCCTTCCAAGGTCCACAGTGTGAGGGGAAAGTTAGGTAAGGTCTGCAGGATCTGGCCTGCTTATGAGCTCAGAGAAGCTGCTGAAGAAGCTTCTGCTTTGGAGAGTCCCAGTGACGTTTCTCATTCTTTGAGGAAAGAGACAAGAGGCTCAGATGTGGGGAGGGTGTCTGACCTGCGCAGTTGTTGCAACACCAACTTCTTCTAGGCGACCTCCCTTGTTTCTCCACCTAGTGGGAAAGAGGTGAAGAAATTCTTATTTTGTGCCAAAGAGCCTGAATATACTTCGAAGCATAACCATTTTGGAAACAATGGTAGCAAGGGTGAGGCATAATCAAAGAGGGAACAGGAATTCCTAAATGCTATGCTCTGCTTTAACTGACGTTGCTGCTTTTTGTGTCACTGGACAAGTTCCTTTACCTGTGTTTTCCAACCTGTGCAAGGTGTCTAGCAATACTGACCTATCTCCTGATATGGTTGAGAATTAATTAGCTAGCATTTCTAAAGTGGATCAGAATGGAAATGTTACTTATTATTGATGCTATCAGTTTGTTTTAGTCATTAGAATGTGTTCAGACCATTCTATTAAAATATAACCTTTTTGGGACTACATTATCTTCAGGCTTTTCCATTCTTAATGAATCTGATTATATATTTAACAACCACATCCTGGCAATTTACATAAGATTTATTAGAGTAGATCCATCCATCACTACCCAACTGTAAGTGGGTGGAGTGATTTGACAGCTGAAGCACAGGACAGAGAAACGCCCATTTTCCCTGACCTGCTACTCTCTTGTTCTGTGAAGGACTGCCCTGTCAGTAAGCGGCTTCTTTAGAGGTTTCTATGAAAGGAGTAGCATGTGCAATTTATAACGGTGAGTTTAAGATTGTTGTCCATCTTATTACTCTTTCATGAGGAGTGCTGTTTTTTAATTAGTAGTTTAATGTCGTCAGGTCTTTTCCGAGGTGTAATCACTCCCCTGAGGAGTTTTTTCTTTCTGGGGTGCTGTTACCTGTGTTCTTACAGCATGCTTAGCTTCCGGGTCTTATTCCAACTCTTCAATATATGGGCCTGGAGCGTGCACGCAAGCACAGCAGTGTCTATGAGCAAGAGATGTGAGAGAAATTTGTGAAAATACAAACAGAATCTTAATTTCGTCACTCCCTTCTCTACATGTTTGTCAGCTCTACTGGATTTTATTTTCTGGGACAGATCTACAGCTGGGAATACTGAACCAACAAAGCAGGAAAGACCTGGCCAGGTGTCTCAGTAGGCAATTGATGTTATCTGCAGCATGGTTAGCTTCCTGTATGACACTGGAATTTGGCCTTCAGGGATATAATCAAGCTGACTTGGTTACTTGAGGGAAATAGAGGCTTGTTTGTAGAAATAGCTGCAGTCTAGGTTTGTGGGTCCTATTTTTGTTGAAAATGCTGAGGTTTTAGTTAAATATTTGGGCACTGAAATACATTGGATGAAAGAAATATTTGAATTGGGAATGGTAGCACTGTGCATCCTGTGAGTTCTGGCCTCATTTCTGGTTTTATTTACCACCTTTCCTTCCATAGTGAGAGGAGGAGTTCCTTGCATGAGCCTTTGGCATTAATGTGGATGAAAAGGTCTATCAGCCATCTTTGCTTGCTGCCTGCAAGCAGAAGAGGAGGTCCCGGCAAGCAGATCGCCTTCCTTCTGGCCATAGCAGTGTGGCAGGAGATTTGCAGTGAGCATACGGTTCCCCAGACTTCAAATAAAGTGAAGTTTATAGTGAGTGGATAATATATAAGACAAGCTGAGTCTTAGAGCTGGCTGAACTATTGATTCACTGGAAGCTAAAAAGGCAAATGTTTCCAAGCCGAGGGGTTTCAGAAGCTCGTAGAGAAGTAGTCAGAATCTGCTGTAGAAAAAAAGTTAAGATCCACCTGAGGAAAAATAAATACTAGATCTCAGCTTGTTCTGTTATTTCAGGGTTTAAAGGATGATAGGCTCCAGAATCCATTTTAACACGCTAGGCTTAAAAGGTCTGTATAATCTTTTATGCAACTCAGTCTTATCAAAAAAATAAAGCTGCGCAAGCAGGCTACTGTGGGGTAAGAAAAGGTAGGATGTTACAGCAAATGGGTTAAACCAAATAAGTGTTTCTACTCTGTAGTGAACAGGTTAATCTTTGTTGAAAGTGGATTGAGATCTAGTGTCCTGTCTCCGTAGTGGGACTGGCAGGGTACTTAAGTCCCTTTTTCCTTTGCTGAAGCTCCTCCTTACCCCATCATTAACTAGTCTGCAAGTAAAGGCACAAGCACCTCAGGAAGTTGTGTCGTCTGTCTGCAGCTCTGAAGGACTAACACCAGCACTTAATTTTTCTTCTGTCACTTAAGCATCCCAGTGGCCTTGCTCTGAAGCACAAGTATCTTGTCCTCCCTGTGGAGCACTGTGTTAGAATTTGAATTAGCAAAGCTTGCCAGTATTTATTAATGATTGTATACATTGCCGTAGCTACTTAGCTCTTTAACTAGGCAAATTAGTGGTTTGGATAATATAGAGTTGGATATTTGTATTCTGGGAAGTTAATTTCTAAGGGGAGGTTTGTCAGAGAAATGCTGGCAAACCCATCACTAAAGTAGTCAATAGTGACACTAAAATAAAGTTCTAATTTGTGATAATATTTTGCATTTCTAGAACAGTTTTTGTCTGAGGATCATAAGGCCTTACATAAACATGAATCATTTAAGCCTTATAACTTCCTGGTGATTATACACATTTTATATGTGGGTGAGTGTGGAAGATGAATTACAAATATCAGACAATGAGTCAGAGAACGACGTAGGAAACAAAACCCTGTAGTTCTGATTCTGCTTGCCTGAACTACTGAACTGTACTTCTGCTTGTCACTAGGTTAATACTGAAGAGATCAGGGTATGACTGTGCATTTTCCCAGTGACTTTATGATCAAGTGACTTTTCAGGTGTAGCTAATGCTGTCAGAGCTATGATGTAGCACAACTGCACTCAGTAGGATCCTGTACCCTGGGAAATTCTGTTACAATTGACACTTACGTCCTTAGAACATCTTCCAAGTTTGGCTCATTTCATCTCACTGAGGTTAGCAATTGTTGTTTTGAAGTCACTCTCTGCTTTATGATGAGCCTTTTCCACCTTGCCTTGAGTGGTCTTTTCTTGTTCCCGCTTGTCCGCCAGTTAGTTGAAAAAAGTGGTATCGATGTGAAAAAGAACTTTGTAACACACATATGGGTGGTGTTTATCAGAAGGGCCCAAGATGTCAAAAGCAGACCAAAGGGGGCTGTCTAAAATATAGATCACAGCAACTGTACCTCACCTCATGCATCTGAGTGGTAGGTTTGCTGTTGTTCTTGGTCAGGTGGTTCACCTTGCTCTCCTCACCTTGCAGTTTTCTAGGAAGGGAGAGACCAAGACTAGTGAACAGAGTTGGGTGAGAAACTAACTACCCTGCTCTGACAATAGACTGAAAACCCAAAGAACAGATTAATCTGAGGTGCTTCCTGGAACTAGTATGTGCTTCGTGTGTGCGTTTCCAGTGGGCCCACAGGAACTGGGTCCAGCATTGACTCTTACAGAAGAATCCTGCTCACCCTCAGCAGTTCCTTTGGGCAGTGGTACAAATTGGCAACACTTCACTGTGCTGCCATGAGTTAATACCTAGAAAAACACGGCCCCCTTCCTGTTTGTGCAGCAAACTGTAGTCTCGCAGTATTTAAGCAAGCAGATGATGGCTTTTTTCCTTTACCCGGACTGGGAGAATGAGAAAGGGTGAGAGTAAAGAAAAATGGAGCAGTTCTTTCTGCCTGATGAACTTCCTCCAAAGGCCTCTTCTCCTTTTGGAATTTAGTGACTGAGTCATTCTGAGCAGAGAGATCTGAAGTCAGAGTTCGAACTCTGTAGTCTAATGCCTGCAGACAGGAAAGGGAACATCATGCGGGTTTTGTGGATCACACAAGCCGTTAGCAGCATCAGGACAAAATGTCACTGGAAACTGGTATTTCTTTAGAAGGAATCTGAGATGCAGTTAATAATTCTGAGACATATGAGGCATCTGTGAGTTTAACATCCTGTGGATGTTAACACTGACTTCAGAAGAAGCAGCAGACAGCCACATGGCTGCTACAGTACAGATTTAAAGCCACTCCATTACATTAAATAAAAAACAGTTCAGGTGCAGGAGAGGGAGAAGTGTTTCCCAAGGCAGGTGGAAAGGAGTTACATGGCTATGGATGGGGGCATTTTGTAAGTAGAGGCCTACCAGCATTGCCGTGTAAAAGTGGGTATAATTAATAATGAATGTACAGGAGATGCAGATTTCTTTATGTAGAGAGATCCCTAGAAGTTGCTGTGAAATGACTATTACTGTGGGGTAGAAGGGTGAAGTGTAGAATTAAATCTCTCCCAGGTTATATGAGATGCTGGAAGACAATATAAGAAACTCTGTGGGAGATCAACTGAGTGAATCTGAACATCCCAAAGGGTGGTCTGACTGGAGGAGCTCTAATGGTTGTGGGGGTTAATTTCCCTGAAGAATGAGGCAGAAAAAAAACTTCTCTGTCATGCTTCATATCTGCTTTTCCTTCTTAGTTTTAGCCAAGGTAATCTCCAGCCCTTCCAAGTCACATTTGAAATCGCTGAGCTAATCCTCCAGCATCCGCTTGCTGGCACTCATGTCAGCGCCTTCATATTCAGGATCTGGCTCAGCAGGTCCATCTTTGATTTCATCATTTGGACCAGGCACTCCTCAGCATCCAACAAGTTCTCTTGTTCTTAATGAAGGGGTGGGAATCTAGTGTTCATCCTATGAAAGGCTGCTACAACTTCTGCCTCTTACGGCAGCAAACTTCCATTTACAAGAAATGCAAGATTTCACCTCTTCTGCAGGGTTTATTAAGATTCCTATAACATACCTGTTGTTATAGCTGATATGAATCTCCACGACTCAGGCCATAGCTTCTTAAAGTTAGACATCAAAAAATCTGTTTGTTTGTACACACACAGATCCTTAAAGAAGAGTTGGCATTTTAAAAAGATGCCACCCTGATTTGCTGTAGGTCATGCTGAGCAATAGTGGTTGACCAGGAAGAGAACTTGGGATCTGTGACAACAGCTTCTTTGCTTTAGCCACGAGGCCACTCTGTCTCTTCTGTTTTCTAAGGACTTAACTTTATTTAAGATACAGACAGGCTGTCTGTGAATCTCATGCATCATCCCCATATGCTCTTTATTCATTCCAAATTCTGAAAAGGAGCCTCTCATGAGTCATTTGAGAAAGCTGATGCCCTGCCTAAATGAACACTAAGCCTTTAACCATCCCCTATTGATAACGCTTAGCCTACAGTTGGATGGCAAGGTTATTCTTCTCCTGGCTGAGGGTGGTTGTCTGCTCCTCTGCTCTTTTGCATCTTCTCTGAGCTGCTGAGACTTTGACAGGATGCTTCTCAGCTCCAGTGCCTTCAGTTACATTTTCTTCTCCTGTTGGGCCACATTCAGCAAAGGCTTCACCTGGAAGTAAGGAGTTCAAGCAATGAGGTTCGCAAAACACATCTTTTCTATTATAATGGTCTCTGAAAGCCTTGAGGTGGTTCTTTTATTATCAGATCCTAGTATTTTTTACATACCAGTGGGAGGCCTGGTGTTTCCTGAAATGCCTGTTTCATGCAGAGGGTTTCATATCTATAGGATGAGTAATACAACTCCTAGAAAAGGTTGTTGTGGTGCACAGGAGCAGATCTGTGTGCGAGCATAGAAATCAGGACTGTATTCCAGATTCTGAAGTGATATAAATGCAGAATGGTTCTTAAAATGATCTACATTCATACCAGTCCAAATGGGACCAGAACCCTTTGAAAGCTCACTCCTTCTAAGGCGATGGATGTTCGTTTGGTTTGCACTGGAGTTGGCAAGGTGTGTCCTCAGGCACAAAGGCAGATTTTGTTTCACCTATATGTATTAACATAGTTTTGTTTCACTTAAGCTTGAGTATCTTGGTCAACGCTTTCTTTCCTCTCTTACCAGAAAACCGACTGAATTATCCATCCTGGGACTAAGCGAAGAGAATCTGAGCTGGAACTGCCCCTTCATGCTGACAGTGTGGTCGTGCTTAAGAGAAGTGAACCAAGCAGCTTTGTTTCAGCGTTTAAATGTTAATGAATAGTGAAATCTTGTATTCCCATGCTCATAACCTCACCACTTCTCTCTGTGCTGTTTTGAGAAGTGGGAAGTCCAGGTCTTGAATTTCTAAGCCACTTTCTTTCAACTCCCTGGAGGTAGCAGGCTTAGACTCAGATGTCAGGGCTTTCTCCGTTTACTAACTTTTCTGGCATTGATTTGGAAAGAAATCATTCAGGCCCCTTGCCCTATTAATAATTAACAAGAAAGTCACTAGCTTTCTCAGTGTCTTTACCTAAGTGAACATGGCCGCTATTTTTTTTCTCCCAGCCCTTATCTTCACTGCCCAGACATCCCAAGCTTCTCAGTGCCTGTAATTGCCACGGTTTAATTCTGCAGAACAGGAAAACCTCAGAGTATTTTCCTCACCCTAATGTACAATTTCCACCCTCCCCAGAGAAGTGGCTGCAGAAACTTCTGGACATTCCTCTGAATTGCCATCAGGCCTAGCCTGTAGCAAACAGGCAATGTATGTAGAGGGACTCCAAAGTGTTCACGCTCCATCATACGCAGCAGAATGCTGGAGTCAGTATGTAGTCTCAGTCGAACGGGGTAGGCCTCGGTGCCCCACAGTTTTTTTTTGTCATGGAAGAAGAGTCATAGCAGTTTGCTGACATAGGAAAAAGGACAACAGAATTGAATTTGTTTAAAAAAAATGCTACTGTGGATGTAGAAATTGAAGCTTTCATGCACTAGAAGAAACAAATACTTCTGGAAAGATAGAAATAAAAATATAGAAATAAACTAGAAGCTACACAAAAGGGTGTTTTTTGCCTCACATCTTTCCTCTCCTCTATCCTGCAGCCACAGCTATCATACGCAGTGACCGAAAAAGTGCACGAATCCAAGATTTTGGATTCATAAACATGTGTATTGTGGTTGAGTTCCAGAAGACTCACAGCATCACCATGTGAGTTAGGGTTTCTTGACAGGGAGAATGCTCACTACCACATTGCAGAGATCCTCCAGCTGTTGGTCTTCGGAACAGATGCACAGGAGGTAACAGAGCTACCCAGCTGTCTAGCTGCAATGTTGTTCTACTGCATGGAGCAAGGTGGAAAAAGCAGGAAAGCACTGGGATGTAGAACTTGGAAGTCCCAGTTTCATTTCATGGTTCTTGGTAGTAAGTTGATTACATTGGTGGTTGGTTTCTAATGCTGGCTTGGATTCACAGAATAGTTTCTAGTTTCTTTCCCAAGGATACGTTCCTTCCAGCATCTTTTTGTACACAATCTTCATCAGGACACCATGAGCCTGACTTTGTGGCATGGTCATGATCTTTGCCAGAAGTTCATCTCTCATGTCTTTCAGTGTGTCCAGGATCCCAGCACAGAAAAGTATGTTGGAAGACAGGAGACACTATTAGAACCTGGAGTTCTAGGCAGCCTTCGGGACTATGAAACTCTGGACTTGCTATTAGCACTCAGAAATGAGGGTATTTTACTTCTTTGGTCTTTACATGTTGATTTATCACATTGTGATTTTGTCTCTTTTCTGCTTATATTTACAAGAAACATAAAATTTGGGGAGATTATGGGAATGGAAGACTGATACTTAGGGATTGGGTTCCATTGGTCAGGCATTGGAACAGGCTGCCCAGAGAGGTGGTGGAGTCGCCATCTCTGGAAGTGTTTAAAATGTGGATGTGGCACTTCAGGACATGGTTTAGGGGACATGGTGGCGCTGGATTAATGGTTGGACTTGATGATCTTGAAGGTCCTTTCCAACCTAGTGATTCTGTGATTCACCTTTAGCATGGATTTGCCCAGAGTTCTTTAGCCTTTTCTGCGCCCAAGGTGTCTAGCTATAAAAAATAACATTGGAATCATTGTAAGCTCTAGCTAAGTGGCATATAGTAAAGCAGGAGTGGAAGTCTTTTCCTTGATGAAACCCAAATATACCTTGTGCTCTTTTGTGTCAGGAAATGCACTAAGTCGTTTCAGTGCCAATGAAAAAATAATAGTAGTAATCTTGTGGCTGTTGGTTTTAAAAGTAAGATTGGGGCAGTGACTGGCCCACTTTAACCTCCCTCCATAAGTTGAAATTTAAGGATGAAATAGGCTGGAGGAGTGATGAATATTGTGTAATTATTGTAAAAGTTGGGAAATGAGGACTTTAGGTTCATACAAAGAACAGAATGCTCCCTTTTGTGTGGCTGTTACAATAGATATTTTCATTATGTTGTGACAAAAACATATGTGCAAAATTAATGATACATGCTGCTAATATTAGACAGCTACAACAGTCTCTCTCCATTTTCCTTTCCAGTCTTAAATTGGATAAATGATCAGTTATTAGGATTTTTGCCTGACTAAGGAATAGTAAAGAGCAAGTGAGATTTATCGCATAGCTGAAGGTGCACTTCGTTTGCATTACATTAACTACTTTCTGATTAAAAGTCAGTTTGGGGAGCATGTGTAAGAGAGAACGTTATATGCATGAGGAAGTGGGTTGCTGTAGAAACTCTAATTCTGCGGCTATATCTACACCAAAGGCATGCTGAGTCATAACTGCCATCAATTTATTTTGTTCAATTTGGTAGGAGTAAACAGTACCTTGTTATATCCAATTCTGTACTCCTTTTCCGCCAGGTCAGTAGAGCCAAGCAGCAGCTCTGATGCCGCCTTATGGTCCTCAAATCCTGGAGGGATTGTGCTGGGATTCAGGCTCTGGTATCTAAAATGAGAAAGACAGGTATAATGATATAAGAGCTACAGTTAGTGGCAGTGCAGAAAGGCTAATCACTGCTTAAGATCTTCTCTGGTTTAGCTTCCTAACCCCACAGGCACGGCATTGAATTACTGGTGGTAAGGAAGCTTGTGGACATTTTTAACCATCTGTGCACAGTGAAAGTTCTTGGAGGGGGATGCAGAGGCATTAGAAGTAGGCATTCATACCCACTCCCTCTCTGATTTCTCATGAAGATCACTGCACAGGATGCGTACCT
The DNA here is from genome assembly GCF_964289735.1 of Phaethon aethereus. Classification (NCBI taxonomy): domain Eukaryota; kingdom Metazoa; phylum Chordata; class Aves; order Phaethontiformes; family Phaethontidae; genus Phaethon; species Phaethon aethereus. The sequence continues at coordinate 4,104,108 of NC_138591.1, forward strand.
CCGTCATCTGAAAGTGGAAGATGTGCATTCAGTAATAGTGTTGGAATTCAAACAACATGAGTAACTGCCTATGCACAGCAGATTTGTCTGCTGCTCGCTGCTTTCCATTACTTGCCCTTCCACTTCATTATATATCATAGGAGAAAACTTATGTTGCTTTTGCCCTCTGCAACTCACTGTTTCCGTGGTTGATCTTGCAAAAAAAGGATTGCAGGAGGCAATGCAGGCAAATAAATAATGGTGCCAATTTGTCTAGTTCCAGGTTGTGTATTTCCTAATTCTTTGTGCTTCTCTCACAAAATGAGAGGTTTATTAGACATCCTGTCTCTAGCCCTGGCACTTGGAAGTGTCTCTCAGACTAACATTCCCTTGAAGGGGTACAAGGTAGTCTGAGATGACCCAACTTCTTTCATTCCTGAATAAAGATCTGCTGTTCAGCCAGCCACAGCTTGCGCTGAAGGCACTGTGTGGCTTTGCCTGAGGATTGCTCTGCGGTGCTGCAGACACCTACCAGACTGTTTGAATTCATTTGGAACAATGCAGTGGATGAAATGCGGGGATGTGCTGTGCAACGCGCTTATCAGCTAGTTCAGCTGCTCCTGAAACAAGACAAAGAGGAATGGAGTAAAAAAAATAACAGGAGTTACCAAGGCTAGAGAGAAAAAAAAAGTCTGTTTTATAAAGTAATTTGCATTTCACAGCTGGAAACAAACAAACAAACAAAAAAACTCCACACAGCAAGGTAGGAAGTGAGCCTGGTCCTATGTGGCCCAGGGGAACAAGCTTACGTGCATAGAAGCAACTTTGGGCACGCTGTGAACCTGAAACAATTTTAGGTAAGTGTTGTTTTGTGATTCTGGCTTGTAGTGTTATATAACTATTCCTTTAGGGATTACTGTCGTATGAAGAGTTAACAATGAAAGTCCTGCTCTCCACCAGCAAGCCTAGAGGAATAGTTCCATGACCTGGTAACAGCAGTTGGCTTTTATTTGCTGGGTGGACCGGCCCCTGCAGACAGAAGCATGCTACAGAGGACAGGCAGCACACAGTAACCCCATTTGGGCTTATGTGAAAACCCCTCCATGGCTGTCAGCGATCAAGAGTGGGCGAAATGGCAGCACAGGGCATAATAAAAGCAAACAAGGATGTCTGAAAGGACAGGATTGACCTTGGCCATAACTGTATCAGCTGGCATTCAGATACCATAGAAATACCACAGAAATAGTAACACAGGACTTTCCCCATAATGTATTTCCCCTCTTCATTTGTGACTTTCTAAGGCCAAATACTAACAAGCTTCTTTAGACCTTTCTTGTCTTGTTTCTAGCAATGATGACAGCTAATGTAAGTGCTCAGACACCAGCCTCAGAAAGATATACCACATCCTCAGGATGCTGGCCAGCCTCTCAAGAGACTGGGATGTAATTCTCTGCTCTGCCATGTCCTTCCTGTGTGACCCTGGGCAAATCTTTTAGAGGGGTTTCGGTTGCCCAAACATAGTGACATTTTAAATGCATTCATGTATCACCAGCCACTGCTCCAGAAGAGCACGGGTCTCTTCTAAGCCCAGTGTCCTATCTCTTTGCGCCTTGTGGATGTCCCAGATACCCAAGGGCATTTTAAATAACACCGGTGACACTAGATGTTTTTGTAACTGAATGCCACTCTTCTCTCTTTTTAGTTCTGCATTGGTAAAATCAGGGTAAAGGCATTAGCCAGCCTTGGGCAGGGTTGACGATAAACTAGAGACTGAGATGCTGCTGGAATACAAAGGCATTGATGGCACCTTAAATACGAAGGCATGGATGAGCGCTTACCCTGTAGATGTTGGAGCCTGTCACCAAAGAGGACCCTCTTGCTGCCACCAGCTAAAATCAATATTATTGCACAGAATATGTGAGAGAGGGTCTTGAAAAGGAGTCACACTGAGGTAGTATACTGTAGCCTCCAAGGTAAATCTGTCTTAACTGACTTAAGTTAGCAGTTCAGTGCTGTTTGGATAAACTGCTAACTGAGTAAAAATATGCATTATTTTACCTGCATTCTGCTTTGGTTTAGAGGTTGCTCGTTCATTGTTTACTCCTCTAACGAAATCCTCAAACCAGAAGTGAACATAGTCCTTGGAAAAGAAGAGAAGAGAAGCTGCATTCACAGTATGTTGGCATACACAATTTTTTGCACTCTAAGTCAGTCTCCTCTCTCTCCTACGCTGGTGCTGCTTTACCAGTTTAGCATAGGCTGAGATGGAGTTGCACATGCAGGAGGTAGAAATAAGATTTGACCCTGTCTATTTAATAGCTCAAAATCTGAAAAGCAGTCTCCTAAACGGTTTCCCATTCACCTTTCAACTGCAGAGGCCTGCGCTGGGCCGATGACAATCCTAGTAGGCAGCAAGTTTTTCTGAGTGATAGAAACCTGACATTTGTCTGGGCAGCAGAAGGCCAGGAGGGGATTATGTAGCCCGTCGTTAAGCCAGGACTGCACTCACACTTCCATCTGTGCGTGTTTCTGCAGCAGTGCTTGGTAGTGCCTTCACTGAGCGCAGTGAACACAGTGTGTACCGTCTGCCTCTCTTAGTGCTGCAGGGGCAGAATTTTCTGGGACAGAGCTAGATTGTCTTTCAGCACGGAAGAGAAATAAGCAGAGGCAGACTCAGACTGTTACCTGGATGAAGAGAGTGTTACAATGACATGCTTAATCCTTTCCACAAAAGAATGATGGGGCACTGGGTACCAGAACCGATGACATTTGCTTGCTGACACATTGAGCTGACGGTATTGATTGTACCGCATAATGTTCACTCTACCTGCAGCCTCCTCCTCTTTAAAGAGGACCCAGAGCAGGGGCCTGCTGGATTTCTGGAGCAAGCCCACCACTGCTTCATTCAGGGGATCCTCCTTCTTCTGTAGCCACCCTATGATACTGTGTCACACCTGGAAAGGAGCAGGGGAGAAAAGGCATGACCAGTTTAGATACAGCAAGAGAACAGCCCAGTAACAGTGCTTGAGAAAGCAGATTTCTGATTGTTAACCCGCATAGAGAGAGGGAGAAATCCTCTGTGGGTGTAGGGAAAGGAAGCAAGTTAATGCTGGCATGGGAATAGCATTAATGCACTCCCTCGAGTCTCAGGACTCATGGGGAGCCCTAACCATGGAAAGCCTATTTGCCCTGCATAAATGGTTCTGCAAGACTGCCACAGGAAAGGATGTTGTGGAGAGATTATATTCTTACCTTTTAGGCTCATACTTTGATACGCTGACAGAGGGGACAATGTGGCTTATAGACTGGTATAACCCAGCACAATCGGAACATATTTTGGCACAGTCAAATGTCACTTTCAAAAACCTGCTTGGTAGCAAAGAAAGGAAATAGTTGCTGAGTGTAAAAAAGATAGAGCAAAGGGCCTCTGATTCATGCTCTGATCATGTTCTGTCAGTATGTCTGTGCAGTGGAGTATATGAATAACTGGTGGAGTTTGATAATATGCTTAAATACTTTTCCCGCTGCTAAGCATTAGCATGGCTGCTTGACAACACAGCAGAGAGGGAAGTCACATACACCAGGAAAGGCTAGACAAGCTGCAGTGAACTGCAGGACTCTGGCTCTTCCAGCAGCACGTAAGCAACAGAAGCAAAAATGAATTTAATCCTTTGGCTTCTGTGCCTTTTGGGTAGCTTTCCTACAGCTTTGTGTTACTAGAAACAAGCCTTGGCTTGAGTTTTTGGGGTTTTATTCCTTTTCAGAATATCTATAAGGATTATATTTTTAATCAAGGCCAGTGACAACATGTTCAAGAGTCATGAAACAGCCTTGCTGTTCTTTGTACGTTAAAAGGCTCAACTGTTGCATTTGCATAATCAGTGTTTTCAATTAATTGTTAGTGGAAAGAATTTCTGAGATGCACATTTCTGTGCAGCAGAGCCAATCTCTGGTTGCAGTACTTCTTTACGGCAACAGAGACACCTTAATTTGCACCAGCAAAGTACTTTCCCCAGTGTCGCTGTACATTAAAACCTATGGAAGTTTGATGTCATCTATTCATGCAGAGGGCTTGGCTTCTACATCTTGGCCTCATGTCTGACTTCACTAAGTGCATGTTCCAGCTTACTCTGGAAAGGTTAGAGACAGGGTATGGCAGAAACAGCACTGGTCTGCACTTACGGTGCCAGTGTAATGCACCACGGTGCTCAAAGTGAGCTTCTTCCCCTTTGTCTTTCCCTCCCTTAGGCTTGAGGAAGTTGTGTGATTTGCCCAGATGGTTGTTACAATGGCAGCTTTCAATGGCCATCAGTGGCCTTGGGGAACATGCGCACGCTGGCGAAATCCTAGTTCTGGCACTATAGTGCTAAGAGGGCACCTTTCTGCTCTAGCTCGTTCCCTGCTTTCACCCTGGGCCTGGTGATGCCCCTTTTCTGGAGCTCTCTGGACTTCGGACCCATGAGTTGAGTAACTTTGTCAGCTACTCTTGGGGGAAGATTAACATGTTAATCTGAATGACAGGAAGAAAATCACTCATTGTCCCTATCCTTTGCTGCACACTCAGGAAAAATGGTTACAGGCTCTGCTTTTAGGGCAGGCAAGCTCTCCAGCCCTGCTGGGAACTCACTGGGAAGGACAGAAGGGAAGCAGGTCTCAGCTTGAGAGACCTTCATGCACACACCATTCAGCAGAGCTTGCTGGATGGAGCAGAGGCAATAAAACACACCTCAAATAAGGTGTTGCAGCAACTGCTCTGTGTCTGGCCTCCCATATGCTCTGGGAGGTATGCGCCTGTTTGCTCCACCATGGCTACAAAAACACCTGCAAAGCAGAGCTGTTCAACAAAGAACGATCAAGTCCTTAGCTGACAGCTCAGCCATCTGGCTAGGCCTGCTGCCCTGTGGCAGCTGTGAATGCCAGCTCTGACTCCCAATGACACATCTGCTCATTTAAAAAAAAAAAATCAGTCCATTGTTTAAGGTCATTTTATATTCGCTGGAAATAAGAGTCTGGTTTTAGCAGCTTTTTCAATCTTTAACAAACTGGCAGAGCTCTTAGCATGCTGGCTTTGTCCTGGTTTGCTGTCACCAGTGTGAGATCTCAACCTACCTCCATGTTGTCCACCTCTGCCTGGTCCTCTCTTGGCTTCTGCTTGAACTTCATAGTGCCCAAGTGCATGATACCCCTAGCCAGCTTGTAAACACAGGTCTTCTCTTCTGGACTGGAGCCCAGGACATCATCAAAGGCCACCTGGCAGAAGGGACACAGACCCACACAAGGGAATTCTTAATCTGCGCCATAAACTGGAAGCAAGCCCATAGTGCTAAATATGTAAAATAATTTGAAATTTGACCAGCCAGGTCCCTTCAGATTAGCATGGGACAGAATAGCTTGATGTTGCTGTAAACCTGCACTCTGCTTTTCTTTCATATACTGATTTATTCTAGCTAAGAACCACATGCTTTGACAGCAGTTGTTCTAAGTGTCTCTAATACCATGAGTAAAATGCAACGTATCATCTGGGATATCTGCTCATCCCAGTCTTCACCATGCTTTTTAAAATCAGCAGGACATGAGCAGCAATTATCCCACATCTCAGCTAGCGCAGAGACGGAGGAAGTGTCGCTCTGCTGGGAACGTTGTGCTTTGCTCTCACAGCATGCCCGGAGAAGGGAGAGCACACAACTCTGGGCTTGCCAGAGAATCTTGCAGACGGTGTGTTACTCGTGAACCATGATTTGGGACTGCCTGTCTTAGTGGCTATGAAAATCATATCTGCTTTGTGCAAAAGGCTTGTTTGCAACATATAAATCCTGGAAGCTGTAAAATACCAACAGCTGCTAGAAAGGGCACTGTAAGTTCAGCAGCTGGAGACTGTTTGATCTCTGTGTAGCTCAAGTCCTGCTTATAATAATAGTCTCAGGAGCCAGCAGATATTCCCAATAAGCTCTTTTCAGTAACAGATACGCTTCAAAATGATATTCAAAAGGAAAATGTGTGTCAAAACCAGACAAAGGGTCAAGTCTTTCTCTTACAAAAGCTGCTCCTTGAGATTACATATGTATGCGAGATGAGCAGGTTTTAACCCATGGTCGCTGCCACAGCTTTTAGATCTTTCAGTTTTCAGACTTCAAACAAACCCTATAACTAGCTCGTTTGAAGTCCTGCAAACCCCAGGCCATTGAATGTTAACCAGAAACTCCTACGTCAAGCTCATTTGCTCTGGAGCAGATCTTTTACATTCAGGCTTCATCTCACAGACAGTTGAACAAATCTTTAGGCTATCCCTAACTGCTTTTCCAGTAGCTTATTCATCCTCAGGTTGAAGAAGCTGAATTTTATTCCTAGGGGAAACTTAGGCTGGGGTAGCAGCATCCTGTTTGCTGTATTTTCAATTTCATTGGTGTTTCTCCAGACTTACATTAGTGAGAAGTGGCTCTTCCCCATCATCTGTGCTGTCTGCTGTGATCACACCATGATGCACCCAGTGGTGATGATTAGGATTGGGCACAAGAAGCATTTTCTGCAGCAAGAGACAGACCAAGAAATGATTACACCAATTGCCATCAGTACAATCAAGGCATAGCATGAGCTTTTTGACTGGAGACTGAGGGTTCTTCTAGGTTTCAGATCCTGAGCATGTTTTGAGTGTCTCACTTACTTAAAAAAGAAGCCTTTTGTGGGATGAGTTTCTTAGGCTACCTAGGAGATTTTGACATAGCAGCTGTGTCAAAGTAAGTGGGACTGAACACCCAAACCTTTTCAACAGTATTGAAAAACTTGTCCTGGCTGTCTTTCCTGTCCTGAGGAGACATAAGCAATTGACATGAAGCAGCTCAACACTTCAGTTTGAAAATGATAATTTTTACCTTAGTGGCAGCCCTGCCAGATCAAGCGGGACCTCACCATGCATTGATCAAGATAAGGGAAGACAGCTTTCTTTTCTAACTCTGGCCTGCCTAAGAAAAAGTCACTTGCAATCCTCTTCTTCATGGATAATTAGTAACAAACCCCCACTGCAGAGAACCTATTTCAATCTCTAGCCAAGTATAGTTCTGGTGAGTAAGTTTCTTATTCTAGAAACAGGACTGAGCAGGGATGGGTGCATTAAAGGGAGTGAATAACACACACGAAGTGCCATAGCAGTAAGTTCAGGTTTCTCCTTGGAGAGAATCTGATGGAAAATATGATAATATCACTTAGCTACTTCCTGGGAAATGACCCATGACTTCTCCAGACCTGGAACACAGAGGGAAACACATCCAGGTGTAGGTAGCAGCCAGAGATTGAAAAATCATGGCCCTGTGAATGTCAGTGAGAATTTCGCTTTTGATATCAGTGAAACCAGCATTTCACCAATGTCCTTTGGAAGTCCTATGAGTGCAACAAGAACCATAATATCCTTCAGTGATGCTCTCAGAGCATACTTTTAAGCTTCACAACATTCCCACCGGTACAAGTTTTAGTACAGCTATTTTGTCAGCTAGTGAAAAGGAGGCAAAAGATGCCATCACTTTTCCAGTTATGTCAGTGCTGGGTTCGGGAACAGATCTCCACACTAACTCATCCTACTTCTAAGCATCCTCTGAATTGCCAGTGCATGGTTTGTAAGACTGACCTCTGAAATATGTCCTTATAACTGCCCTTTGTTTCCGAGAAGAGCTCTGGAAAAGATGTTTTGTACCTTATAATCGCTCTGTCCATGCCTTCTGTCAGGCACTAACATGCTTAGTTTGCCTTCTGGTCTCCACAAAAAATCCTCCTCTAGACCTCACTGTATTGATTCATGCAGCTGCACCAAATCACCAGACCTTGCTGGCAGTCCTAGCTGGGCATTTTTCGTCCTTGCCTCTCAGCTGAAGTCTGCTGTACATATAGCTCTGCAGGTGAACGGCATCATGTGGGTTCTTCAGACAAATTTGGGTTGACTCAAACCATGTTTATTGTCAATTTTAGTTAGTCTGGGTGACTCCAGGGAGCACTTATACAATCCCTTCTGCCAGCAGAGCTCCAGTGAGGGAGCAGAAGGACCTTGAGCCGGTGCTGCTGCTCAGTGAAGTTCTGTCCGTGCCCTTACTCTCTGGCTCAGGCTGAAGGAGCTGCAACCTACCAGTAAACACCCTGGAACTTGCCTTGGCCCGCTGTCCAGGGAGGCAAATCCAACATATGGTCTCCGGGTGTGATGTAAATCTGGGATGAGTTGAAAGTAGGAGGGATGCAGACAATCCCACATTAAAGAATAACCAGCCCATATGTTTCCTCTCTCCTTTTTCTGTATGCTAAAGGGCTTTAGTCAGGAAACATGGTGGGGTCTTTTCACCTTGAGAGCTGGGATTTGTGGTTCTCAATTTACTCTTGGATGCACGTGTGCAAACAAAGAACAATGCACCTTCCCTGGATAGCTATTTTTAGGGTCTCGGTTGCAAGACAATTATACTGTTGTACTGACAAATGTGAGTAATGGTTGCAATATAATCGTAGAATGAAAAAGTGTACAGCTTTGGGGGAGGCATTGTGTCTTTCATATGTTCATGCCGAGTCTCATAGGCAACTAAAGAAAGAAGAAATATATTTGTCATCATCTAAAGCGCGTAACTTCACTGTGGAAGTAGGGGCAGACTTTGGATTCATTTACAGCAGTGCAGACCCCTCAAGTTAACAGAATCCATTTCAGATTCACACGTGTCTGATGTAATCAGAGCAGGGTCCATTCAACACAATAAAAAATCCAAAGCAAAATTAATATAAAGAATTACGTGCTTACTTACAGCTCTCAGTGTTAGCCCCAGCAAGCTTGCTTATGCTACCAAAGTGAATTCAGATAAATTTGCCCTAGATGAGAAAATAGAAGATGAGTCTGTTAATCAAGATTGCAATATCTGTAGGAAAACAGAAAGGAGCTGAGAGGTTCTGAGCATTCATCAGGGACAGACAGCGTTGCCTGTAGGGGCAAATTTGCAAGTCAGCGAGAGGAAATTTAATCTTTTCAAAGATCAGATCTATAAAAAAACTCCTTCTTCTTGGATTCTGTATTAGAGCTTAAAGAAATCCTCCTTTCTCTACAGCATATGGCAGAAGTATGTAGCACATAGAAACAGAGGAATGAGACTTTAGTTGAAAGCCCCAATGTTTTACATTTTAACTGACAATTTGAAAATTAAAAACAATTGCAAAAAGTGGAAGCATTTTGAATCTTTGCAGACGTAAAAAGTTGAAAGGACATTAATTTGGGGTTGATCAAAACTATTTTTTTCTTTTGACGTGTAAAAATATGAAGTTAAAACAAAATCAGCTGATCAACTTAATTCAAGAAAAGGGGAATCAGTAATGCTTCCTGTGAAATGTTGGTAAATATAAACTAACTGTAGTGCTTGAGGAAGCATTTTAAAATAATTTTTGTTTTTATTTCTTCTGAGGGAACATCTTTATATGACCTACCAGTAACCTATCAGCGAAATCCAAAGAAGGGCTGGTGCTTACAAAATGGGAAGGATTGTTCTTCCTCATAGTTTTAGCATTATCAAGGGTGTCCAGAACAGGATTCACCTGGATGATTTGGTCTTCCATGGATTCTTTCAAAAAGAAGATAAAAGTCAGCATCAGCAGGATGCTCAACACTGAAGACTTAGGCTTTGAGCACAACTACTCCTCACCATCCAAAGAAACCCATTAAATACATTTTCTGTCAGTCAGCTTCCACAGAAAGCTGAATTAGTGCTGTGAGCAGTAATTCCTTTTCAGGTTCAGCCCTACCGAAGGCTCTCCACAGAGGTCCAGCCTTGTGGATTTGGGGCAGGCAGGAGTCTAGCTAATCTCCCCAGTTCCAAGAAGCAACACCAAATGCAAAGTTTTCAGTGCTTCGTACTTCAGTCTCCCAGAAGAGAGTTTTGGGATGTGCCAGGCTTGAGGGCTCGCAGGGGAATGGTAGGGCAACGCTGGGATATGTAGGCAGAAAGCTCGGAAAGAGGAGTGAGGTTTATTTGCTTGTAGGAAGAGGAAAGTTATTCCAAGGATAGAGGGCAGCATAAGACAGGCTAGGAACGCGTGTGGGATAGGGACAGCCTCGGCGGGAGACGTTGTGGAGGAGGAAACAGGCAGAGGTACAAGCCGAGACATGACAATCCAGAGCTCTGGTGGTGAGGAAGCTGGAAGGAGAAATAGGAAGCCACCGAAGGAATCCCACAAGGCTAGAATAACAGGATTTTTGCTGCAAGGCCAAATGGAGCTGCTATTTATGTCTTTAAAATCTGAATTGTTTTCCTGACCCCCATAGTGGAGTCAGAGGGGAGGGGAAAAAGAAAAAGAAGGAAGAAGAAAAAAAGAAAAAAAAAGAAAAAGAATAAAAAAAGGAGAAGCAGAAAGAGAGAAAATAGGGGAAGGGGAAGGGACAGGAAGGGAAGAAGGGGAAACCACTGCTCTCAGCCTTAGACGCTGCAATGCCTCTGCATGCTGAAGCAGCCATTAGCATGGAGGGCTTCTTTCTATTTGTATAGAGGGCTATTCTATACCAAACTACATACTTCTTTGCTATCATGAGAAAAAAGACCAGGTCTCCCTCCCTGATTATTGACGCTTATGTCTCTTTTATTATTTGGACAACTTGCTCTTCACAATGTTTTACCCAGTTAAAACACTTTTTACTATGTTTTGGTTTTGCAGGTGGCAGGAAATAAAGTGCTGGGAAATCCCACCCGGCCAAGGATCCCTGAGGCTGCGCTACAGCACTGTTCTCTTGAGAATCTCCATGCTCTCTGCAAACACTGTGATTATTCCTCCCACTGCTATTTATTTCAGTTTCCAGACCACCTGCAAGCCCCCAGAGCTCTGTGTGAGGGTAAATTTATTGCAGCCACAGATAGGTATCACCCTCTGTTTTATGAATGGGAAAAAAGAAATGCAGGGAATTCATTTAAAGACAGGGCAGAGCAAAGCAGAGAACTCAAATGTCCTGGTGCTTTGCCATTTGCTTTTAACAAGTGACAGACAGGCAGGGAGAAGGGGCGTGGACATGAGCTGACACTGGAAGATTGAAGTCACACAGACACCCCTAATTTACAGCAGCACAGGCTGGCCCTCTCAGTCTGGACCAGTTCCTGTCCTGCCATCACCCCTGCTGCTTTGCTATTCCCCTCTGCCCTTTCAAATCATAGATACTCACGTGGGCGTAGTGCTGGGCATAGGTTTTCCAGGGCACTGGCCTTGTTCAGGAAGGTCATGTTTGCCATGTCATCGACCTGGCTGAACTTGGGCAGGTTCATCATCCACTGTTCCATCCATCTGCTGGACATTCTTCACCATGATGTTCTACAGTGTTGGGGAACAGGAAGAAGGTGGTGTTATCCCAGATAGGTCTCCATGGACCACATGGGAAGACACTCTCTTGGACATAATCCCACTTCAAGTCTTGTTCTAGCTGCCACTGCCACTGCTGCTGGCTGGTGGCCTCAGGAAAGGAGTCCCACAAATCGGCTGACCCACAGAGCAAAATAGGTCTGGACTCAAACGTGGTTGCACTTCCTCTTGGGGCAGTAGGCTACTGCTTTCCTGTTGAACCTTTAAAGTAGAGTTTAGCTGGTTGATTACCGTCTTCACCATAATTTTGTCATCCTTTTCAGACTGGATGTCCCCAGTGAGGAAGCCCCCTTTCTCATCCTCCACCCAGCAGAATCTCTTGATGTCATAGGGCTTGTTCATGGCCTCAGTTTTCTGTTTCTCAGAAGGAGCCAGGAACTGCATGGGGTCAGCATCATCCACACACTCTTCCTTATAACCATTAGACATCTTGGCTTTTCTTCTAGGCAGAAGGTAAAACTAGAAGGAAAGGAGAAGGGGAACATTGCTTCCCACATTGCTGAGAAGGCAGAGATTGAAGAAGCCTGGAATTTCCTGTGATGCTGTCCTCTTCACAGCAGCAATACCTTCCAGTTCAATAGGAACCTGCAGCAGAAGGAACAGGCAAGTCAACATCCCAAACCTGGGTGGTAGTTCCTAAGAGGGGCCAGAAAGTGAGAGATGAACTGAAGAGAAACAGTGAGAATATTCCCACTTTCTCTTCAGCCTTCCTCCTTGTCCAGTGCAGGGCCACTGGGAAGCTGCGTATGGCTGAGAAGGAGAGCCTTTCTCCCATCTTCTGTTCCTGAACACTGCAGGCAACGGATCACGAGGAGGGAGTTGTCTGCTAAGCAGGATGTTTGCCTTCGGTGTGGGCTCAGTTTCTTGCTCTGACACAGATTTCTTCATCATCTTAAAATGAGACTGAGTCCAGCTTTCCTGCCTGAAGGGTTGGGTAGCATAACTACGTTTCAGGTTGGAAAATGGTCTTCAGATAAGGGGCAAATCAGCCCATATAATACAGACCACGTGGAAGAAAGGCTCTGCTCTCTCCCTTTTAGCACTGCCAGGGACCCCAGGTTAAACACAGTAGCCCAGGTGTCCATAATGACATTCCCAGTTACAAAGATGGAGGTTGTAAATGGAGGAGGGCAGGGAGAGGAAGTGGGAGTACCAAACCGCTTTTGACGGCTTGCTGTAGAGCTTCGGCTGTTGCACTGTCGTGACAAGCCTTGGAGGAGCAAGGAACTCGGTTCAGATGCTGCCTCTCGGGGTTGCATTTCAGTAGCAGGAGCAGCAAACCGATGCTGGTGCTTAGGGGAGGACCGGTGTCTGGATCAGAAAGCCCTGCTTGAAGGATCACAGGGTTATATAAAGATCTGGCTCAGGAGACTGCAAGATGTTTTTGCATTTATTAGTCATTTAAAAAATAATGCTGGTTCTGTAATGAAAGCTGTGTCCTCATTCTCAGCTGTTGTCTGTTGCTTGCTTGGGGAGGATCAGTGTACTCCTGTGAGGGCTGGAGGGGTGTTGGCTGTATGGAGACACAACCAGTCTCTAACCAAACAAGGGCAGATTGCTGCTCGCGAGGCACAGAGGGTCTGGTGGGGAAGATGCCAAGTACTTTCAAATCCCACTAGGTGCTCGGTGAGTCACGGGTCCCGCAGAAGACAGTCTGTGCAGTTATACGATCAAAAACCCTACGGGGAAGCGTATGCACATGAAAGCAAAGTGCAGGTCTGTCTTTCTGGTGTCTAACTTTTCAGTGCTCAGCTTTTCAGTTGTAGCACTCTTTTAATGCAAAGAATTACAGAGGCAAAACAAACAGCCCCAAAACTTCTGAAGGTTGGGGTTTTTTAAAGGAAAAATAGGGGGAAAAAATCCCCTGGCATGTGGTATCAAATTGACCCCACACAGACCGTTGGCAAGGCTGGGAATTTTTAATCCACAGCACAGACTTTGGCCAGTTGAGCTGGAGAGACACAGAGCTCTGACGAGTGTCTCTGCCTTAGGTGGGCCAGCTGTACACAGAGCTAAGCCAAGCCTTCACCAGGGTTTAGCTGCACCTGCCAACTGCAGAGGAGTGTTACCAGTCAGAAAACAGGTCCCTGCCCAGATCTGGGAGGGAGTGGGGACCAACAGCTAGCGCACCTCCGCATCTTCCTGTCTGTCCTGCCTTAGTTCTCCAAATGTATCTGACACAGAGGCCGGGGTAGCCAAAACCCTCAGAGCCCAGTCTAAACCTGAAACGGGGCTAGCAGTTAGGATTTCCCTAGCCCCAACCCTCAGCCTCAGGGCTCTGTGTCTAGTTCTGGCCAAGGACCACCACCACCAAAACCTACTCCTAGCCAGAGACCATCGGGAGCCTCACCCTGGACAGGGACGGCTGCCAGCCCCCAGCCATGGGGCTGGGACAGCCCCAGCTCAATTCCAGCCCCAGCCTGGGACTGTCCCTGGATCGATCCCTTCCAGCACAAGCCTGGGGCTTCTTTCCACCCCATCTCACAGAATCACAGAATCACAGAATCATCAAGGATGGAAAGGACGTTCAAGATCATCAAGTCCAACCATCAACCCAACACCGCTATGCCCCCTAAACCATGTCCTGAAGCACCACATCCACAAGTTTTTTGAACACTTGCAGAGATGGCGACTCCACCACCTCCCTGGGCAGCCTGTTCCAATGCCTGACCACCCTCTTGGTGACGAAATTTTTCCCAATATCCAATCTAACCCTCCCCTGGCGCAACTTGAGGCCCTTTCCTCTCGTCCTATCGCTGGTTACTTGGGAGAAGAGACCAGCACCCACCTCACCACAACCCCCTTTCAGGTAGTTGTAGGGAGCGATGAAGGCTCCCCTCAGCCTCCTCTTCTCCAGACTGAACACCCCCAGTTCCCTCAGCCGCTCCTCATCAGACTCGTGCTCCAGACCCCTCCCCAGCTCCGTTGCCCTTCTCTGGACACGCTCCAGCACCTCAATGTCCTTCTTGTAGTGAGGGGCCCAACACTGAACCCAGGATTCGAGGTGCGGCCTCACCAGTGCCGAGTCCAGGGGCACGATCCCTGCCCGGCTCCTGCTGGCCACACTAGTGCTGGTACAGGCTACTTCTGATCTCTGACTGGCCCACCAGCCACAGCCTGGGACGAGGACACCGGTAAAAGCACAGCCCTGCCCCTCACCATGGGCCATTACAAGGGTCTCAACACAGGAGTCAGCAGCTTCATCGGCAGGTCTGCAGGACCTTCACCGTGTGTGTTTGGAAGATCACCTGCTGGAATACTCCAGCTGGAACCCTTCATTTTGTGTCGAACGCCTCCTGTTCACTTTGCCTGCGACATTTGGGAGCAGAATGGACAAGACGGAGCCTGCAGGAGGGAGCTCTGCCATTCCTCCTCCCCTTGTTTCCCTTTTTCCCAGGGAATCGTGTTCCTCAGCCGCGGAAAAATGGACCACAGCAATTACCTGCCTGCTGGCAGTGACATGCAGAGCATGATATATATCCCCTAATATCCCCTAATACTAAGCCACCCCAGTTAAAACAGGTCTGCTCGAAGGATCACGGTGCTGGACGCTGGGGCTGTGCTGCTGCAGAAGGAGCTGTTCCCACCGGCTTGTCCAGGACAGACCTCAGAGCCGCAGAGCGGCGGGAAGGAGATGGCACAATGAGCTGTAATTACTGGGGAACCCCCTCTAGGGCTCGTTTCCAAACCAGTGTGTGTATGAAATGTGAAGCATTTGAAACGGAGATGAATATCGTCCCCCGGGCTTAGCAAAAATTGTCTTCAGCTCCTAGGATCGGGTGGAACTCGCATGTTGAATCTTCTTTTTAGCATTCCCTAAGCACGACTTTCAAACAAAGGCCCCATAATACACATTTTAAACAGAGGCGCTCATTTCTGTCGAAATGCTGTCCTGAGCCGCCGTCGTCGGAGGCACCGGAGCGAGGTGAGCAGCCGGCCGGCCGCCCTCCCCACCGAGGAAGCCGCAGGAGCAGCACTGTGCGCTGGGAGAGCTCATCTCCTCTGGTTGAGCTGCACATGGACCCCCTGACAGCAACGCGGCATCCAGAGCCCCAGGACCCCATGGTTTATACGGGCTTTCTGATGCTTTCGTGGGGCTTCTCTTCCCTACACGATTTACAAGGTACTCCACTCCGTTAGAGAGTGCCTTAGCCTTTCTCCCGCTACGTGCCATGGAGCAAGGTCACGTGTGATTTATACAAAATTATGTGTTTTTTTCAGTAAGTCCAAGGTTTCCCCATCACTCCGTTGTGCCTCATCCCCAAATTCACCGTAGGCTTCTCTATTTCATTTCCTCAAGTTACAGATTCGGGGACTAAAGGAATAATTATTACTGGGCCCTGTTAGGAAAAAAAAAAACAAACTGTCTAAGATTTTTGGTGATTATAATTTCCACAGCTGAGTAAATCAGTGTCCCATAACTGACAGAGGATAATGGATTTAATAAAAAGCTATGATTAAGTCTGATGTTATTTTTAAATAATTTCAGAAACTGTTACTTTAATCCCTCCGTGGCTGGCAGAAAGGATGCTGCTTAGAAGTTAAAATTAGTTCCTTAACGTTCAGCCTGGTGTGGAGTTACAGGCCCTCCAGGGTAGTGCTGGTTTTCTGGGGCATCCGCTTACACCATCTGCCTATGGGCAATAACAGCTGCGTTTGGCAAGCGGGACGGGGCCGCTGGCTCTCCTCCGTCCCGGGGCTCCGCCACCTCGGCAGGAGCTCCCACCGACTCCAGCCCGGCTGACGGGATAATCGGTTGGTGTCACACTCCATGTGTGAGTTTACAAGCAGTTTTCCCGCACAGCAAGTCCCTTCTCCTTAATTCCCAAGGATTTCCCAGCTCTGCCGGGCCTCTTTATCAATAAATATAGATCTCTTATGATAGTGATGTGACTGTTTTTTTCTTTTTTTTCCAGCACCTACCTTTCTGAGTGAGTGATCCCGTTTCTTGGCTGGAAAAAGGCACTGAGGAACACTTTGCCTTGCAAAGCACCGCACAAAGAGGCAAGTTTTCTGGTCTATATAACCTCACAGAAGTGTTGGGCGTGAATAGTCTATTTGCTCAACCAAATAAAAACTCCTGGCAAACTGGAACGAGGATTGCAGGAATGGAGATGTCCCACAGTGCAGTGGGCGACCGCGGCAGAGTTGGTATTTATCAAACTTGCTGTAACGGGCCAAATTCCTGGGTATCTGGGAGAAAATTAAGCTGCCTTTAAGACAGGCTTCCCTCCCCTTGGTGCCGCCCCATCGCAGAGCCCTGGCACGTTCCTGTACCAACCGCAGGGACGAGGTACTGGACCGGGGACCAGTTTGCCCTGACCTGCCGTATCTGCCGGCAGCGCGAGATGCGATGCCGCGCTGCTGCCCGCCCTCGGCGGCACCTCTCCTCCTCGTCCACCGGCTCGAGCGATTGCGTGGCCACAGCTGGAGTTGTTTCTACTGAATTGGTGGAAAACCGTACGTCTGTCTTCATTTCCGTGGGTTGCTTTCCCTCCGAAGGAGCTGTCTGAACTGGTGCGTCCCCACAGCCCCCGGCTGCGGAGGAGGAACGGGGGGGCAGAAAAGCAAGACCACTTTTTTGAGGCCGCTACACTAAATTAGGGGAAACAACAAGCTGCGTCTTGAGCCTCAGAAAATCCAGCTGCAAAGCTCAGCTTTGCCACTGGCTCAGCTGTAAGACAGGGATAACAATAAATCCCTTCTCCCACCTTTTGCGCGTCCTGATTAGATGGACCGTAACGGAGCGGGGCTGACACTTACCACGCGCTTGCTTAGTGCCTGGCACAGCGCAGCTCTGATCTCGACTCAAACCCTCGGCTGCTGCACGAACAATAGGACTGGAATTAATCTCGTGGCTGGCGCTGGGGAGGTCGCTGGTTCTTCCCCGGTAGGAACCGGTGCAGGCTGCCGAGTCAGCACTGCCTCCCGCCGGGATCGTGTGCCAGGAGGATGCATCCCAACCAAAAAAAGAGGAATTTCCAGGCTCCATCCCTGCCACACTGGGGAATTGCTCCGCATCCACCAGCAGTTACCTCGGCAGCTGGTTCGGGAACCCACACGGATATTTCCTTGGTGTTCCTGGAACAAATAAGTAAAATTAATTTGTTGATGTTAAATTAATGAACTACATTAGAGCTGATGGAGGAAATACGCTGTCTGAGAGCAGGCGTTCAGGGGGTTGGCAGGAATCCCTACCTTTGCTCGCTCTCTGCCAGGTGAGCTTTTCCTTCCACAGAGGGATTGCTCCGACCAGCTGCTGTGGCCATGCAACCTCCCGCGAGGGAGTCCGGGCTGGTCCTGCCTCGTCCGGCCGCGCCGCAGAGATGCCACGTGCTGACGCCTTTCCTGACCGGTACCTTTCTCCACGTGCCGTGAGGGTCAACCCGTTAAAAAAAAAAACCACAAAAAAAACAGAGGAAGAAAAATCAGTGCTTTCATCTCGGGGCTTCAAACCGGTGTTTTCAAATCTGCCACCAGTCGCAGTCTAGCTAACCTGCGGTGCGCCGGTGGGAGCGCGGGGCGGAGGGTGGCAGGGTGGGAGAGAGCAGCCACAAAGAAAACCTCTAAACTGGAACCGCAGCTTTTCATACCTGTCACGACACGGAATTTCAGCTTGAGCACACAAGGCTGAGCTCGGGGGACGCTGTCACGTAGATTCAGGGTTTTATTTCGTTTCCTCTCCACTAGCTGCGATACCCTCTTATTATCCTGAAAACCAAAACTGGGTTTTTTTGCCCTCCGGCAGTTCTCCCCTTTCCCGTTCGGCAAATATCGACCTGTCCATGTCCTCAGCACGGGTTGAGATCCCCTGCCCGTGGGGCTGAGCGCTCGGCCGTGCCGCCTCCGATGCCACCGGTGACGCAGCGAAGGCCGGGGAGGGGGGCTGCTAATCAACGTGCGCGTGTTTTTCTCTCCCTCCCTGTGCTGGCGGTGACAGAAGGCTGAGCAGGACGATCGCGCTCGGCGGGCGGAGAGGGGATGGAGAGGGCAGAGCGGAAAAGAGCAGCCTGGGATAACAACAAACTTCCCGCAGCCTTGTTGCGCTTTCGTATCCTGCGGCACCTTGGGCGAGAGAGCTCACCAGGCAGAGGAGCAACCGCCGGGGGCTGCCCCCACTTATCTCGGGGCGTGATTTTAAGCCAATTTAATTAAATCGCTTGGCAAGGTTGTGAGGACTCATCTATTCCAGCCTGAGCCAGGCCTGTTTTGATTTAGTGTTGGATGATTAGGAATTAGCTGAAACAAACCGCTCAGAAAACAGAATTAGAGGCTGCACGCTGACTTTTGCGCCAGATTAAGTTGAATTAAAAAGCAATTGAAATGTAATTTTCCTGTCTTAAGCAGCCAAGAAACAAGATAATGCAACTGGTGGCACTTGAAGCTTAAAAATACACCATCTAGGATTAGCACAACGGCTTTTTAATGCCCACAAACAACAGATTTGTCTGAAGGTCTTCTCTCAAACCTCCCACCACCACCTTCCACACAAAGCTTCGTACAACTCCGTTCATTTGCCTTGAAAGGGAGAATTGGTATGACCCTGGGATTTGAAGCCGTGACTTAAAGCAGCCTGGGTATTGCACAGCATGTTTCCATAGGTGTTTCCATGCTGGAAATAGAATCATAGAATCATGGAATCATTTAGGTTGGAAAAGACCTTTAAGATCATCAAGTCCAACCATTAACCCAACATTGCCAAGTCCACCACTAAACCATGTCCCTAAGTGCCACATCCACACGTTTTTTGAACACTTCCAGAGATGGCGACTCCACCACCTCCCTGGGCAGCCTGTTCCAATGCCTGACCACCCTCTCGGTAAAAAATGTTTCCTAATATCCAATCTAAACCTCCCCTGACGCAACTTGAGGCCATTTCCTCTTGTCCTATCACTGGTTACTTGGGAGAAGAAACCAGCACCCACCTCACCACAACCCCCTTCCAGGTAGCTGTAGAGAGCGATGAGGGCTCCCCTCAGCCTCCTCTTCTCCAGACTGAACACCCCCAGTTCCCTCAGCCGCTCCCCATCAGACTTGTGCTCCAGCCCCCTCACCAGCTTCGTTGCCCTTCTCTGGACACGCTCCAGCACCTCAACGTCCTTCTTGTAGTGAGGGGCCCAAAACTGAACACAGTATTCAAGCTGCGGCCTCACCAGTGCCGAGTCCAGGGGCACGATCCCTGCCCTGCTCCTGCTGGCCACACTAGTGCTGATACAGGCCAGGACGCTGTTGGCCTTCTTGGCCACCTGGGCACACTGCCGGCTCGTGTTCATGGCTGCCAACCAGCACCCCCAGGTCCCTTTCCGCCGGGCAGCTCTCCAGCCACTCCTCCCCAAGCCGCACAGTGAACTAGTTGTTCCCTGTAACTGATATAATTTAGTTTGAAATGGCTCCGACGGGGCATGGCTGGCAGGGCACGAAGGCCCAGGCTGTGCAGAGGGTGTGGACCCCGGCGATGGGTGCTGCCTCCCACCACCGACCCCCTCCCGCCCTCCCGCAGCGAGCCCAGGCGCCCGCTCTGAATCACTGTGCTCCCCATCTCCCGTGCAGAAAAGGATGTCAAGTAATGTAAAACCAGGTTTTAATGAAATATTTTAATAGCTGCTTTCCCTACCCATTCGGCAAACGCTGCTCCTCCGCTGTCCCCATCGGCTGGACCAGGCACCTCTGCGCACACGGAGAGGTACGGAGCGGGTTTTACGGGGCTTTGCTAAAAAGGCCGATGGCTTGGAGGGCTTGCAAAACCAGGGTGCCGTCAGGACTTCCGAGTCCCCAAAACTGCCCGCAGTGCTGTAGCCAAGCCACACTGCGAGTGGTTATTTTGAGGGTCGGGATGCCGCGGTCCCCGTTGGCCGGAGTGGTGGCACGGGCAGGAGGACGAGCCGTGCCAGCAGCCCGAGCATCAGCCTGTAGCCGGTGTTAGGGCACCAGAAATGCAAACGGCCTCTCAGCGAAAGCTAAGGGAGGCTGCGGCAGGCACGTAACGCAGCGTGGTAAGAGCTGCCCAACGGCTCCTGGCCAAAACCTAAAGGACTCGTGAAGATAACGGGTTCCTGCTGGGTTCCTCCCCATGCCACGTCCTGCCGCAGCCCCCGGGCTGCCCCCGCGCCAGCCAGCAGCTCGGCGCCGGCTGCTGCTCCGAGTTTCTTAATCCTGTCTCGGCCCATTCGCACGCCCCGCGCGGCCGATCGCCCTAAGCTACCGCCCGGCTCCACGGGCCTGGTCCCCACCAGCCGAAGGCGGCTGCTCTCCTGACCTGCATCCCCACCCACAAGGACCTTCCAGCTACCCAGCCAAAAAAAAGGAGCGACCCCAGACTGCCCATCCCCTGCGCTCCCCCTCACCCGCGCAGCCACGGGGAGGTGGCACCGGGCTGTCCCCCGCGTTACGGGACACTGTACGGGTGCAGGCTGGCGTCTCCCGTGTTGAGTTTGGACGCAAACAAGGCCAAAGTGGGCAAAGTGTAAACGTATGGAGGAGGCGTGGGGGGCGAGCGGGGTGGCGGGAGGCATGTCGGAGGCAAACGAAAGATTCTAGGGGGGCAGGTCGGTAGGAGACCACACAATTAAAAAGGATTAATGAACCCGGATTTAGCAGTCAAGAAGATGAAGACCAGTAATAAGCAATGTGGTAATTACCAGCCAATGAATGTAAATTTGGGAGGATTCTCTATTGTTTTTGCTAACGGTGTAACGGGATAAATGTGTGGTGATTGCGTTGCGTGGTGTGCTAGCGTGGCGGAACACCGCGCAGCACCCCGATCGGCGCAGATATGCTTTAAATGAAACACCTCTACTCCGCCTGCGCGTATTGGCGTGTTGCGCGGCGGGCACACGACCCCACTTTTGGGACAACGGGAGGGCAGCTCGGGAGGGAAGGCACCACCATCCATCCTCCTCCAGATGCATCCGGGTGGCCGTGGCAAAGGAGCAGCTGGAGATAACGGGGAGGCTGTCCCGGGAAGAGCCAATGGTGGGGGGGAGCCGGGGGGTACGTGGCTCCATGGGGGCAATAAAAGAGGCGGTGGAGGGTGATGAGGTGTGAGAGAGCATTAGAGTGGGTGGGTTTCTGCTTCTTTGGTGTGCTGAGGGGCTTTTTGTTCCTCTTGACCCTATGGTGATTCCGGGGCTGTGCCAGGTCTCCTGCTTGGCTGGTGTTAGCGTGTGCGTTGCGCTGTGCCTCTGCTGAGGAGGGGGTGGAGGAAGCTCCCCGAAAAGGAGAGGCCCTGTGGAGTGTTGCTGTTTCCCTCCGTTGGAGGGGACGCAGAGCACGGGAGGCTGAAGTGGTCTGTGAGGTTTGAGCGTGGGGCTTAAGGCCGTGGGGTGTAACTGGCCTGAGCTCATCCCGCTCCCTTGGTGAGCTGCAGCTGTGCTGGGGTGAAGAGCTGGTGCTGCTGGTATCCAGCCTTGGCTGCTGGGGCAGGAAATAGGCAGAGAGGATAAAAAAAAAACAAAACACTTAGGAAGATGAGATTAGGGGAGTTGCTGGAGGCAGGTGTGGGCTGTAAGCCCGGAGCGAAGGGAAGATGCCCCAGCTGTGTGTGCTTGTGCACAGCCTGGCTTCAGGGGGCCCTTGGTGGAAGAACCGCTGCTGGATGGAAGCTTTGCTTTTCCTGACAAAAGCTGCCTGAAGGCCTGCTCTTGGTCTTATTTGTGTGTATGTCCGCTCCTCTCGCTAGGAGAGGTTTAGGAATGGTTTTACCTGTCCCTGTTTCATGTTTGTCACCTGGCAGCCCTTCCTAGTAGCTGGGTTTCCAGGAGAACTCTTGGCTTAGTTGAACTTGGTCACTTCATGCAACAGCACGTGAACTTGTGTCTTTCCTAATGGGGGGGTGTCTCTGGTGTAGGAAGCCAAGGTGGGGTGAGAGGGTAGGCTTGGATGTGGCTACTTGTCCTTAAATTAGACCTTGAGCTGGTGCTTTTGGAGGCAAGAGGCCTTGCCGAGCTTGGGCTCTGTGCCTGAGTAAACCCAGGAGCCCAGGGATCAGACCTGGAAGAAGGTGGCGGTTCCGCAACTGTCAGAGGCGGCGTGTCCGGCTTGCTCCTGGGATTATACAGCAGCTGTAATTTTTGTAGCCTGGTGTTAAGTGGTGGCTCGTGCTTGCAGTTAGCTCAGTGGCTCAGCTGCGGTGTGTGAGGATCCTGCTGAGCTCCGCTTGGGGCCGGGGACCTCCAACCTGTCCTGTGCTGGGGAGGTGGGGGAGAAAAACATGTGGCACAAGCTACTGATGGGAGCGTGGGGGGTCCCAGACCCCTCTGTGGATGTTGCTGGTGCGGTTGTGATCTGACGCTGCTCTGTCCTGAACCCCACAAGCACGCGAAGGCTTTCAGCTGGCACCTCTCAAACCTACCAAGATGCCTGTTGTGCACGAGCACAGCAATCGGATGAGGAAGTTCAAGAACAAGGGCAAGGATGCAGCCGTAAGTACCGATCCCCACCACCCGCCTGTGCCGTCCCCTTCGGCCAGCGGCCCCCGCTGGGGTTTGCCAGCTGGCAGGAGCTGATGTGAGGGCTTGTGAAGGGCAACCGCCCCCAAATTGAGCTATATGGGGTAGCAAAGGGGGGATGGCTCTGCCAGCAGGGATGCTCAGTTAGCTTTTGAGATGTGGCGTGGAGCTGGGCCGCGAGGAGTGCGGGGACACGGGCAAGGGGCATATGAGTTTTGGGTGGGTGACTCTGAGCTGGTGAATGTGCTGGGGAGGGGAGATGGCTCAGCCCCAGCCCGCCAAGCTCTGCTTGGCAGCCCTCCCTGCAGAGAGGGGGCTGGTATGGGATGTCAGACCGCAGGGTCTGTCGGCTTTAAGCCAGTAGAGGAGATGAGGGTTTGCCTTTCAGGGTCAGCAGACCTACTTCTAAAAACACCACGGGTTACTGGTTCATCCAGCAGCTCATGTCCTTGGGAGGCACGAAGCGAGAGCCTTTACTCTGTCCCATGCCCTATATAACCATAGCCATATGGGGCTCCTCCATAGCAAGGAGCTGCCCGAGAGCTGGCTCTGCGCTCCTCGCACAGGAGATTTGGGGCGGAGGGTTGTAGAGGTGAGCTCCTCGGGAAGCCGGGCGATGCAGGCGCTGGTGGAGGGATGCCCTTCTCCCCGCCAGGCCCTGCGGAGGCAGAGAGCGGAGGTGAACATCGAGCTGCGAAAGGCCAAGAAGGATGAGCAGATCCTGAAGCGCAGGAGTATTTCATTCAGTTTGAATGAGAGTCTCTCTGTGGGAGAAGACAGAAGAAATGAGGTAAGTGCTGGGTGCTCTGTACTTGGGCAGGATCAGAGCTGCAGCTTGTGCCGTAGGTAGCAGTCCAAGCAGTAGATGATATCGAGCCCATCTCAGGTGACCTGGGTTAACTAGCCAGTGCCACCCCTGATCACCGTACCCTGTGCTGGGGAGTGTTTTAGACCGCCTAGCCCTTTTTCTGTGTTATTTTGCATGGAGACGATGTCCTGTGTGGCTTCCCTCGATGGCAGGTAGAACAGGCTGGTGCTCCAGCTTGCTGGCGAAGCTCCTGTCTGGCTCCTTGCACAGCAAGGGGTAATTACTGAGCTCGCAGGCCCATTACGATGTGTCAGTGACTCTTTCCGTGCTTGATTATAAGGATTAGTTGCCTTGAAGGCTTTTGTGGATTCTATTCCTCTGCCTCATCTCGAAACTGCCTTGCATAAGGAACAGACATTGCTTAGATATGAAGTGGTGACTGACTTGGGTCTAGACAGCTGATTGACTGTGGAGATTAAACTGGAGGGAGTCCTGGCTTGCTGTCTGACTCTGAATCATTCCCTGTGACAGATTATTCAGCTGTCCTTGGAGGAAATTTTTGAAGCTGTGAATGGGAGCAACACCGAGCTGCAGCTGCAGGCTACGCAGGCCACCAGGTATACTGCCTGCGCCGGGAGGGGGCTGGCTGAGGGAGCTGCGGTGGGTCCTGTCGGCAGAAGGCATCTCTTCCCCCTTTGTCGTGTCTTCAGAGAGCCCTTCAAACAGGAAGGAGCCTGCTAACCCACACTGCCCTGAGGGACCTCAGCTGGTGCCTGCTTTGTGCCCTGCTTGGCTCCATCGCAGCCGCGGGCGGTGGTTTGGTTGGACACAACCAAGGGGTTGGCTGTGGCTCCTGGAGCTGCCCCCCTCGCTGTGCCTGTGCTGGGGCAGGGACCGCGTTGGCTCCCACCAGCTGGTGAGGTGGCTGGGAAGAAACCAAGTGCCAAAGGTTTGGGCAGGACGAGGGCTGGAGAGCCTGGCTCTGTAAGGGTCACTGCTGAGCAGGGCTGTTCCCACCTGGGTGGGGGCAGGAGGCATCACAGGGTGCCATCACCACCCAGCTGGCAGCAGGGTTGTCTCCCAAGGGTCCAGGAGGGGCTGCATCACTGCTGGTGCTCCCTTGGCTTGAGCTGCCACATTAGTGATCTGCCTGTGTGCTGGGACACCAGGGTGGGGGGGACCCAATGGCTGTGAGGACACCTGCTCGTGGTGAGCAGATCAAAAGCTTTGCTTCCAAGGGGTCAACTGGGGGCTGGCCAGAGCAGACCTGTCTTTAGGGAGCTAGTCATGACTCGTCCCTTTATCTGCTGTGCCAAGCAGAGCTGGCTTTCTGCCCAAACCAAGCCTGCCCATGCCTGGGGTGCCCTGACAGCACACCGCGCCGTGGTGGGCTACCACTGGCAGGACTAACGTGGCCCTGAGCTGTGGGTTCACACCTCCACGCTACCCTCTGCCAGCACTCGTGCCTGGGAAGTGGGTCCGGCTGAAAGCGTTTCTTTTTCTGGCTTAATCTTTGACTCGATGGATGCCCTGATTGCATCTCCCTGGTGGCTCCACGTGCTTCTGCACTGGTGTGAGGCAGGAAACAGCAGCGGGGAGTTGGTGATTCTGGTTTTTAACTGGAAAAGCAGTCTGTGAAAACTCATTTTAAATGTGAGCTGTGGCCTGTGCGGGGCTGGCCAGCGTTCCTGGGCCGGGGAGCGGCGGAGGCAGACTTGCAGGCTGTAAGAGAACACGTTGCAGAATTTTTTTTTTCGCTCAAACTCCTGTAAGGTGGGGAGCAGGGAATAATGTTGTCGTGGTCCCAAAAGGATGTGTGAAGTATTGCACTCTAACAGACACCCTGCTGCTGCCTCAGCAGGATCCAAAATGGGTTTTCTGCAGGGGGATTTGCTGCCATGGGATGCTGAGCTAGCACCTCTTATAGGTGCTGCTTCCCTCCCAGGCCACAACCCTGCACATGGCCACAGGGTTATGGTCTATCATGGCACCACACAGGGCTTCTCATGGCAGGCTGTGCTGTGTCATCTCTTGCAGGAGAATGCTGTCCAGGCAGAAGGATCCACCTATCAATCAGATCATCAAGCTGGGGATCATCCCCAGGCTGGTTGAGTTCCTGGCCCGTGCTGACAATGCTCCTCTGCAGTTTGAAGCAGCCTGGGCACTGACTAACATCGCCTCTGGCACCTCTGACCACACCAAGGCAGTGGTGGATGGAGGTGCCATCCCAGCCTTCATCTCCCTCCTGTGCTCCCCACACATGCACATCAGTGAGCAATCTGTGTGGGCACTGGGCAACATCGCAGGTAAGCAGATATCTCCAGGCCTGGGGCCACGCAGAGAGTCACTGCCCAAGCCAGTGCTGGGGACCTAAAAATTGGTGCTCCTCAAGATAGCCTTGTCTCCCAGCAGCTTCGACTCCAAGCTGCTGCCCCTATTGAAACTCCTCAGTCCCTTCACGTGGTCTGGCAGCCTTTGAGACCCTGTGTTGGCTCTGCAAGAGGATTTTGGCCAAAGCTAAGTGCAAGACTCCATCCTGCTGGGATAGTCTAACCCACCCGTGTCATCAGTTGGGGGAACAGAATGGGTCATGTCTGGTCAGGGTGCCACAAACTAGCCATGATGGCACTGCAGTCTACCTGGCATATCCTCCTCAGCTGAAAATATTTAATGATGCGTGGCTGGTGAGTGAGCCCAGTCACCCAGCCCTGGCCTGTGGCTGCAGGTCTGATCGCTGTTTGATGTTGACTGTTTTGTGACTTGGGCAGATGCAATAAACAACCCTTTTTCATCTGTACAGGTGATGGTCCTCTGTATCGAGATGCTCTTATCAATTGCAATGTGATTCCTCCCTTGCTGGCTCTGGTGTCACCTGTAACTCCAGTAAATAACCTTCATTTTCTTGACTTAACAGCTCTTAATCACTTGGGTAATGGGTGAACAGTGGTCTATCATCTGCCTTACAAACAGCTTGTTTATATAACTGAATGAGACCCTGTCCTAAACTGCTTTTAATGACTCTGCCTCTGAGCTATATATGAAGCTGGGGATGCCAAGCAGACAGTCTTCAAGTCAATGTGATGTCTTCTAGTCTTTCCTATCCAGCTTTGACCACCTCAAGCTAGGAAGAAGATGAAACTGGTGCAAGGTGGACTTGCATATGAATATGGAAGGGCTGAACTTGCCCTTCAAGCTTCCTCCTGCTGCTTTTTGTGTAGCTCTAAACTGCTGGATTTGTGGCTTATCTCTGCCCTTCTGCAATGGTGCCTGCCCTGGTGCCTGCTTGGTCTCTAGGGGAGAAGGACCTTTTCAGAGAAGCATAAGGTGGACTGAGAAGCTCTCAAGGGCTATAACAGTGGTACCAATGCCTCCAGGTTTCCCATCCCTGCGTATGGTGGAAGCTGTATGCTTTCTGTAGGCATAACTATGGCCTTTTAGGCTGGTGTTAAAAAAACGCCCTCTAGGTCTTCTGTGAGTTTATACTACAAGATATTTCTTAAATAACCAACTCTTCTGGCTGCTCTGGTCCTAGCTGGACTCACCCTTGCCTTTTCTTAAAGCCCTGTGGAAGAAACATGCCAAAACACCAGTTTATGTATACATGCACCTTGGTAGCCGTAATGCTTTGAACGTAGTGCCGCTGTTCTGCTGGGAACATCCTGCTGGGGATGAACTGACTGAATGATACAAACTAATCAGATCCTCAGGGTGCCTTGCTCTAGAACAATGAGCTGCTAATATTTAAAAGAAACAAATTCCTCATCGTTTCCAAAGAATACTCTGTAACTTGTCCCAAGGACCCAGCAAATGAGTTGTTTGGTGCCTTTGTTAGTTGTGGTAGTTTGTCACAACACCAGAGCTGAGATTATTTGAACTAATAATGGGGAGAGAGCGGGTGAAGCGGGTGAATCTACTTAGTCACTTACCCGTCTCATCTCCCTTCTTCAAATAAGCCTCAGCCCTTAAGAAGGCTGTTACTGGATAACACCTCTGAGCTGTAGGGACCAGAATCAGGGTGCTACCTCTTCCTCGCTTGTTGCAGCAAGGATCTTACACCTCCCATGTGTTTCAGGTTGGGTTCCTGAGGAACATCACGTGGGCACTGTCAAACCTCTGTAGGAACA
Source organism: Phaethon aethereus (assembly GCF_964289735.1). Taxonomy (NCBI): domain Eukaryota; kingdom Metazoa; phylum Chordata; class Aves; order Phaethontiformes; family Phaethontidae; genus Phaethon; species Phaethon aethereus. Next base: position 4,131,818 of record NC_138591.1, read on the forward strand.
AGAACCCCTACCCTCCCCTGGATGCAGTGAAGAAGATGCTGCCGGTCCTCGTCTGCCTCATGGAACATGAGGACAAGGACGTCATTTCTGACTCATGCTGGGCCATTTCCTATCTGACTGATGGTTCCAATGATCGCATCCAAATTGTGGTGGATACAGGGATTCTCCCAAGGCTGGTGGAACTCATGGCCAGCCCAGAGTTGATGATTATGGTAGGAAACAATCAGCAGTCTCCAGCTTCTGTTCCCTTAATGTAGGAATGCTTAAGGAGAGGAAGGCATGCCTCCTTACTGTGCGTGCCTAGTGAGTTCTGCTGTCTCCCCAGGCTGCAGTATTAGTTGTTGGTTGAGCCACTGCTCTGTTCCAGCTTGCTGTGGTTGGCAGACTGGATAGAGACTGTAAAGCTGCTTAGAGCAAAATAGGAGGACGATAAGTCTGTAAATACAACAGTAATCACCCACAATGCTTTCCTTATTTGAGGGATCAAGCACTTGGTGAGGGATCTTGCTGGACTTTCTGGCATGTATCCCTTGAGGTGAAGATTCTCCTCATCTCCTTTAATCTCTGTCTAGACTCCAGCTCTCCGTGCCATTGGGAATGTGGTCACAGGGACTGATGACCAGACCCAGGCAGCTATCGATGCTGGCCTCTTGGCTGTCCTGCCCCATCTCCTGCAACATGTGAAGCCAACTATACAGAAGGAGGCCACGTGGACGCTCAGTAACATTGCGGCAGGGCCTTGCCAGCAGATCCAGCAGCTCATCACCTGTGGGTTATTGCCACCTCTGGTGGAGGTGCTCGATAAGGTAAGGGATGGGTGCAGTGCTGCACATACAGCTCTGCGGAAGCAGTGTTGATGTTCATGAGGTCCATGTTGCCTCATTTGAAGCGTTCAGCATGTGCCCAAGAGCCACAATCTGTTTCAAAGCTGTTGAGATCCTTGGAACAGCTCTGGGCACTTGGACATGTCAGTACACCTGCATGAAAGCATGTTTGGAGCTGCTCTTGGCACCTCTGCCAGGTGTCCACCCAGCACTCCAAGTGCTGGGGAAGGTGGCTCAGTCCAAACTGAGGCGAGTACAGCCATTTCCCTTGTGTTCACACTGACCTTAGAGGGATGCTAATGCTTGGCAGTGCCTTCACTGTGCTGCTCTTCCAGGGGGACTTCAAAGCTCAGAAGGAGGCTGTGTGGGCCGTGGCCAACTTCACAACAGGAGGCACTGTGGAGCAGGTGGTGGAGCTCATCCAGTCTGGGGTCCTCAAACCTCTGCTCAACCTGCTTTTGGCCAAAGACAGCAAAACTATCCTGGTCATCCTGGATACCATTTCAAATATCTTCCTGGTAAGATCTCCTGCATCTTTTTCCCAGAAGAACAGCAAGGTGTGAGCTATTGTGTAGCTAGAACAGCTCCTCCTGCAGCAGCTACTGATCTTGCAGGAGTAAGAGTTAGATTTCGTGGGGTTTAACTTGTTCTTGGACACTCTTGGGTTGCCCAAAAGGCTTGCCAAGATTAAGTTCCCAAAGCGTTCCTCTTCACCTCCTGTGACTTTAGTCTCCTTCTGGAAGGAAAAGAGGTTCTGTGTTAATCTCCAAGCTGGCCAGAGGTGAAGGTCTTGCAGAAATGCAACTGCAGAGAAAGCAAGTGGTCCTGGGGGCATTTAAGCTCTGCTCCCTGCCAGCTGATGTCTATATGCCTCTTACTTGAAAGCCTCTTTCTTGTAGCACCTTTGAAGCAAGGAAAAGGATTTTGCAAATGAAATAGTGGGTGGCAGGTCACACCTGCTGCCTCTGTGTGGATGTAACTGGGCAGGTAACTGGGCAGGGTCTGGCTAGCTTGTCTGGTTAGCTTGCTTGCTTGGCTGTCAAGCCACTGTGCAGTAATCCCAGCAGGAACTGATTATTTCATATGCATAGTAGTCCTATCCCTGGGATCAGGTAGGGACCGTAAATGCCAGGACTGTTGTCCTTTGACTTGTAGATCAGGGTCTTGCAGTAAAGACTATCTCAGACCTGTTACTGATATAAGGTTATATTTTCCTGCTTGGTTATCTGATGTTACAGGCAGCTGAGAAGCTGGGAGAGACAGAAAGGTTGTGTCTGCTGGTGGAAGAGCTTGATGGTCTTGAGAAAATTGAAGCCTTGCAAACCCATGACAACAACATGGTCTACCGAGCTGCACTGAATATCATAGAGAAATACTTTTCTGGTGAGGTATGTGAGCTCTTGCTGTTTTTCAATTGAAAATATGAAGCTATTACACACTGGAACAAAGCACAGGCTCTAAGGATGCTGAAATAGCCTTTTGGAAGAGACCTCTACATGACTAGAGTAGTCCTTGCAGCTTGTCCCGGTTGCTTTTAAAGGTCTGTAAAAGATCTGAGTTGTCAGCTGATGAGTTGCACAACAGATACGGATGCCTTGATAGCATCTTGCTGCTGGAATTTAAACTGGCATCAGCTGGAGTTACTGCAGTTGCTGATATGAATATCAAATGTGGAGAATTTTCCTCCTTTGGAGCTGAGCTAACTTGTCACTATGAATGGAAGCCACCTACTTAGCTAGTAAACATACTCCAGTTGTGTTTGGATTACTTGACCCTTCTCATGCTAATTAACTTATGGAAAAAGAGGATAGGACACCAGCGAGTTGCAAGAGTCCCATGACTGTCACAGATGCCATGCTTGGTCCTAGCTTTAGTCTTGCAGATGGGGAAACATCAGGGAAGAGGCTTAGTCTGGCAGATCTCGGAGCTGAAGCTCAGTCTAGATGTGAACTGCAGCAGCAGGGAGCAAACGTCTGTGTTCGTTCCCTGCCCAGAACAGGGTCTGCGGGATGTCCCTGCGAGAGGGTGTGGAGGAAGCTCTCCTATGCACCGGCACCTGCCTGAGGGGCTGGGTGCCAGGGGGAACATCTCTCCAAAAGCAGTCCTGGCTTGTTGCTCTTCCAAGCAGGCTATTTAATTTGAATGAGTTCTGCCACTCCAGATGGTCTTTTCTTCTACCTCTGGTGTATGAGCCCATAGACTTGGCTGCTTTTTGTGAGATGCAGCGACAGGGCAGCTTCAGTGTGCTGTGAAGAACAGGAGGACTTGGTCTGGTCTCCAGGGGTCCTGTTAGAGTCAAGCTGACCTTAACAGCTTGTTACAGCAGTAGAATTTTTAAAACAAGAATAAAGCAGTAAGTGGCTGTAAAAAGCTTCAGGCAAACTCAGGTGTAAAAAGTTTAGGTTTATTAAGATGCAGAACCTTTAACTGGCTATTGACTTCCTTCTAGGAAAATCCAGATCTGCAGCCTGGGACTGGCAAAGATGGAGAATATGATTTCTCGGTGGAGAAAAAAGACTTCAACTTCTGAAGATGAAGCACTACACAACTCTGAGCTTGGTGGGTGGAGGCGTCTTGGTTTGGATGTCTGAGCTCTACCAAGAGGAGCAAAGATGCTGAGGCTTTTTACTTTTGAAACTTGTCAATAAATTGCACTTCTGGCTTTGTACATCTTGCCTCTGATTTTTTTTTCCCTCAAGTTGCTGTTGCAAACAGTAGAGACTTTTTTCGCCATACTGTCTTAAGGCCCTGCAGGAATATATTGGAGCTCCTGGGTGGAAAGTGCAGCCAGAAACCTAACTGCATCAAGCTGCTGGGGAGCAGGGTGTCACCACCAAATCCACTGGGGTCCCAGTGCTTGTGCTGAACCTTCTAGGCTTGAGTTGGAGCGGCTGAAGTGGCTCTGAAAAGCTACTTGAGAGGTGTTTCACCCTTCTGCAGGTGAAATTGCCTCCACATCAGAGGAGATGCTTCTAGCGGAGAAGGAAATTGGCCGGGGAAGGTGGGTCACTCTCACCCCTGTGTGTGCTACTCCACATGGAAGTATTGGGGTCTGCACCCCAGCGCTGCTCCCTTGGCAGCGAGGCTGTGTCACAAGCTATTGTGACAGGAGCTAGTTCTCCTGCCGCTGCGGTTTGGCAGATGCTAGCCGCTAGCCCGGTGACCTGGCTTTCCCCAGAGCTGCCCTTCAGCAGTGAGGGCCTGTATGTCAGGTCTCCATTGCGCGTCACTGCCCGTTGCTGAGGAGTCCTCCCTCTCCCCGAGCCCACCAGCTTTGGTCTGTAGCTGGAGGCTGAGCAGAAGGTAAGGATGGAGTTGATGTGGCTCAAGTCTGTCCTTGCAGGGCTGCTGGAGCGTGGAAGGTTCTTCTTACCACACTTTGCTCCCCAGGGGCTGAAGCTATCTCAAGGGCTTTGCCCCATGCAATACGGGGGTGGTAGCTTCCTTCTCCCTACTCTGGGGTGTTTGACTCTTCAACGTGACCCTGGGTGCGTTCAGGGCTTTGCTTTCTCAGAATCAGTGGGAGGTGATGTGACAGGTAAATCTGAAGGGGAAAAAAAAATGTTCTCTCCAGGAAGCAGAACCTCTTCTTCCACCCTGGATCTGTTCATCAGAGGACTTGTGCCTTTCTCCTCCAGGCCACCTAGGAAAAAGGGAGCTGGCGGTTTGTCTGGTGCTCCATGCCCTGCAAGGAGGTGTGCAGCCCTGACTGTGTGTCAGAGCTGGGTATCACTTATTTAATATTAAAGTGCTGAACCTGATGAATTGGAAAGTGCTTCCTGGTTTTCATTTCTCAGAGCCAAAGCCATGTACTTAAAACTGCGATAAAACGATGCCTGAACATACGGCTGAAACGACTGCCTGGGAAAATCCTTTGTTTGGGCCCCTGTGTTAAGACAAAGGGCTCTGGCTTGGCGGCGTGTGCCGTCTCCTTGCTGACAAGCCTGATACAGCATCTGGAAACGGTCAGATTTCACCAGGTAAAACAAATCTGAGGCAGGTGCTTACTCAGCGTAAAGGGAGATGCGGAGCTGGGGTCCGTGCGGCCGCCCTGACCTTGGTCTGTGGTCCAGCGCAGGGCGTCCCGCGGGGCTTTTCCCACAGTCGGGCAGGGCTGTCCCCTATGGGCAGCGGGGCTGCTGTTATGCTGGTGTTCTGCAAGGTAAAAGGAGCAAGGGCAGAGCTATTTTACTTTTTTCCTTCTTCCCTGCATGTGCTGGAGATGAGCCTGCGGGTGATGGTGTTAGGCAGAGCCCTGGGACCAAAACTGCTCGCTCCCACCGTCGCGTTCTTAAGCCGCAATAAAATAACGTCTCCTTAGCCCTGCGTGCGATGGAGAGAAAAACACGTCCCTTTCCTTAACAGCATTGCTCTGTGCCTACTGTCCTGTGCTGCAGGGCGAGCAGGGCAGAGGAGGGGTTTGGGGCAGCACTGCTGCTGTCGTCCCACGGCAGCCGGGACCGGTGTCTGCCGGAGCGGTGAGGCTGCTGCGCTGTACCTGCCTGCTGCTGCGTCGTGGGCGTGCGAGCGACCTACAGGCATCTGCTTGCCTGGTTAATTGGAGCTGCTCTCTGATCACCGCCGGCCCCAGCTCTCCTGCCCGGGGCGCAGGCAGCAGCCGTCGTGGCAATTTTGGCTTCGGTGCTCTGCTCCGGGGCATTGGAGCCACCCACTTCTGGCGGGATGGGATGGGGTGTCTGCAGGGACCAGCGAGGCTGAGATGCCGCCGCGCCGCTTCCCCAGTTCTCCCCCAGAGAAGTTCAACCTCCCTCTAGAGATTTAAAAAAAAAAAAAAAAAGTGTATTTTTTCTAATTAAAGTATCCTGAGTCCTGGCCTCAGAGGAGCATGGTGGTGGCTGCTCGGTCCTCACGTCACTGGAGAGCTGGAAAAGGCACGGCCAGTGCTCGTGGTGGCCTGTTTGCCCCACATTAGGACCCAATTAATTTATGCATGTGAAGCAGGGTCTCTTCTAAAGCACTTTTATGCCTAATTGTTCATTTCCTACCGCCACGGGTGCACCCCGCAGCCTCCCCGGCACCGTGCAGGCTCGTTGCCCGGGCCTGGCTCTGTGGGAGCGGGTGGAAGGGGGTTTGTGTGGCTGAACGCGAGGCTGCACGCCCGGACCCCGCGGGAGCCGGTTTGGGGAGCTACAGTGAGCTGAAAACCAGAGGAGGAAGAGGCGGCAGGAGAAATGGCTTTGGGCGAGCTCGGCTGGGCGGGAGGCAGGCGTCTGCCCAGGGCAGGCAGCATCCCGGTGTGGGGATTGAGCCGGGTTAGTGGTGCGGGGCAGGGGAATGCCGGGGAGGGGGATTTTAAGGAAGAATTTGGATGGTGCGGGCTTCCAGGTCTGCTGCTACACCTGGTGTTTGGCCGTAAATCGTTGAGGCTTTCTCCTCTTCCGCATTGCTATTTTGCTTTCACCATGGAATTTATGGGGAAGGGCTTTTTCCTCCTCTTCCCCATGGGACAGGGTGGGCAGAACAAAGAAATAAAAGTCAAGGTTTAAAACGGGAGATCGCTTCTGCTCAGCACAGCGGCGGCACGCTGAAACCCGGAGTTACTGTGTTGGCAGGTGGGGATAACAAACCTTACCCCAACCTCCCTCCGAAACCTGCGCTCAGCTGCCCTTGCTTCTATTTTTGTGCTGAAAAGCCGGGATGCTCGGAGACGATGGCTCCGCAGCCCCGTCGCTTTCACCCCGCGGCACCCAGCGACGGTCCCCGCGCGGACGCGGGCAGGAGCGATGCCGAGCCCGGCACGCGTCGTCCCGCTCCCGGTTCAATAAATCAGCCGGGCAAGTGGGGCATCGCTCTGCCTGCAGGAAAAATAGGGGACGTTTGCTACGGGGTGGGATCTACTGCTCGTGCCGGGCCGCGGGGACCCGCGGCACACGCCGGAGCAGACAGCCCGGCCTCGGCCGGCCCCTGGGAAGCACGGCTGGCCCCAAGGTTTGCCTCCGTACAGGGAGCCGGGAGGATGCTCGTGCCTCTGGAGGGGTTCAGGATTTAGGGGCTTTTCTGTTGGCGGGGATCTCGGGGGGCAGCGGGGAAGCTGGTTATGGGATGCTTTTTGCTTTTTTTTTTTTTTTTTGGCAGTTCGTAAATCGATAGTTGGGGTTGGGTCAGGGGGAGACGGATGGAGGGGTGTGGCGTGGTGGAGCCGGTGGGCAGCAGCACCCGAAGCTGGCGGCTGTTAGCCTGCACGCTGGGGGACGTGGGCACACGGGGACCACTCAGGGTGGGTCCTGGGGGCTGAGCCGGTGGTCCCGCCGCCCAGGGCTGCGGGTGTTGCTCCCAGCGCCCACCTGCTTGATGCACATGTGTTCGCACGCGTCTCCATGCCGTCCTCCACGCCACAGCCACGTCACCACTATAGCACCTTCCATGTCACGCCCGGGCACCCCTATTCACCCTCCCCGCCGACCCCAGCCTCCTCCCCCTCGCCAGGGGGCGCTGCCCCTCCCGCAAAGCCCGTCCATCAGCGCATGCGTCCCACCCACCCGCCGACCTTCTCATCATGGTGGCGCGGTTCGGCCGCGACGCGACGCACTCTGGCGTCACAACCCTCCGGCGTGCGCTGGGGCGGGGTGTGGGCGTGGCCAACGCGCTCTCCGCGGCCGGGCCGGGCCGGGCGGGCGCGTCGGTCTGGCGGCGGCTGAGGCGAGCGGCGGAGCGCGGAGGCCGGGGATTAACGGCATCGCGACGAACGGGCAGGCCCGCATGGGGGGGGTGCGTGGGGCCGCCGGTTGATTTTCGGCGTTGCCGCCGATTCCCGGCGCGATGTCGAATCCCGGTACCCGCCGAAACGGCTCCAGCATCAAGATCCGCCTCACAGGTAACGGGGCGGCGGCGACGCTGTGTGTGTGCGTGCGTGCGTTTGTGTGTGTCCGTGTCCGTGTCCGTGTCCGTGTCCGTGTCCGTGTCCGTCCCTTCCTTGGGCCCGGTCTCCCCCCGCTTCACGCCGCCAGGGGCGGCCGCCCCCTCCCCGGCCTGGCGGCGTGAGGGGAGGGGAGACCGGGCCCGAGGCGGGGGGCTGGCGGCGTGCGGGGAGGCCGAGGCGGCGGCGACCGAGCACTGATCCTTACTTAACTTTTATCCGCCGTTTTTAAGTCCCGCTTCCACCTCCGTGACCCGGTGGAGCCCGGTGGAGCCTCTCTTTAATTCTTATTTAGTTTTATCCTCCCCCCCCCCGCCGGTGTGGACTCCACCGGCTGCTTTAGCCCTCTTGGGCTGACACAAATGGGGGGGGGGGGGCGGTTTTTTGGGGAGAGGGGGGTGTCCCTTGTCTCCTCCCTCTCCTTCCAGCAGGCCAGGGCACCCTGCTCCTTCCTGGGGTCTCATCTGCACATTCCCCATGGAGGGGGGGGTGTCCATGTGACACCCCCCAGCAGGCCAGGGCACCCTGCTCCTTCCTGGGGTCTTGTCTGCACCTTCCCCGGGAGGATTTCCAGGCCACCTTTCCCGCAGACTGGTTTTCAGCAAAGCATTTAATAATTTGCCTTGCTTTGCTGTAGTTAATAACACCCCCTCCAGCCTCCCGTGTACCGAGGAGAACTCGGTTGCTAATGGGAAAACGTGCATTTAATTACTTTTAGCTTTTTTTTCGAAGTGGGTTGTTTGTTGGGGTTTTTTTTTTCCTCCTCCCCCTCGCTTGTCAAATCACACATTCAACTTCAGAAGTTCCTTCCCCAAGCAGGAGGTGACACTGAAAGCGGTGTGTCGTGCCTCCTTACGAGGCCTCTGTGAGGGTGCACATATGGATAGGCCAATTTATGTTTACACCCTGAAAGATCTGGATTAAGACTTCTGGAAGCTGCTCCGGTTGATGCTGAGACTACTTCTTTAATGGGAAGAGCCACAGTTCTTGCTTCTTGAGACTGCTGTGTGAATTATTAATAAATAAGGCCCAATCTGGTCTTTAAAAGGCAACAGGTGGATGCTTGGAGATCTCTTGGGCTGAGGGAGCCACGGTGCTACTCCGAGTCACTGGCATTGATCTATATAGAGGTGTTTCTGTGGGTGCATAAAACATTGTCAAATAATGAGAAAACGGCGCTGGTTAAACTTCAGTTACAGGTTAACTTGCTTCTGGCACATAAAGCAATCGATCAGAAGCAGCTCTTAAAAAGAAACAACAAACTGGTTTTCTTTTAATCCTTTTATTTTTTGATTCTGCACTGCTTGTGCTTTAGAAGACCACTGTTTTTGAGGCTAATATAAATCTGAAAATCCTTTCCTTGGACATGAGAAAGCTGAAAATATTTTTAGGGTGTATGGATGATGTTTGATCTGAAGTTAGTTTTGTCGTGATGTATACTAAATGTCAAGTCAGTTATTAATGTGGCTTGTTTTTATGCAAGTCAGTCGATAAAAATGTGAGTTAAGTAACTTATGCCGTGGTCATAGCCCTTCTTCTGAGCTGAAGGGTATCATTTGAATAACAGACAGAAGCTATTGGTTTTAATTTTAAAGAATGAATGCTGCATCAAAATGCCCTTTACTTTTAGCATGTGCTAGTCTTCTCTCCTAGCTGAGAACATTTTCTGGAAAGAGACTGAAGTTTCAGTTTATTGAGCAACTTAGTGGATTTTTTTTTTCCCCCCTCTCAACTATATTGAAGAAATCTGCTTGCTCAAACACATCTTCTGTTTTTACAAGCAGGAAACCTGGGTGTTGTGACAAAAATCGGTGTGTTTAATAAACAAATAAATTGCTTTGGGAGGGGTTTAGCTTTAGAATCATTAGGCAATGCTGTATTCTTGGCTTCGCCGGAGACTGGTGTGCTGACTTACCTGTTCCAAATAGCTGTAGCTAGCATGGCTTTTGTTTTCTCATTTGTTTTGCTATTGGGAGATTTGAGCAGATTTAAATCAAGATAGAGGACCTCTTCTGTTTTATGATTTACTACCTGCATTGTGTTTCCTGTGATTAGAAGCCATTTATGTTTTGCACTACTGAAAATAGCTGTGTAAATACCACTTTGTCTGAAGGTGCCTGTAAGTGTTACTTTGGGAAGTGAACAATGGTAGAATCTTTCATGCTGAAAGACATAATTCTTTTCTTGTGTATTGGAAAAGTATTTGTATTAGTAGTGTGTTGGGATTATTTTACTTCTGTGAATATATCTAAAAGTTCTGGATCCTGTGATGATTATCAGAAATTATCTTCCAGCTTATACTGAATGGTGTCAGTCTTATCCTGATACAAATCATAATGAAATAAAATGGCAAATAATGCATCCTGTTTAGAAATATTTTTAAAAAATAACAAAAACCAACATCAGCAAGTAAGTTGGATGGCAGGTTAAAATGACTTTGTGTCCTATGGTTCTCAAACATGCTAATCTCTCATCGTATCTCAGTTTCTCCAAAAGCCTATGCAAAGTTCCTCATATTTCCATTGGAGCTTTCACCACTGCTGGTGATGTAGGAGCCAGAGATATTCATGGCCTTGCCTCCTGCTGCTTGGAGCAGTTCTAGGCAAAGTAAGGTAAAATTTACTGTTAAGTCCGTGGTCTCTTTGTATGCGTACTTGTCAGGATAGCGCAGCAGCAGTGGAATTACCGAAACAGGGATGGAAATAATAAAGTGAGCGCATGTGCTCGAAAAGTCCCCTTGGGATCTTCTGGGCCAGGGAGGAACATGACCCATGGGCCAGGGGACCTTCCCGGAGCACATGTGCCTTTTTTACTGATGCGCTTCTCTGAAACCTTTGTTTGTTGCTGCAGTCGCTGTTCCCTGGGGAAGTTCCAAAGGGTTCATCATCTCCAAGGCTTAACACGCATCTTGCTCATAGTGTTATATCACCCAGAAGCGCTCATGAAAACTGCAGTCTCATTGTGCTGGGTATCAGAGATGTTCCTATGCCAGGTAGCTTGCAGGCAAAAGGTTGCAGATGGAATTTGAAAGACTGTGAAGAAGTGGACTAAACATGTAACTTTTCTACCAAAAAAAGCTGCAAGTTGTGTTCTGGCTTCATCAGTACTGGCTTTTTCATCAGTGTCTCAGCTGAGGTGTTAAAAGCTGGCTGGCTTCTGGTGCCGTTCTAGATCTGAGGAAAGACTGGGAAGGAAAAGGCATTAGTTGAAACTTTAGGGATCACTTCATAGATGTAGCAGGAAGGAGGGAGGAGCTCATGTGTGAGGTTGGATGGTTGTATTGAGGGCTTGTGGCAAAACCAGTTTCTTTAACAGAAAAGCAGGGGTTGTTATAACAGGAGAATACAAATAATTGTCTCCAGGCATCTCACTCGGTGAGGTCCAGTGTACTCAAGAGTGTAAAAATGTGTTCTTCCTTGGCAGACCTGGCCTGGGAAGGTGCTGGGTTGCTGGTTGTTGTTGCAGTTTTGGAGGGAGGGTATAGGTGAGAGCCCTCCCAGTTATGAGGGGGAGGACAATGCAGTGTTGGAGGCATCGGGGAGGAGTGAGGAAGATGATGAGGAAAGAGGTGATGCAGATGAGTATCCTGAATGCCACGTTCAGTTCACTGTAGTCAGCACAGTTTAGGGAAGTCCCATCTGCAAAACCTGGACAGTTAGTAGCTGGTAAATGGGAGACTTCAGATCTTTTTGCAGATATGCAGTTTTCACTTAAGGAATACGTAGAAGAATACAGTGACTTCAAGTAGAAAATAAAATACTGCATTACCTTAAGAGCGGTGTTCACGTAGGATTGTTATCAAGGCACAGGTTAAAATGTGTCACATACGTCAGTATGTTTTGCTTCCCTTTCATGACTAATGTCGTATTGATCAATGCAGCAAAGTTAACTGGCTGATCAATAGCAACACTAATATTGGTGACCGTGTTTATGTTTTATGTCCCGTGTTTAAAAACAATGAATATCTGTGTAGGGATCTCTACATCAGATGTCGTAAATACTTCATAGGCTGTCTGTAGTTTTATGTTCGTGCATTAGAAAGACTACGGGTTGCAGGCTAAGAGCAGTGGTGTGAGAAGGCAGAAACGGCTGACCGCTCAGCCCAGCCTGCCTTGGCACTGGGAATTTAATACTGAGCCGGTTTCGTGCCATGGGGAACACGGTGGGAAGCGGCAGTTTAGAAGCCCCAAATTTATTTTGCATGGTAATCTGGGAGTATGTCGTAATCTATGTCTCGTTATTTTCTTCTCGTAAGGATTTTCTCCGCTCCATGTCTTGTGGGAGCGGGTTGCCTGGTTGTGGCTGGAGCGTTGGGCTGGAACTCGACGCTGAGCTTCGCCACAGATTTCCTGTGCGATGCTGAGCGAGGCACTTAATCTCTCTGCCTCTCTTCCCCATTTGTGTTATGAAGTAGTAGCATTTCTGTGAAGGTAAATTCACGGCTGTTCAGAAGCCCTTGGAGATGGGGATGGCAAAGAGGCTTGGGACATATAACTAGGGGACTTCAAGGAAAAAAATAAAATAGTCTTGCTTTCATGGGGGGAAGTGGAGAGAGCAGCCTTTGCAGCTGGCCAGCTGGCATCTTTGGGCTGCCGGAGTGGGAATCCAAAGAGCAGCCTTTTCCTCTGGGCAGGCTATGGGTAGTGAGTCTCCTTTTTTGTTTCTCCCAGTAAGTCGAAGCTGTGCCAGCACCATTGTCCTGGTGGAAGTAAATTAAATCTCCAAAAGAAGTTTGTTTGAATATCCCCCTCAGGCAGGGAAAGTAGAAACAATAACTACTTTATTTCTAACTTGAAACTTTCTTTTCTCAAACTGAATGTCTTCATATAAAGAAACGCAATCTGGGATGTGGTTGTGCAGTTACTTAATGATTTCTTCTTTATTCCATACTACCCACCAGTCTAAGAACAGGGAAACATCCGTTTCCTTAAACGGCTTTTTCATATTTCTAAAATTTTGTAGCATCATACTTTCTCTTTGTGTTGCAAAATTAAGCATCAATTTTGGGGTAATAGAAGCAGTGTTTCCAATTTCTCGGCGAGGAAGTTGATGGTGCGCCAACGATGTTATGTGTGCCGGCTAGCTGACCTCTTACTGACAGGAACTCAGAAACTGCTAAAACTGCCACTGTAAATAAAGATAAACGAGACCCCTCAGTTGTTTCTGTAGCTGGCTGGAGGTGTGCTCGGTGGGTCACAGAATGAAGAAGTACTGTATGGAAATACCGTCCATGTGCGTGTATTTTGGAGGTTTACGTGGATCGCTGTCCAACTTGAAGCAAGTCCAGTTGACGTGCTTAATGTTGGATTAATCTGGTTAGGTTACTTGCTGCTATTTATGGTTCTAGAGTTAAATACTCACTCAGCTGCCTTGTTGGTTTGGGCCATGTTGGTTAAGGTAGCGTGATAGGGCAGAGTGGTTTGGAAAAGATGTGGTTAAATCAGTTGGTGTAGTATACTTGTGAAGTTTAGGTATGTACACAACAGAGCAACTCATTTAAGGCTTGAGTGAAGAGAGTACGGAAAAAAAAAAGACTAGAAGAGACAGCTCCATCTGCCATCTTTTTCCCTAAATTAGGAATTGACTCTTTTTTGTGATGTTTTTCCATTATGATTCCTCTGGAAATGGTAAAATATTACTGTGAAAGGGACCAAATTCTGCAATATCATTGAACACTTTTACCTGTATTAGTGCTTTGATATTTTACATGAAAACTGATGTTGATTTATTCTCCCAGAGTGAAACAAGCTTGTCCTACCTTGTTACTGAAAATGGTTTGTTCTTTCCTACACCAGCAGTTGGTGGGGGGAAAGGAGTTGGTGAGCTCTTGAATACTTGAATACTGATACTTGTTGACAACCACCATATCACTTCTCTTGTTGCGGATCTGTTTAGGTTTTAGAGTGAGTATGTGTCGAGGTCTCATGTATCGTCCTCGATGCTCTTGCCAACACCTCTGTTGATGGTGAGGACAGCACTACAGTTGATTGACTTCCAGTGTTTTTACCTTGATATCATCTCGCCTTCTTTACTGTGTATATTGGAAAGCCAGAAGTTAAGCATGCAGGTAGTCGAAAACGAGCACTTGTGTAATGGCTGGTAGTGAGGAAGCCGCGCTGCTCGCAGATTGTGATGTTTCAGCTGCTTACAAATGAGTTCCTGCAGATATTGCTGCAGTAACTCAAGATGTTATCACCTTGCTAGTCTGTTGACCCCCATTGCCAAAAATTTGTCACCCACCGCAAGAAAACTGGCAGAAGAAAACCTGTGTCCATACTTGAGCTGCTTCAGTGCAAATTCAGCTTCTCCATATAAGTCTAGCTCAAGAATTTAAACTAAGGTGCTGGACTTTGAAAAGCTGAAGTATGTGCATGTGTTGCCTTCTGCTAGGAGGAGTTGGCTTTGAGGGGAAAAAAAAAAAACAGAAAAGAGAGAATAGTGATTCCTTAAACCACATGGCAAGTTTTGCTAGAGCTTGTTTATTAGTATGTATTGATTCACAAAAGATTTATTTAAGTATTAATGTAATATAAGAAGAAACCTGCACATGTGTTTGCTAAAGAGGAGTCAGTAGGTCCATAACAGGTTAAGGTGATACACGTTTATAAAACGTTTCACAGCTCTTTGAAGGGAAATTCAGTAATTTCTGAGAGAGGATTCCTGGGGTTATTTTTCTCTGTTTTCCATCTCTTTGTGAAAGTTGTAAAATGCAATGGGAGGACAGAGCAAAAATGTTCAAAGTTTTTCTTTCAAATATTGTTTTATGAACTGGCAACTACATTGGGAACATTTTGGGGGTATAGGAGCTGGTTGATAAACTTGACGATACTCTACTTGAATTGGCAGAATAAGCATGCATGCTGTTTTAGAAAGAATCTCTCCACAGGGCTGTAATAGCTTGATGCCTTCCTCTTCAGTAAGTCATTTTTGTCAAGTTAAAGGCCAAAATTCAAACTGGCTTGTTGTCAAGGACACTAAGCACAGCAGGCAAAAATCCCCAAGGCTACCCAATTCACAGCATAGATAGATAAAGCTGGCAGAGCATGGTTTACTCTTCCTCCCCTCCCCCTGAAAAATCCTCTTGCCTGGGTTGTTGGGGGTTTTTTTGAGGATATGGACACTATTATGCATACTAATACAATTTAACAGAAAGTATTTAAATGGAAGGTTTGTTCATCTGTTTGTGGGTAAAACAATCCGTTATTGTTTGGGAGTAATGCTAAAATAATGCACAATCCCCCCAGTGACTGCATGGTGCTGCAGGCTGCTCGGCGTTCCAGCTGTGCTCACCTCCGCCACAGCTGGAGGGAACTGCCACTGGCAGAGGACCGGCTCCAGCATCGCGTCCCAGTCAGCACCAGCCCTTTACGTTGGCTGTTGTGTGGTGAAGCAGTTCAAATGGGTTATGCTCATAATCCTAAATCGTGCTGTTATGACCGTAAGAAATGATGGAAAATCCTGTGGAATTAGGTGTTTGTAATAGCTTTCTATTTTACACTTTAGTTCCTGACTCTCACGTAAGAATATACAGCAGCCCATTTAAGAATAAAGGGCAATGTTAAACCACGCTATTAACTTCAAGTATTATTGACCACTAGAATACTCCAGGAATATTATGTGTCCCTTAATGTGCAGTTTTAGCCATGGTTGGTGTTTTTTGAATGGTGGGTGTTTCTCTCCCACTTGATTATGAAGAAGCCCTGCTGAAGAAAATAGAATTCGATTCTCTTTCTTTCATAGATAACATGGTATTATCTTTCTCTTGCAGTAGTTTTTGCTTTTACTGGTAACCCGTAGTAGGTAAAGAAATATTTTTCAATAGGATGCAGTCTTTTTCTTTTTTTTCTCAAGTCGATGAGGTCTTCCTCGATACATTTTATTATTTGGAGTAAAATGGCTTTTTTTTTTTTTTTGTATGAGTGAATTAGGAGGGATAGCATTTTCTTTGACCTTTTCATATGTTTGCACTTTTGTCTTCCATAAAAATCTGCCTATTTCCTCTAATGGTTAGACTAAAATAAAATGCATATGTTTGTATCAATTTAAGTTTTCCATCTCTTGTTTACTTCACAAAATGGCAAATTAAGTTTGCATGTGTTAAAATTAATCTCTCTAGTTTCCCAGGCACTATATTAAAGGCTCTCCTTTGTATTTTTCTCCTTAAAATAAAGGTTAAAAACCCATTGAAGATAGTTGCCTTTTTATTTATTTTGAATTCAAGGCCATTGCTAACATCAGTCAGAACTCTCTTTATTTCATGGTCTTGACTTTTTCTTACACCCCAAATGTGGTCAGTATTGCATCCCCAAAGTAAACCAGACGTTACAGCAGAAAATTGAGTCCCTGTGGTCAGTGTTTTTACGTCTTCTTGTACAAAGGGTGTATGACCTGAGATGTTTCTTCCATTTCAAAAGATGTTTCCTTTTCATGTACTCCATTTTACTGAAGAGCAAAAGCAAACAAAAACCAAAACATCCAGACTGCATATGAAAATTAACTGAGTATATGGATTGTGCTGTTGCTTTAAGATTTTTTTTTTTTTTTTTTTACTACAGAAGTGCAGAATTTAGAAAAGTGAGGAATTTCAGTTTGATTCAAACTTGCAGTGATTGATATACTTCCGGGGAAGCCTTGTTCTTTATCCTTGCAGCTGGTGTGTTTTGATTTTTTTACCTGTGCAGACACTTTTATAAGCACGTAGGAACTTCAGTTTGAACTCAGAATTAAAATGCAGAGGTGTCATATTCTACAAGTGTAGGTCTAACTAGTGGATATCTTTAGTGTTAATGGGGAGAGAACCCATTAGATTTGGTAAAGTTTGGGTTCAGAATTGAGTAGGTGAATGGAAGCTAAAGGTCTGATGCCTGCCTTTGAAAGAAAAATTGGCTGAATTTTCTGGGCTCTTGAAATGATTGTTACTTCAGCATTATATAGTAGTAGAAATTCTAAGCAGTATCTCTTGTACCTCTTTCTTAAAAACGTCTGCAGACAGGTAAGCATTGAGCTAAGTACTACAATGGGCATGTTCATATTTCATGTGTCTGTAAATACCCTATTAAACAGCTCAGAGAGAACAGAAATGGCTTGGTGCAAAAAAAAAAAAGTGCCTGAAGTGTTGGGGCTTTTGAAATTTGCAGAGAGCTTCTGCATATCTAATTTTTCATCTCTCAGCTATGTCTTACGTGAAGTGTTTTTGTGCTGTGATCTGCTGATGCATTTAACCCACTCCTGAAATTGTTTGTAATCAGTGAAAACACTTCTGTTGGGGTTCCCCTTTCACAGATGAGTGCTGAAACGCAGGTGGGAGAAGGTTAAGAGGCATAAGTGAAGTTAGGGAGCTAGTAGGTGCCAACTGTTTGAAACACGCCGTGGTCCATCAGCCTGTGAATGTTCTGGAGTCGGAGAAGGGGTGAACCTACTCTTTAATGACTTTGTGCAACTTCGTAGTTGTGTGATGTAACCAAGTTAAATTTGGGTTTAAATCTCTGCCCCTGCACCTTTTCCCAGAGATCCCATAATTCGTTAAACAATCTAACATTAAATTTGCTACTGCAAAAGCACAGGCTGTAGGAATGTCTGACTCTTTGTAAGACTGACTGCTGCGTATTGTGCAATAGCTACCTAAAATCTAGTATGTTATATGTACACCTAATCTACCATAATACGAACACCTACATCTTTATTCCTTCTATCCAAGATTTTTAGGGAATTGAATGTTAATAGACTTTTTTTCAACACGTGTTCATTAGATGTGTCTGTTACAGCACGATAAACCGGCACAGGTATGAGAGTCGGTCGGCCAGACTGCCACCAGCATGCAACCTCTAGATCTGCTTAGGGTAATGTAATCAGTTCCAATAATTGCACTGTCGCCAGCTCTTATTAGTAGTGCTTTTACCTGGTCTGGAAGGAGACTTAGGCAAACAAAAGAAACGTGTAAATGAGTGCTTTTCTGTGTTGTGTTCTGTAGTTTAAAATAAAAACCTTCTCAGAGTAAGAAAGGTCTGTCTGGTAACAGGATAAATAATACTTCAGTATAATCCAACAGTTTGGCTTGGACTTGCAGTCACAAGTGATTTCTTTTTTTTTTTTCAATCACAGAAGTCATTTGATTTGTCTGCAAATAATGTTTTGATAAACTTCAATAGAAATTAGCAAACCAGTCATCAAATGGGATTTATAAAAAGTTGCTTGGGAAAATGTGTTGTAAGTAGTCTGCAATTCAAGGCATTTCCTTTGCAGGATGCTTATCAAGCCTGCATGTGCTACTTCCAAATTGAATTAGAGCATAGATGAGGACCACTTTTGGTAGAAGCGGGGAGGGGGGGGAATAAAATAAAATAAAACCCAGTCAGAAAGTAGTACTAGTTTTGGTTGTAGGGGTTTTTTTTTAATCATTGCTTTAGGATTTAAAGCCTACAAGTGTGCAGAGAGAAAACAGACTTTGAAACACCAGAAGGAATCAGATCAATCAATCTGTGAGGTTTGAGATGATGCTGGTAGTGTAAATGTGATTGAAATAGTCATTGTAGCAGTGGTGAGTAAATACACTAGAAGGCTTTGGATAAACTGACTTCTCTTTGATAGTCTGTATACCAAGTAAAGACAAAATGTCCTGCTTGTTTCTGTGATGTTTTTTCACCAGGTGGAGCAGCTGCCGGTTTTAAGGATGGTCATGCTTCCAGATGCCAATATAGAGCTCTTTTTTTATGATAGCAGCAACCAAAGACCCATGCAGGAGGTCCCGGTCATGGCTGCCAGCCTCTTCTGGGGTGGTGGAATTAAGATGTTGAAAGACCAAGGGGAAAAGGATCCAGCAAATATTTTTACAGGGATTTCTTCTAGATTGGAAAGCTGATACTAATGAGTTTTCTTAGGCTTTTGTTGGTTTCACAAATCAGCAGTGAAACCTGGCACACGGAAGCAGTCTGCAGATTTTAGGAGACGGTGCTGCCTTAGTTTGCCATCAGGCTGATGGATAAACTTCTGGGATAAGCTTAATCTTCGTTCCAGACTAAAAAAACTACCAGGCTGAAAATGGGATCGCGCCTGTCATTCTCCTCTAAATAATTCTTGTCTCTTTATCTGATTTCAGTCAAATTTGGTAAGGGCAGAGATGTTACTGGGTCTCCAAGACTCGTGGAGATGAGTAGCTTGGTAGAATGAATCCCCACTCCCTCGGCCTGCCGGTGCTGCTGGAGGGGGAGAGGAGAGGTGCCCGGTCCCGGTCCCAGCTGTGTAGACAGGAGGTGTTGAAGGAGCGACCTGGGAGAGTGGGAGAGGAGCTCCGAGGTAGGAAGAGGAGAAAAATAGTTGTATCGACTCCACCACACACCTGCAGGCAAATCAGGCTTCATGAATTAAACTCCTAATTGCACAACTGGACTGGGAGCGGCTTGGGGTTTTTTGGTGGTGGTGGGTTTTTTCCCCCAGAATTTAACAACATTCTGCAAGGGAAACATCCAGATGACTTTATCAAGCACCTGGAATAACACTCCCTATACGTTTGTTTTGACTTAGGGGTTTTGTTTTGCTTTTTAACCCAGATGAAATTGTGCGTTAATTCTTTAGACGAAGATTCATCTGCGTTCTGTGAGCATGTCGCTCACAGCATCAGCCAATGCATCAACCTCCTACTGGCATTTTTTAATTAAAAGAACAGCACTATCACTTCAAATTAGTGCCACATAGCTTATTTTAGTAAGGAATGAAATGGTGTTTAAAGGTTTTTCTCTTACTAAAATTGTTTATTAATTTTTTTCTCTTCTGATTCTATCTAGTAGTTTGTCAGTCAATGCTTGGACAATATCACATTCCTAGGTGTGCAAGTCCTGTTAGTATTATGAATGCAAATAAAAGCCTTGGTTTTAATATCTCAACTATTTGGTAAATAGGAATCACTTTCCTAAAAACAAACATACATAGTATTTTACTGTTCCCACAAACCACGCTTTAGCCTGTTTTCAAGTGCATTCCCTGTGTTGACAAGGTGGTGAAGAAATAAATATTTCTGGGACCTTCTGTGTCATGAACTGTGAAGAGATGTTTTTTGTAATCCTGTTCAGTGAAATTGTTAGGCCTCCATTATACTAAATTACTGTGAGAGCAAGTAATATATCCGGTGAGAGCTAGCCCTAGTGAGAATTTTCCTCATACAGCATTTCATTTTATCTGGAATATTAGTACTGTTAACCATCCGTGCGAAATGTAATGTATTGAATCTATTTAATCAATTTAAAATGGAAAGCAAATGTCTTGGGCTTTGACTGAACCAGCTGTCCTCATGTATTGTTTTTTTTAGATAGTAAATTTTGGATTTTGGATGTGTTAATATAGTAGTTTGATGAAGAACCTTTTGTTTAGGAGAACTTTCTTCATATTTTTTGTTGCAGGATCCTGCAGCCAAGTGGTGTCACATAAAATCCTTATGGCTGAATACGAAACACATACGTTAAGGTCGTATAGGAAGAGGCATGGT
Source organism: Phaethon aethereus (assembly GCF_964289735.1). Classification (NCBI taxonomy): domain Eukaryota; kingdom Metazoa; phylum Chordata; class Aves; order Phaethontiformes; family Phaethontidae; genus Phaethon; species Phaethon aethereus. Next base: position 4,151,997 of record NC_138591.1, read on the forward strand.
ACCTTTTCATTCAAGCTCAAGTTTATTTATATAATACTTTTGATCGAGGTATCTTGAAGCAGTAGTGGCATTATAATTTATTGATGTAATGGACACTGACATTTTGTGCAAGGTAAATAGCAAACAGTTGCTGTTGCAGGTGAAGTGATGCATGTATAATGTTGAGAAAATTGTAACCAAACATCCTGGTCAGAATAATGCACTAGAATATTTTCATCAAGATCCCAGCCTTTGTGACTGCAGATTCACTTGGGATTAGAAAGGGGGTTTCCTTTATTGAGTATCATGCAAATTGTTTGTAAAAAAAATTGCCTGGAGGGAGGTCCACATATGTTGCTGTTAAGCCACTGTTGAGAAACTGACTTCAGAATTAAAGCATTTATTTTTTTAATTTAAAAATCTTCGCTAGAATGCTGTACATGCACACTGTACGTTATCCATTTTTGTTCTAAACTCTATTTTTATTTTGCTCTCTGAAGCTAGCCTGTAACTAAAACATTCCTAGCATCTTTTGGCTGGAGATTTAGCCAAGGACGTTTTTCATCCTGTTTTCAAGAAGATGGTTCCAGCCTTTCTTGAAGCTGCTCCGAGGGAAATTTCCTTCCGTAGCGGGTACAGTGACAGTGGGGGGAGTCACTGCTTATGGTCCAAAGGCTTAGTGATGTCCTCCTTGCTGTTGTCATGTCCTACCATGCTTAATCTGGAAACAAATGAAAAACTTTAACATAGCTAGATGGTACAAGGTAAGGGTTGGACTCACTCTGTATCCGTGATGTTGGTTCTGCTTGAGCTCACCCAACTTATGAGTTGGTTGTTAGCAGAATAATATGGATAAATGTTTTATGGGCACAAAGGAAAGGGACTGTGTCAATGTCCATAGGCGACAGACCTCCCTCCCCACTAAATCGAAGGGTATTTGCCATCGTGGATTGGTTTTTCATACTCAACCGTAGATTGGCTCTAACCAGTCTGTTTGTTTTGTTGTTCATCCCTGGTGACTGTCAGTAGCGCTGGGCTGAATAAACAGAGACTATTGATCAAATTTGAAGTCATTAACTTGGCAGTTTAAATAGATGCTGTCCTATATAATTAGAACAAGGGAGTAACACATAGGCTGATACGGCTTTATGCTGAACAAAAGCCTTCTTTTTATGAAATCTTGTTTGGTGCTACTCAGCTCTCAGCTTTTTGCCTCCCATAGGTCACACAAGAATTAGACATTTTGTTTAAAACACCTAAAGTGAAGAGGGTGGCTTTGCTTGTGTAAGAGAGCAGTGACACTGATATAACATGGATCCACTGAACTTTGATACTAATTGGAAATCATGTTTGGAAGAAGGGGGTGCTAACATGAGGTTATTGGTTAACCATGTCCAGCTAGAGCATGTCTGGGGGAGGAATGCTGCTCACTATTACCTTCTGTCTCCAAGCGTGCAGCACTGCTTCCAGCTCTTGAAGCAGTAGCGGTTTTTGATTGTCCATCTCGCTGCTGTTCAGCTGAGAGAAACACACGCCTGTTAGATCTGGATGTTTACACTCAAACACAACGGGTGATTAATTATTTCTGAAGGAAGACGTTTCCTTTTAACGGCTACTGTCGCGCAATGTGCCTGTCAGCCTTCTAAAAATCATTTTAACATTTTAGATGGAGCATGGCCGTAAGACACGTGGAGTATTTTGCTGTATGCGTTCTGGACTCCTTGAAGATTCGTTACAGACGACTGGCGGCGTAGTGTGAACGCACCGGCAAGGAGCAGCGATAATCTCATTAATATATGTGCAGCGTGCGCCTGCAGACAGCCCGGTGCTCCTGAGTCACACTGCTGCGAGTCCCTAGAGAGCGTGCAAATTCAGCAGTAGGATGCACGCGTATTGACCCACATTTCCTCGGGCAGAGCAGCAGTCACGTGCATCTCATTGCTTGGAAATCAGATGAGAACTGATGTAACTTGGTTCATCCAGCATTTGCATGACCCGAGCCAAAGTGCTTTTAGGGATTTACCACTTGTGTGACTAATGCGTGATTAGGTGGATTGTAGAGAGTGTGTCTATGTGCTTCTTGTAGACAAGATTTAACTGTATAACAATGGCAGCAGCAAAACAGTCTTTTATGCATCATTCTCTTATTGTAACTTTTAAATAGGACTGGTTATTAAATCAGATTTTTTTTTTTCTCTACATAAAAGCTTTCATACTAATTCTTAGTTTGTTACATAGGGGTGTTTTTCCTGCAACAGATGGACAAATGACCTGTAGAAAACAACAGTGATTCTGTACTGGGGTTAATAGAGCAAAAGTAGGTGAATGAATGATAAAAATTTGGCTTCCAAAAGCTATTAATAGCTCTGTAATTGCAGTCTTTTTTTGGAACAAGCCTCGTTTCTGTCCTGTTCTTTCCTCTGTCCCACAGCTTTCTTATTCCTACACACATACACGCACCCCGTCCCTTCCCGTTAACGGGTGCCACTGCTGTCGCCTCCAGCTCCCCACGCCCCCCCTGCCAGTTCAGCAGTGCTGGCACGGGGCCTGGGCTAATAAGCTGAGACGAGCTTATTGACTGGCAGGTATCCAGCATGGCTGCTCACCTTTTAGTGCGGGTGCCCTTCACAAATACAGTCGTGTTTTGGTGCTTCCTGTGTTTTTTTCATTTGTAAACAAGGAGGGTTTAAGCTGAGCTCTCTGAACAAATGAAAAAAAAAAACTGCTTAAAGGAAGTGGAGAGCTGTTTGTAGCATCTTGGGCAGATGTTGAAAGGGATTATAACAGCCTGAATAATTAGGAAACAAACTACTGAGGATTTTAGGGTTGAAAATTTCCAGGAATTAAAAACAGTATTTTAAAACGGCTGATGTACTTTATTCTAAATCAGAAGTGATGCCAAGAATTTACTTTGGTCGAACACAATTTTTCTTTCCTCTTCCTGAATTTAAGGTTTGCACCTTTATCTTAGCTTTTGTATTGGAAATTACTCAAGTAATTTTTCCCTTTTTGTAGCTAAGCACTTAATCAGTCTGAACTATTTTTTTAAATTTTACCTGGACGGTCAAGGCGTCACTTTTTCAGTTTTTTCCACTGCCTTTTGAATCGTCTGGAGCCTGATGGATATAATTTGCATATGAAATGGTAATTAAGACAAAAATAGATGTGTGTCTGTGTTTTGCCCAATGTCAGTACATGGGATTGCTGTAACAGGCTAGTGGTTCGTGTTCCTGCAGAACACCGGTCTGATGGTGGCTGCTGCAAGGGGCACCCTCCTCCGTGCCCATCATGGGGCACCCGTGCCTGTACCAGTGACCAAGCCCTGCTCAGCCCAGCTGAATGGACTTCGAAACAATGCTGGGTTGTGCTGTACGTGAAACCCTGCTCCTTTCTTGATGTACGATGTCAGTTGTGTGTGACGAATAAAACCACTCACCTCCTTTTTAGTACAGATTTGCTACAGCAAGGTATCCAGGTGGTATTTTGAACAACTCTGGCTTTTTTTTGTTTGTTGTTTTTTTTTTGTTTTGTTTTGTGTTTTTTTTTTTGTTTGTGCTAATAGCTTTACTTGACTGAGTATTTTTAAAACAAATTCAGTCTTCCCATTTCGGTAATCAATACTGTCTGTTCTGTATTGACAGTAGCTGAAACCTGGCAAAAGACTGGAGGTTAAAACTGTTCCCTAAACATTACATGTACAAGAGCTGGTAATGAGGTGATCATCAAGAAGAGGAGTCAGTAGAATGTTTTAATTCCATCTAGCGTGGGCAAATCCCACGGTTTTCCCCACAAGACACTAAAAGCATTTATACCTCAGTACTAAGATCCAAGTTAGGATCAAAACTTCATTTATTATGGGCTATTAGGCTCTGCCACTTCTTTCCAGCACCAACTTGATCTTGATGATCCCTATGCTTGTTATCCTCAGGTTGATAACGACAGCCTAGGGAGCTACAGGGAAGAACGAAGTACTTCTGAATGAATTCCAGCTGGTTCAATTTTTGGCTGTCCATTCGCTAAGTAGCCCAGAACAAAATGAACTCATTACTCTAGGCTTTTGTACGCTGTTAACTCTCCACTGAATGTTGACTTTCACCACTCCATTTTTAAATCTGACCTCGCTCTCAGTCTCTTCAGAAAGTGCTACTCCATCTCATCTGTTTGTTATCATGCTTACTGCAAGACGAACAACAGATTTGCGAATAAGGCAGGCAAAAGCTGTAAGAGCATGAAAAAGTTTCTTTGGCAGTGAGGCCCATGACTTTGAAAAGCTTTATATGACAAGACTTGAGGCTTTTTATGTTTCTATCCAAACATGCCAAAAAGCACTCGGCACACCTCCGTTAAAATAGGAGCATGGAAAACAAGTAGATGTGCTAGAAATTAGGGAAAGTTTCTAAGTCATTAGTTAATCTGAGGTATGTGGTTTTGAAGCAATGATATAGTACTGATGCCTTGCTTGAAAGCAAGAATGCTTTTCATTTACTTGCAAAAAAATTTGGGGTGTTGACTGTGCCTCTTAAAGTCATCCCGTACCTGTTGGAATTTGGTCTGGTAGCAGTTACTGAAGTTGTTAGTAGTGCTAGAAGAGGTGCGTGGTAAGTGTTATTCTTTGCAGTAGATTTCTAGAAACTGCTTGTTACTAAATTGTCCAGTTATTAAAGAAATGGAAAATGTGTTTGAGTTTTACTAAAACAGCTTAAGCTCAGTGCACTGTTTTTCCTGAGGTTTGTTCTTTTTAAATACCTGATATTCTATAGGCTAAATTTCTTTTTCTGCAGAATTTCTGTATTGGAGATTCTTCACTCGAATACTTTAGAACGAACAAAGAAGTGTGGATTCTTGAATATTGTGACCATGGTGGTCATCAGTGTTTTATACTTACAACTTCTAAAAATTGCTCTGGCAAAATATGGTGTTCCTTATTTTCAGTGTTTTTGAGGGTTTGTTTTTTTTTTTTTTTCTGGCAGCTAACTCAACATCAGCAGCGTCCTAGGTCACCTAAGCAATTCTCTTGCCAGCTTCCTGTTCTTGGTTCACAGTGCAGCTTTAGTTTAACACTGAGTTGAGCCGTCCTGCTTTGACCAGAGCCAAACCTGTATATTTAGTTTTAAGGCAGTGTTCCATGTGAATTGTTTAACTAAAACTCTTCTGCTGATACATTTAAGCCCTTACGGGATGAACTAATAGTTTACATAGTTTACAACTTAGACATAACGCCATTCGTTTTTTAAATAACAGCGTTCTTGATTTTAAGCAATCTGCTTAGCACTTGATGAAAACCAGACATTAATTTTGTGCTGTTTATTAAAATACCCCCACTGGAAAATTTTTGTTCCTGTAAAGTTGCTTTTGTACCTTATTTAATTGCAGTAAGATATCAAAGAAGCCAAATACTGGTTCTGTCTAGAAAAACAAATCTCAGTTCTTGAACTGAGATTGAAAATATGTTAAAATGCTTTTTTTTTTTCCCCTCTTTCTGAATGGTCTTTAACATTCAAATTGTTTTGTTTAAATATTGACACTACCTGTATGTGAAGAGCTGTAAATACCAGCCAACCTTTGGAGATACAGAACATATGTTTTAGGTTTTAAACTGAAAAATATGCTGAGTTTTACCTTGGAAGTTTTAGACCTCTTACTGCTTGACAGAAATTCAGTGTTTCCGCTGAAATGTTGCTTGGCTGTCAAACTTTGCCAAGATTTTCAATACCGAGGTTTCTGCTTTCACAGGTTTTATGTGTTTTGCAGGGGAAGGTCAGACCTTTTTTCTGCTTTCTGCAAAACAGGCGGATATTTTGAGGCAAGACAATATGTATATGAAGAGAGTTGGGGATAATAGTGGGTTAGAAGGTAGCAAAGTTGTGTGTTCTGTTCCCATCATGTCAAAAATGTTTTGCTCCATGGGCAGGACCCCAAGGCTGGATCTGTTTTAATCGGTCTGATCGCTTGGTGTTTCTGCTAATTCTAGGTGTATGGTAAGTATCTGCAAACGTGTTGCTTCTGGTTTTGGTCTCCTCTTCCGTATTTTTTTCTCCTTTATAAAGCAGCAGAGAGCAGTTGTGCAACTTTTCCTCCCAGACTTAGGAAATGAATGTCTTGTAAAACCTCTAAGTCCATTAACTGGATGGTGTTTTGGGGGGGGGGGGGAAAAGCTGCTGGTAATACAGAAATATACTTGTAACTTGAGTCTCTCAAACTGGTTATAAAATATATAGTTGCAGTAGTGGTATGGGTAGCCCCATAGAGAATATCTGGGAAGAAGGGGAATCTAAATTTCTGTGTTTTATAGTGAACATAATATTTATTGGAAAAGCCTTTTATGTGCTGAAATAGTAAGCAAATGATCAGCTGCACGAGAGAGTCCTTATAAGCTTCTTTTTGGTAATGAAAATAAGGCGTTTAACGCTTTGTACATTTAACTTATGAAAGTGAAGATCAGAGGCATGTTAAATTAAACACACCTAAATTAAATGCCGACTGAGCAGTACACTGTGCTGCACTGGGGCTCTCATTCTCTGTTACAGGAGTGTCAACTATTTAATATGTAATTTCTGCCTCAGTAATATCTAGGGCATTCAGGGGTTTTTTTTCTATATTTGATTAGTAATTCACTATTGTTCATCTGACATTTTGCAGAGAAACAAATCTATACGTCTGAAGGCTTGGACAGTATTGCTAGAAAGGACCTTTTGTTTGCTGGGAGTGTGGGAGTAGGGCTAGGTTTGAGCTTGATCCCCAGCTCTACCTGGGACCTGTTGTGAGCCATGTTAGGTTGAATATATGGTCCTGTTAGGTGCTGACATTCGTAGAGACTTGAAAAAGGTGCTTTGAAAACTCCAAGTGTTAAAAGTGCAAAATATTTTTGGCAATCTTGGTAAAATTCAGTTTGGAATCTGAGTTATGAGTGCATGTGGGTGGAGGAACGTGTTTTTCATGCTTTAGGAATTTTTTTCCAGATGCTTTCTCAGTGCTTGGGTAACTAGAAAAGCTAAGTATTAAGACTTCAACATGGATTTATTCTTTAGTTTTAATGTAATTTAAGAAAATCGAGCCCTATAGTTTCGTGGCGTGTTTTTAACTTTATTACGGCGATGATGTCGCACAGCGCACGTTGGTGTCTGTTTCAAAATGTGAGCACGGGTATGTGCAAGCTGTGCAGATAAGCCTATCTTGATAGACACTACTTGCTTGAAAATATGAATTATTCAATGCAAGCGTGTGTGGTTGGAGATACAAGAGATGTAAGGGCAGAAATCCAGAACTGTGTTGATCCCAGTAAACACAACTTGCACAATGAAGTGTGGAGTAAATGTAAAATGCCATTTCGTACTTCCAGGAGGAATTTTGTCACTGAAACTGTTTTGTTTAGCTGTCAGCTAAGAGGCTGCATTTGTCCTGAGAATGCGATATTATTCTGTGTGGTTTTAACAGAAATTTTGAGTTCTTTCCAGGCATTCCTGTTTCTTACTAGTGCAAACAGAAGCTGACAAGAACAACAGAAGCCTGAGCATATACTTTTGTTTTCAGAGCGTTGGGAGACCATTTGTGGACACTTTAACAAAGGAAAAACTTGACTGAATTTGGGAAATCTCTCTCTACAAAATTATTATTCCACTTGTTTGAGGTTCTAGCAGATGTGTTGGTGGGGGTGGAGGGATGAGTTTTAAAAACCATACAGTGGATATAAATGACTTTATGTTCTGTTTAACATTTTCTCTGCTGAAATTTTCTGTGTGATTGATAGAGTGTTTTTTGAGATTGGCTGTAAAATGGAGACAGTAATAACTGACCTACCTCTTGAATTCCAGTTCTTTAAGAAAGTAGTTGGGCTTTGAGTATGTTGGGAGCCAGTCTGCAAAGAAAACGTACGAGGGTGTGAGGGAGGACAGTGCTTCGAGGGCATCTTCTTGATGACAGAGGAGGATTTACCAGTTACAGTCTTGCTCTTCCCCCAGTGTCTCCAGCTGTATTTCTTACAGCTGAGCAGTCACGCTAGGGCCAAGAAGAATGGTTAGCTGAAGGTGGTGAAGCAGCAGTTTATTAAAGGTTTGCCCTAAAAAATAAACTTTAAAAAAAAAAAAAAAGCCCCTAGAAGTACAATTTGAGTGAGAAATAGGAGAAATAAGAAGTTCACGTAGCTGGAATTTGCCCCATGTACCACGGGCAAATAAATTCCATGGGCAGCTTCTGCGGGGCTGAGGGCATGTCTGTAAGATTCCAAGTAGTCAGGGATGCTTGGGGTTTATGTCTAATTAGGAAATAAGAGACTGTGTAGAGAGTATGAGAAGGTTCTTGGCTTGGATTAGAGGAAGGCATAGCAAAATCATAAGAAAACTGATGTAATAGCTTGGATTTAATGAAAGATTTAATCTGGGAGGTAGCCTTTATATCAGGCATTTGTTATGGGTGAGCAGAGGGGGAAGAAGAGAAAGAAGAGTTAGTGTGAGGGATAACTGGATATGCTTCTTTCCACCTCTCTGATTTGTGTGCCTTCCTCTGATTCTGTACATCAGCATCCATTCAGCTTCCTATTATCTCCCTTTTTTAATCCCAACAAAGTTCTTCAAATAATTTCATAACTCACAGTGTTTCTCCAAGCTTTACATCTCAGTTCATTCTCAAACTTGCTTTACTGGTCTTGTGTTGCACGCAGTCTCAGTTAACTGGAAATGTCATGAGTCTTGTTCTTTCAATAGTCCTGTGCTGGTTGTTTGGGGTTTTTTTAATGATTTATGTTACTGAGGGCTAAATCATCCTTTGCTGGTGTGTATATGTGTATATGAAGACTTACTGTTGGTCAGTGCCCAGGAGGATTTTTCAGTTTGAGTAATTCTTAGGAATCTGGAGATGAAACTCTTCTGTTTTGTCAACTTGGTATTGTTTGCACTATGAGGACTGACTCTTCATTCGTGACGGGTTTCTGCTTAGGTAGGACGGAATTTTGATTCCTGGCTAAGTAGATACTTTAATGACATGTTAATGGACTAATAAAAATGGCTTTTTCTGGGTGTGTGGTTTTTTGAAGATCTCTTCAAAGTTGTCTAGTGTTTGCAACTGGCTACACGAAGCCAAGTTCCAGCCCACGAGGAAAGCATGCCTTGAAAAGAGGCTTTGATTTTTACTGCAGCCTACACAAAAGGGCCACAAAAAGGCTTCATGTATCAAATCTAGCAACTCTTTGAGAACTGAGGTTTTTTTTAATGAAGCATCGCTTTAATCTGGTAGTCAAGGTCTGTTTTAGCATGAGTTCAGGCAGAGTCTGAATGTCAGGGTATGACACAAGCTGATGCTGAAGACTCTTGAGGGGTCTCGGGAGTTTTTTGGTTGGTTTACGTGTCAGGTTGCAAATCTCGGCACCACGATGCTAAGATCGTTTGGGAAGGCCACTCAGTGTATGCAGCTGTATAAAATTAGTTCTGTACAGCTAATTGGTTTATTTGGCAAATGTAACAGAAGACTTCAGTTTTGTTTATCTGTTTCTACGTGCTAGGCGCTGCAGCGATTCAGATTCGGTTACTGAGAAGCCAAAGCACTCTGTGGATTTATGCATTTCAGTCTCAAGCAGACGGAGAGAAAGACCAAAAGTATTCCGTAAGCAAACAACAAAAAAAAAGGACTAGAATAGAAACCTTGGCCTTTGTGGTGACAATTTAAACTCCAATTTGTGAATAAAGTGGTATATTTCAGTTCAGTGATGTGCCTAGCTGTAAAGAAACTGCATTTTTACACACTTGGTGCCTTTAGCCATCTTCCGCATTAACCTCTTTCTCTTTTACCCTACCAAGCATAAATAATTGTTACCCTTAAAAAAAACAGAACACTTAAAACCTTCACGGGTTGCCTAGTAGTAGAAATAAAAACAGACGTTTATCTGCAATGAAGTCTCATTTAAAGTTATGTGCAGAGAATAGGAACAGTGAGCAGAGTCATTTGTCAAGGAGGTTCAGAAGGGGTGGCTTGTGGTATTCCGAGTATTTTCCACAAAATATGCTGAACCGTTTGGACAAGACGTGATTTCACATAACAGATTCAGCAAAGATTTTAATTGTGGACCACGGCGCTTCGGGGTGTTAAGAGCAGCATGTGGTAAATAGCTGATGTTCGCCTTTTTTTTTTTTTTTGAGCTTTTTTACAGTGGGAGCACGTTATTTTTGCCTTGCAGCCTTCTGAAAACCGTTTTTCAGAATGGCAGAATTCTTGCTGTGGAAACCAGCCTGTAAGGTAGCGCGCGCGGCGGGCTGTCCTGCTGTCGTACCTCCAACACAGGCTACCAGCTTCACGAGTCAAAAGCTAGGCAGACTTTGAAGCATTAGCAGAGATGTTTCCATTACTTGGATGCATCTGATTTAACCAGCTTTGAAGCCTTTTTTATTTCTCAGTGGTATGCAGTAACTTTCATTTCACTTTATGTCAAGATCTTTATTCCTTCCTCCTCTAAAGCCTCATTGTTCTTTGCTTCTTGTTTATATCTTAAAACAAACCAACCTGCGATGCTTTTAATGATTATGCTACATATCTCTATGATTAAAGATGGTCTACATAGAAGTAAATACTAAGTAAAGTCCTTTCTACGTCATCAGCCTGCTGGCCTGTGTTTATCTGCTGTCAGAAAGTAAAACGAATGTATCCTGGAATCTAGCTGCCTGTTTGTACAAGCACAAATGATTAACCTGGAATAGCAAAGGGAAGGCCAAAGATGGCTGAAAGGTGTATTTGCTAGCATCATTCAGTGTGACCTTCTCCCTCCTTTCCTAAGGAAGATGTGGACGTACTGCTGGTTTGTCTTGTCTTCAGAATTAACTTGAGTACTAAATTGAAGGCTGTCATTAGCTCAGATCCTGTCCACGTGTAAAAGGCCTTAATTTGAGCAAGGAGGCTCTTGCCTTTAACTCACAAAGTGTGAATGAATGCAGTCCCAGGTGCAAATTTGCCTGCTTTTTTGCATGGGTACAGGCTGGGACCTACAGACTAGTCATCACTTACCTTTCCCCCCCCCCGCCATGTCCCAAAACACATCTAGTTCTTACACTGTGCAGCTGCAAATGCTTGTAGCATCTTAGCCCTGTGCTCTGGGATGGGGTACGTACATGTGAATACATGTGAATAAATGCGGTGCTGACGCAGAAGCAGCAATGTGAGGACTCTCTTGCGGGCTAGCAGCCATCCTTTGGGCGCTGGCGGTTCAGGAGGAGGTACTTGCACACAAAGGCTTGGATTTTGTAGGCTGGGTCTGTTTACTTGGGGGTGATTGAAATGGTTCCTGACCCAGGCTGTCTTTCTCTGCCTCCTTTCTGAAAATGCCGGTCTTGCTGCAGAGGTGGGTGTCTCGGTGATGAAGCAGCAGCTTTCTGATGCAATTCTCGGCCGGGTTGTTCAGACACTGGTGCTGCTTTGTGCTTTCCTTACTACACCCGTCTCTAGCTTGCTCCTGCAGCACCTCCTGAACCACAGCAGATGATTCATTTCTGCTTTGGAAGCAGGGTGGACAACCGGGGGCTGGCAGAGGAACCACTCCACTCACTCGAGCTACATCTGCATTGAAGACATCCCCAGGGTGAATACTGACTTTGTATAAGGCTCGTCCTTTCTTCACCTCCTGCCAAATATGCTTTCACACTAGTACTTTACCCAGCTGGCTAATTTGGCCTTTGAAATTATCTCAATAATGTCAGGTACTTAAAAAAACATTCCCATCCCTTTATAAATATTATAATCTAGATGTAAAGAACATTGTTGCAGTGGTGTTTGGGATCTGTTGTATTTAAAAAAAAAAGTTTTTCAGTGCTGTGCTCCAGAGTGGAGTATAAACAAATACTATGTCAAGCTGAAACAAGTCGGTCGACTCTGAGAAAGCAGAATGTAAATGCCCAAGTCAGGAGAATTAGTGCCTTTTGTAACGTTGCAACAAACGCAGGGAGGTTGCTCCTGCTGACAAGCCCTAAACCTTTCTCGTTTAAAAGAAAGAAAAACGAAACAAAAAGCGGTTTGGGAAGATGGAAGTTAGGGAAAGATGAGGTTTGTGCAAAGCACGTCTCAGGTGCCCGGTTTGCAGATAAGTATCCATCCCATTCTCCTACACCGCCTCTGCTGCAGGGGTAAAATTAAAAACTTTTTAAGCCTTTGTAGCTAAATCTAGCCGAGTTCACAGGTTTGGGGCTTGAAGTATCAGCAGTCTTGCTAAAGTCTTGTTGGAGACAATGCGTTTAAGAAGGAAATCTGGCACATACCCAGCTTTACAGAGCAGGGAGGGGCTGTCCGCTCCGCCGCTGGCATAGTTTCACGTCGGAGTCTCCCGTTGCTGACCTTTGTCACCTGTTTCTTTACTGGAATTTAGAAATCTATGGCTTTTAAGTGATAAGGCACTTGAAAAATATTTTTTTGCTCTAGTGGGTTTAATATGCAAATAATGGAACAGAGCCAATGGTCCATCTCGGGCAGCCTGATTCTGGCGATTGCTCCATAAAAGGTTTATTTTGGCTATTAGCTGTTGTGCCAATATTTTTCTTACAAGACAGAGTAATGATTTTTGCAACCTAAAATTGAGGGTTTCACAGGCTGCAACTGGAAAATTGGCAGCCATGTGCCTCTACTGTAGATTGAAAGCCTGTGGCAGAGGGAAAAGAGTTAAATGAAAAACCATAATTCTTCAATAAATAGCTTTAGAAACTTAAGCTGCTAGTTAGCTCTAGAAAGCACACCTGAAATATAGCATGAAGGTAATAATTACATAGTCGGACTATATGCAGACAGTTACAGATGGCAGACTTTTCCAGCTCAATAATGTATTCTTAAAATTGGGGATGGGGAAGTGAAATGAGTTGAGTAAAAAAAATAAAAAAAAAAGCTCCACCGCTCGTATGAACTTTAAAAGCCCTTTTAGCTAGTACTAGAAGATACAAGTTCTTATTCTACCTGTACTTATTCCCTGTTTTTCTGGTATTTTTTCCTCTGAAGCACTCACAGCAGGAAGAGGAAATTAAGGTTGCTCTGTCATGCTTCCATAGAACAGCGGACGGTGATTCTGTAATCCTGTTTTGTTTCAAACTGAATTGCCGTCGTCCTGCAGACTTCTCTTTTTTGGTCAGTTGTTTAAAAAAAAAAAATTCAAGAGAAGCCTTCTCTGATTATGCAGTTTACCAATGTAAGAAATAAGTAATTTTTAATCCATTCTAAAAATAGTTGCCTGGTGCAGCTGCTTTAATTATTACTAAGACAGAGGATTTGTGTATTTTTCCCATGAACATCTGGGTTAAATAGTGGACTTCTTTGATCTGCTTGCTTGACATGTGAGGTGAGGCAGTTTTTATTCTGCTAGCTATGTTAGGTGGGGAATGTTGCTCGGGAGTTGAGAGGTGGAATTCTAGAAGAAGTGTTAAAAAAAAAAAAGTTCCCATATTTTTGCTACTGCGTCTTCACTTTCCCCAATATAGAGTTAAAGTGAGACTGAGTGTAACTCGGGAGCAAGGTGAGGTAGAGATGAGAAGGGGAAATGATCCGTACCCAGGGAAATGGCCATTTGAGTATCTTCTGAGCATTCATTCTCATGCTGAAAGAGCAGAACTGCGTGGGAAAGAGACTACCTCGAAAATAGTTAGGTCTTTTATAGTTATCTTCCTCTCTTGGATCCTAGTTTTAGGTACGTTAGAGCTCTAATATTTTCATCTTTGGCTCTGTAGTTATTTTTCCTGGCCTATTATAAGAGTTTAATGGATACTGAACAACTTGGATTGCTGAGATCGTACTAAGCAGTCCTTACTGATAAGCAAAATTAGGCTTGTAGCTGGTAATAGACATGGTAGAAACGGAGATTGATGCAAATTTCGTGATCTCATTTTTGCTTAAACTACTATGCTATTTAGTAGAATTGGAGAGGGGGAAATGATGTCTCGTTTGTGGCCCTTTCAAAGGAAAACGTACTGATGCCATTTTTTTTTTTTCACCGATGCCATTTTTTTTCACTATGTATTTTTCTCCTGAGTGAGGTCCTGTCATACTTAGCACAAAACCTGTTTGTACGTGCAAACTACTTATGCTGCTACAGCACGCCTCCCGTGTTGTGTTTTACGATGGATCACGTCCCTTTTGTGTGCAAAGAGCAGGAGTTTGCACTGTGTTTGATGGGACTTACCGTAGAGGTCTCTTCCAGGAGTCCCAGAACCATTCTTGATTCAGAAACTGTTTAGTCCTTGTTCTAAAATGAGTGGCTTCTGAAATAACACAACAAAATTCTAGTTTAGCATTTGTGTAAGTACGTGGTATAGAAAAGTAAGAGGTTTTAACACAAAGGGACATTCATTAAATCTTCTGTATATGGTAACAATAGAACAAAAGCAAAGGAATTTTTTTCTTTATGTAAATACATATTCCAATTACAGATAAAGAAAACAATGCTCACATTTAACATTTGGGTGGATTTTTTATGAATTATGATCAGGTAGTATTGTAGCCGGTATGATTGCCAGAAAGGTTGTTTTTTATGGTTTTAAGATTTCTCTATCTGATATTTTGTTTTGCAGTATTATGTGCCAAGAATCTTGCAAAGAAAGATTTCTTCAGTAAGTATGCCCTAATTGTATAACTTTCTGCTCTTGATTAATCAGATTTATTTGTAGATTGTGCATTACTGTCATGGCTCATCTATGTATGTCATTTGTTCCGTGGTTCCATTCTTGCAGTAACATTGCATTACTGCCTGAGTAGACATTACCCTGAATTGTGTGTAGGGAGCATAGACTCTAGGAGTGGAAGGACCGAGGACTCACAAATTCTAGTTTAAAATCTGGGACTCGCAAACTGATGAGACGACAAGCAGGTCGCTGCTTACAATTTGGGGCGGGGGTACCAAGAACATCCCTCTCGGATGGCTCTGTCTGTAAAGCATGCCAGAGGTGTGAGTACAGTACCCCAGTGCTGCAGTCTTGCTATTATCTTAAGGACTGAATAAAAATGCCTACTTACAAGTATGCATGGGTATGCACTGTTAAATTAAATACACTTAACCTTTTGTTTTCTAAAAACTTTGACACTATACGGTAGATATCAATCTGTATGACAAAAGTACATTATCTAATTAGGAACTCAATTCTCTGTTTTGGATCTACTAAAATAGTTTTAGGATAAAGGCAACTTTCTGGGAGGGTGGAAGTGGGGGGAAGCAGGAGCTCATGATAGTGTTATCTTAGAAGAAACAAAGCAAAAAATATTGTGTTTAATAGCACCTTTTCGCTTCCGCAGGACTTCCTGACCCATTTGCAAAAATAGTTGTTGATGGGTCAGGTCAGTGCCATTCAACTGACACTGTGAAGAACACACTGGACCCCAAATGGAACCAGCATTACGATCTGTGAGTTGTTTGTAAGGTCATAAGTAAAAAATATTCCAGAGATTTATCTAGTAAATGGAATGCAAGGGTTGGCACTGCAACTTTGTTTTGTGTTGGCAAGAAGAGTCAGATTTGCTGAGGAGGACTGACTTTTTGCAGCAAGAAATTACCTGTTAATAAAGGAGTGGTGCTTTGCTTTTGGGTGTTTGAATTTGGAAATATTTGTGTCAGGTACACAACACAACTGCTTAGAGTAAACTCTACTGGAGCAGTGCAGTCCAGCTTTTACAAAAGATTGTCCTTGTTGTAGTGATTAATTTTCTTCAAATTATTAGAAACATACATTTTAAAGTTTTGTACGTTAATCAGCTTGTTGCACAGATTTTAGTGAGGCTGTCTATAGTTAAATTCATGCTGCAGCAATATCAATTTAACATGCTGTGTGAGATCATAGTGCAATAATTCATTAATAACACCATTTCAGCCTTAAGCACTTCTGTATTTATAATAAAGCAGCATGACCAATGTACCAAACTGTATCAGAATTTGTACCGAATAAAGCATAGCTTCTGTGGAGTAAAAAGAGGTTATTTTTTTCCTAAAATTATTCTCCTACTATGTATTTTTCTAGATATGTTGGGAAGACAGATTCCATAACCATCAGTGTATGGAACCATAAAAAAATCCACAAGAAACAGGGAGCTGGCTTCCTGGGGTGTGTCCGACTCCTCTCCAATGCCATCAGCAGGCTAAAAGATACTGGATGTAAGAGCAATTTCTCCCTGGAGCAATCAAGAACCTTCCGTGCCTTGTATCTGAGTAGTGACTAGTATTCTCACCCATCCCTCCCCAGTGTTTTGTTGATCTTTCCAATTCTCATTTGCAGACCAGCGTTTGGATCTATGCAAACTAAATCCCACAGATACCGATGCTGTACGAGGCCAAATAGTGGGTAAGAATACTCTCGGCTAAACTTTCATCTTCTTGGGTAAATACGCTATACGGACAAACGTTGTATTAAAAAAGAAACCTGTAGTCACTGTTGCTTCCATGCCTTTTCTGTGTTGTTTCATCTGACTTTAATGGGATTAAATTACATAACCTGAAAATTTTTGTTGTACTCCTACGTAGGAGTTTGTTTTCTCTCAGTTGATAATGGAAAAAAAAAAACACTAAAAAGAGGGAATGCGTCTGGCAAGGTTTCTAACGCAGCTCTGGAAGGGTAGATGTTACTGTGAAATTGGTTGCGTTTGGATCAAGGTGACGGGCAAAGAGAATCTTCCTTGGAAAAGAGGATCTGGAGGAGTGAAAAGAAATTTTGCAAATTGCTGGTTTAATACCTTTGACTCATGTAACCCGTTTCCAAATTGCAACAAGGCAGTGCTAGTTTTATGGCTAGTTTACCGCATCTCACCAGGTTTTGCTGTCCCCCAACCCAAGCTTTTCATTGGGACATAAATGTATTTGGCAAAACCCAAATTCTCACCGTAATGGTGACATCTAGTGGTGAGTAATTTCTTTCCGGCTTACCTTTCTGGGTCCTCATGAAACACAGACGTAAAACCTGACACTTGATAGTTACAGAAATATATTCGGCGTAAGTTTTGATTTGGTGATGTTTCTCTTCTCCATTTTTAAAAATCAATAATGCTTTAGGGTTATAGAAGGAGTTTTGGTAAGTGGTGTGCTCTTGTGTGTAGCACATAGCTTTCCTTAAGATTTTACCCTGTATAAATGTGGGGTTTCTGTTGTTTTTAAGGGAACAGTTGTTCTTTTATTATTAACTTGTTTGTTTTGTTTTGTTTTTTATTTCAGTCAGTTTACAGACACGGGACAGAATAGGCACAGGAGGTTCTGTAGTAGACTGCAGAGGGCTTTTGGAGAATGAAGGGTAAGGATTGTTTTCTTTACACTTAATTAGAAAAATGGCTTATATGAGGAAAGCGTATAATTAACACTAGAAATATTAAATATCAGTGTGACTAATATATTGTCTGGGAATAGGTATCAGGTAGTAAGGTTATAGCTGGATGCTTACTTGAAAAAAATAAGCTACACTGGGTAGGGCTTGATATTTTTTGTTACCGGTGCTTCTGGCACTTCCTTGAGAAATTTGGGGTATAAAAACATTAAGAAAGTGGCATATCTTGGGTTAAAAGTTGCAGTACTTGAAGTAATGGAGAGAGAGAGAAACAGTTATTTCTGCATTCACTTCTCTGTGATGGAAACTCTTGAAGTTTCCCCATTTTCAGAACGGTTTATGAAGATTCCGGACCGGGAAGGCCACTGAGCTGTTTCATGGAGGAACCGGCACCGTATACAGACACTACGGGGGCTGCTGGTGGAGGCAACTGTCGCTTCGTAGAGTCCCCCAGTCAAGATCAGAGGCTTCAGGCACAGCGACTTCGGACTCCTGAAGTCAGAGCTCATGTACAGACACCTCAGAACAGACCGCATGGTCACCAGTCGCCTGACCTACCGGAAGGCTATGGTAAGAGTTTTCCAGAACTATAAAATTGAAATTTTTTTTCAGAAAACTTCAGAGGAAAATTCTCCCATATTAATATATAGATGTGGTTTGCCTGTTAGAACATGCAGCATCCACATGCATCTAATGGTCTGCCTCTTGGAAAAGGAACTAAGCAGTGCAGATGGGAGTTTGAGATTGGTTAATTACCAGTTGGCTACGCCAGGATACACTGAGGGGTTGATGGTAAATTAAACATGAGTTTGTGGTATGATGCTGTTACAGAAAATTCACTGCTAATCTTGGCTGTGTATCTAGGGAGAACGAATGTAAAGAGCTCTTTAAACTAGAGCAGTAATGCTATTTTTTCCTTCCCCCTTGGCATGTTGTGTAGGTTTGAGCCCACGTTTGAGAAAAGATCAGGAAAATACAAAAGCAACAAAGCAGCCAGTAGTACAGAAGATTAGGGAGGATAAGATTAAGGAGAATTTAAATCTCGGAAAAGAGCATACCAAATCTAGGAGCAAAGAAATCTAGTTTGGGGATTTGGGTTGTCTCAAAATCTAAAAATAAAAATACAAACTAAAACACATTGGTGCTTGGATTTGTGAGTTTCAAAAGGAACGCTGAAATGTGTAGTCAAAGTAAATTTGTGAAGGAAAAAAAGTCCGTGCTGCTAGAGATCAGGGGAATGGCTGAAGGACTTTCTCCTAGGTCTGACAAAGATAATATTCTAGTGGCTTTAAACAAACTGTTCATTCAGACTTTTTCAGATTTGTAATTTAGAATAATCTTTCTTCCTCTTTCATAGAACAAAGAACAACGGTACAGGGACAGGTTTATTTTTTGCACACGCAGACTGGAGTTAGCACATGGCATGACCCTAGGATACCAAGGTATGTATTTATAGTTACAAAGGCAGGGGGGTTTGATGTGTGTGTGTATGGCAGTAAGCTGAATCTTTAAGAGCAAAAATCTATGAAATGGCATGTCTAAATTTAGAGAGAGCTACAAGCGGAGGAATAATTTTGGATCTTTCTAGCCAGCTTTTCACCAAACATTAAGGATTGCTCCTTTTCAAGGAAAGAATTATCTACTTGTGAATCATGTAAAACAAAAGGGGAAAAAAATATGTAGCCCTTCAGGAATTCCCATTTGGCAAATTCTTCCCAAAATGTCCATGTGATTTTGTTTTTTGGTGAGGCTACAGATTTCTGAGTCTTACCTAACTTTTTTTTTTTTGGTATGAAAACAGTTTGGACTGCAAATTGAAGGAAAAAAGTTACTACTTTCTTAAAGCCATTGTTTCCTGAGTATTGAACTTGTAACTTTTGCTCTAATAGTGCTCACGTATAACTGAAGCACAGATTACTTGTCATCTGTAAACTTGAAGTGGTGTTGAGGTTTTTTATGCTTTAGACCAATGATTTGCAGCTAGAAAATTTGAATCCTCCACATGATTAGTTTAGTAAAGCGTCTTTAAATCTTAACCTGCAGTTAATCCAGGTCTTTGTGACTAAAGCGTGGTGCTCTTCCTTGAGGAGCTCTGAATCTGGGCTGTTTCGCTGGTCCACCTGCGCACCAGATTCAAGAGTGAAACACAAAGTTTGTAACTCTTCAGCTGATGCACTGGCAGGATAATACATGAACGTGGAACAGGATATTAGAAAAATGATATGAAGTAGTGTAGGCAAGAGTGTTGATAAAACCACGGTACATGAAAGGATATGAAAAATAAAGGAGAGAGAGAGAGAGAAAATAGCTGATGTTAGATTAGCTGGTATCGTCAGAAGAAGAAATGACAGTGCTTACTCCTTCATGTCACTCCTGTGAAGCTTCTGTGCCCAAAGCCTTGTCTCTTCTTCCAGTGAAGCTGGTTGGCCTAATGAAAGGTATTGCTGCTTCTCTCAACAAATCTTAGAGCCAGGTTTTCAGGACCAGCGATGTAAGTGGACACAGCAGTGTCCTGTGAGTCACAGGTCACTGTTATTTTAGTTAAAGGTGGCTTTCTTACTACCAAGTTGCAGCGCAAACCTAACCTTGGCATTTAGCACAGATGTAGGTTAAAACTTGCTGTAATCAGATCTCTAAAGTACTTTCAGATGCACAGCTGATTGAGACAAGTGGTTACAACCATAATCTTCTTCAGGAAGCCTAACAAAGGCTTGTCTGTCTGCCTGTGTATCCCCTGGTGGCTTATACTCACTGTGACACTAATGAAGCATTTGGTGTACAAAGTGTTTTTACCTTTCTAAAGCCTCTCAGTTTACTCATTTATACTGATCTTGCATGGTTAAGATTTAGGTAAGGAAATATATAGAGTGGTGTCTTCAACCCTGGATAATAGATCATTCCATGCCAGCTGTCTAGAGAATACTTTACTTAACAATAGCTTTTTTGTCTAAAAAATAATCTACAGTTTTCCCTTCTTCCTTTTCTTGCCATTCTTAGTATCTTCCTCTATTAGGTGGCTGGGCTCTTAAGCGTTTTCAGTTTTCTAGGTGTAAATACATCCTACGTAGTCAATTCAAACACTACCTGAAAGTCAGTGACTATCTTTAGCAGCACTCGGAACAATACCCAAAATTTATCTGGGATGAAAAGGGTGAATGTGTTGGTAAAGCCATACTCTCAATGATTTATAAGTCAAATAGTTAGGATTCTAACCTTGTCTGATTAAAGAGAATTTTTTTTTTTTTTAAACGGTTAGGTGATCTTAGTATTTGGCTGCTGTAGCCTCTTGACTTACTTGGTCTTTGGAGACAGTGGTTGGTGCAGGAGCCTTTGCTTAATTGTTTGGTTTTCTGCACATGGATAACGTTAGTGTTACAGCAATTTTTCTGTGATATTTTTGCTATGACAAAATGTCTTTTCCTCCTTTTACAGCCCTCAGAAGCCCTGTCATCACCTAAATGATGATGATGCATGTTGAAGTTACTTCTAAGCTGTATGGCTTTGTTACTTTCAAAGCCTTTCAAAGACAAAAAGTGTTTTGCTGATTTCCCTTTCTGTCCGTGTACCGTGCATACATAGGGAGTTGCACTGCTTAGACTGAGGATTCTCAAAAGACTGCATTAAAACAGCTATTCTGTCCTTCCTCCTAAGGCTTTTAACCTAGAATCACTGAGCACCAAATTCATTCCCCCCTCTCCCCGAATGTAAATTTGGTTTCATCAGAACTTCAGGAGTGCTTTAAGTTTTTGTTTGCTTTTCTCCTTAGAGACCTTAACAGTGTGAATTGTGATGAACTAGGACCTTTGCCTCCAGGTTGGGAAGTTAGAAGTACAGTTTCAGGAAGAATATATTTTGTAGATCATAACAACAGAACCACACAATTCACAGATCCACGACTACATCACATCATGAAGTAAGAACCTTGCATGATAAATAATTCATCTCAAGTTTGGATTCTTAAACTTTTTATTTTTGCCCAATTTTAACTACAGTCTGGGAGTCACAAGGGGCTGAAAAACTGCATGGTAACGAGACTGGGGAACAGATGCAACCAGTGCTCTAGTCAGGGTCCGAGCATTGGTTCTCAGTGCTGGTTTTATCTAACCTTTTTGCAGAGACTCCTCAAAAATGTTTTTACCATGCTTTGCAGTCCTCAGGTTTAAGGGAGGGCTTGCTTATTTTGGTCTGATCTCTTTAAGCTGGTTTGACAAAAGTGCCCCAAGCTGTGCTGGAGCGAATATGCAGTTCTGGAAATGCCTGGGTGTGGGGTAGAGGGTCTGCCAGGCAGTTCCGCAGCAGTCAGCTCATGCCTGTCTGGATGAGCAGTTCTAGCTCTGTGCTAGCCACACTAGACCTGAACTGGCTTCGTGCTCCCTTGAGCTCCAGACAACAGGAATGTAAAGCTGGCTGGAGTCTAGTCGCCTGGTGCTGTGCACAGCCAGCTCAGGTTTAGCAGGATTTAATACGCTCAAGCTCTGCATTAGGCAAAGGCAGCTGAACTGTTAGGGAACTGACCCTGGAAGCAGCCTGGCAATGCTTGCTGTGCCCAAGATCAGACATTTTCCTGGGTGGGAGTTGTCTGTACAAAGAAGCCATCTGGGGAATCTCTGTATCTAAAAAATCATTGCTCCACAACCCAAATAAAGCACTATAGATAAGGAGAGTTGAATGTGTGAAGCTGCAACTATTTGTGACAAGTACATCTTTCTCTTTTAATAACTATAGATGTAGTACTTTTACTGTGTCAAGAATCCCCAGCCTTATTTTGCATGGAGCTGGAATAAAATTCATTGCACTTGTTAAATAGTTCCATTTATAAAGCTGTTTGTTTCATTACAGGTCTCTTTTTGTGTTGCGCTCTTTAAAGTTATCTCCATATGGGAGAAATACCACACAAACTTTAATTACGGCTCAGTCAGCATTCAGTGATTGTGCTCCACAGCATTCCACAATGTATTGCCGTATAAAAACTGAGCTGAAAAATGCTGAAACTCTTTATTGTAAATATTTGTATTCCTTACGTCCCTGAATGTAGGGTAATGATGCTATAGAAATTACCCAGCTGAGTACACATTTCACACCAGCTGCTTCTTCGAGAAGCTTAATCAGTTTTCCCATCATTGTTTTATATATTCCATATTGTCATGCTTCTAGAATAAATATTTTACTTTTCTCTCAAAGCCATCAATGCCAGCTAAAAGAGCCCAGCCAGCAGCCTCTGCCAGCTCCAAATGAAGGGTCACTAGAAGACAGTGAGGAGTTGCCTGCACAGAGATATGAAAGAGACTTGGTACAAAAACTGAAAGTTCTTAGACATGAGCTCTCTCTTCAGCAACCACAGGCTGGTCACTGTCGCATTGAAGTATCCAGAGAGGAAATATTTGAGGTATTTGATTGACTTTTTACTACTAATACCAGCTTTTGTCACTCAGGAGTTAAGTAAAACTGATCCCTGATGGCAGCAAGCTTGCTTCACAGGAGAGACAGTGAATACCACCAAGTGTTACAGAGTTGGCATTGGCTTCAGATTAGCACTTTAACAAAATGTTTTCTGTAGTTGAGTAACAATTTATGTATTACAGTAAGGCAGCTTAGCAGACTTCATTACAGTAAGGAAATATATCTAATTGTCAAAATATGCTTATAGGAATCCTATCGTCAGATAATGAAGATGAGGCCAAAGGACTTGAAAAAGAGGCTTATGGTGAAATTTCGAGGAGAGGAAGGCCTAGATTATGGAGGAGTAGCAAGGTGAGATTTGGGGGTTTGTCTGACACTTTTTAACTGAAATTTTCCTTAAAGTGACCTGTGGCTGATATCATTCCCTTTCAGATTATCTGTTAATGGTATATGTAAGTTACTTGTGAACTAGTTTATAGGTGGTGGTTGTAGCTTCCGTGTTCGTATCACGGTAGGTTGGAAAGTGGAAGCATGTGATTTAACAATTGTCCCACAGCCCTCCTGGTGTCAAAGGCTCGTACTAAATGACTTGGTATGCTATAGTGAGCTGAATTTTAACAACAGATTTTTTTGAATATTTCTTTATACTGTACAGGTTATAAAGAAGCAGATCTTTTAGTCTCCAAATATCTGAACTCTGTACGAAGTCAAGATTTTATTTGGAAGTGGGTCTTGTTCAGGCTCCATTTGTTGATGGCATTGTCTAACAGCTTGTTGTAGCTTCTCTAATTGATGTTAAACCCTTCAGTACATCTAAACTAAAACAAATCTGCCTGTGAGTGGAGTAAGATACTTTATGGGTTTTTAAGCATATCTTTTTGGTCTGCAAATGGAGGGTAGTACAAGGTGATCTGATTTTGAAATAAGCATTTCATAACTGATGACTAGTTTGATGATTCACAATAATTGTGTTGTCTGAAACTTAAGTGGAATTTGCACCCTTCTAAAATACCTTTTTTGGTTTTTTTTGTAGAGAATGGTTGTACTTACTGTGCCATGAAATGTTGAATCCCTATTATGGACTCTTCCAGTACTCCACAGATAATATTTACATGCTGCAAATCAATCCAGACTCTTCTATCAATCCTGTAAGTATTAACTTCTGAGCGACATACCTACTTCAACAGACATCCCCTGCAGTTGTTTTGTTGTAGCTGCGCTTCCATGACAAGAAGTCATGAGGGGTTTTGTTCAGAAATTAAAAACATGAGAGAGGAGGTATCCTTTGGTAAATATCTGATTTCTTTGAGACTCCTCGGTACTGACTGGGATGCACGGTGATTCTGAGAAGGTATATGTAGGTGAAATTCATCTTCACTGTGAATGCAGGTGGTTGTGTAAACAGCATTGCATCCTGAGCAGTGTTCACCCCGTGGTTGTAGGGGCTTACATGCCTTGCTTGCCCTTTCTCAGGAAACTGCTGTGCTTGCTTTTTTTTCTTACTGGAGAATTTGTATTGATGCAGGCCCTAAAAGGAGCAGCAATTCTGTACTAGTACAGGGGAATTTTTCCTGACACGACATTTCCTGACATTTGCTTTGTAAGATGGGGGGATAGATTGGAAGAATCTCAATGATAGGACTTATGTCTCAGTTTTCAAAAGTCAGTTTATAAGCAACATGAAAGGCATGAAGTAAGCGAGCACATGGCCTGCTTCCTCAAGAGCAAAAAGATTTTGATGATTAAACAAAGAATAAACTCATTTGCTTGGAATTGTCGTATCTTGGGTTCTAGGGATTTCATGGGGATTTTCTTTTCATGGGGACTTTCTTTTCATGAGTCTTGCCTTTTGAGAGGTCTTGGATCCAATTTATTAGTCAGGTAATGCACAGAGACTTGTTTGAGGCATTTAATCATTAAATGCTTCTGGTTTTGGTTATGTTATGAGGAAAAATAGTGGCTCCTCTTGCCCAGAGGGTTACAGATAGCTGACACTGAACATACAACTGATAGCGCAGATATAACCACAAGATGTCAGTGTCTTCCTGCTGCCTGATTTTTCTCTTCTCTCTCCCTGCAGGACCATTTGTCTTATTTCCATTTTGTTGGTCGGATAATGGGTTTGGCTGTGTTCCATGGACACTATATCAATGGGGGTTTCACGGTTCCCTTTTACAAACAGCTTCTAGGGAAGCCCATTCAGCTCTCTGATCTGGAATCTGTTGACCCAGAATTACACAAAAGTTTAGTCTGGATCTTGTAAGTGCTGTATTTATCTATTGCCTTAGTATAGAGAAGGGGTAGAGTATTTAGGCACTAATGAGATAATGCTTAATAGAAAATGTTTGCAGGAATCTTGTAATGGGGGAGATACGTACAAAATTATTAAACTACTGTTTCTATGTCAAGAAAGCTCAAGGTATTCATTGCAAACTCTGTGTTAGCTCTCCTTGCAGCAAAGCAGGTACTAAATCATTAAACATTGCATGGATGCAGTAGAATATCACAGTATCAAAATCCAAACTCAAGACAGAGTTCTGACGGGAAGTACAGTTCAAAAGAAAGCCAGCTTTGAATAAAAAGGGAATAAATGGAATTAATTTGGGCTGCTGTACATTTACAGTTCAGAACAAAATCCAACATTTGGTGTAGCTTTGGGACTCTTCAGCACTGCTTTGCATTATCTCGATTTCTTCTCAAACGCTCTTTTGAGTTTTGTATTTGAAGTTCACTGCATTTGATCTCTTCTGTGCTTCACACTGATACTTGACAGCAATGTATTTATGTGTGTGTTTGTATATATAGGGTTTAATTCATTATCCTGAGTAGTACTAGGATTAGGTGGATGACTCCTATTTGGTCTGGCTCTTCAGTGTGTGTTAAGCTGTACAGAAATTGGTGATTGTGGCAATATTCCTCTAGTGGTGTGAAATGCAGATAGTTACTAGGTTTATCCTGAAACCTGAGTGTTCAAATTGCAAACTGTCACCATCACCACTGAATGTAATCAAAATATCAAAAATAGTAGGTTTACCTTTTACCTTTCCGTTGCCAGAGAGAACGATATCACCCCAGTTCTGGACCATACTTTTTGTGTGGAACACAATGCTTTTGGGCGGATTTTACAGCATGAACTCAAACCAAATGGCAGGAATATTCCAGTGACAGAAGAGAACAAGAAAGAATATGTCAGGTATTGCACAACAAAAATATATCCTGCAAATGTAGTGGAAAGAAGGTAGTAAGCAGATGGATTCTTTAATATAGTGAAACCAATGAAGTATTTTGGAGGGAAATACCTGAGTCGTAAATGACATGAGTGTTTTCACACAATGCACTATTGTAAGACCTGGGAAGATGAAGCTGTGAATTGTACTTTGTTTTTTGTCTTGATGGTGCAATAATTAATTGTTGATGGAAAAAGGAACTGATAAGCACTTCTTTCGTAACACAAAACGTGTATATTAAAACAAGTTCCTCTGTAAAATAAATGTTTTCTAGCTCTGCTATAAAAAGCCCAGTCCCATCTAGCTCATCATCCCTGACTTTTTCTTTTCCCCTCAGGTTGTATGTAAACTGGCGATTTATGAGAGGAATAGAGGCACAGTTCCTGGCTCTGCAGAAGGGTTTTAATGAACTTATTCCCCAACATCTCCTTAAGCCTTTTGACCAGAAGGAACTTGAGGTATATGTTTTATCCACATGGAATATTGTTTTGTAATTTGATCCACCATCAAGCACTGGTTTTAAAAAAACAAACAAACAAAAAAGAAACCCACAAAACTTATTCCAATTTATGTACCAGAAAGCTGTGTAGTCTTGCAAGTTTGAGGAATTGTTGGCAAGACCTAATGTGCTACCTACCCCACAACTTGTTTTCTTCAGTAACTGTTTTCATATATGGCTGTTTCTATATGCCCATAGGGCATGGTTTACAGGGACTAAAATATAAGTGTAGAGAATACAGAAAACAAATTCATGTCTTCCCATTTAATCCTGCGATGCAGAATGCTACCTATTAATATAACTCCTGTTATAGCAATTTGTCCTCTGTTTTTGCCTTTTTAAAAAAATAAGGCAACCTGTGGAATGTGGACCATTTGTGGGTATTGGAAGCACTAGCTTCATGCTAGTCATTCGTGCAGACTGATTAATCCCGTGAAGTTATTGCATTCCCTTTGTTAGCTGCTTGAAAAGGCAGATTAAAAATCCGTTAAACATTTCAATACTGTCTGCATCAGAACAGTCACAACTGTCCTTATAATGTAAATGAGCATAAGTGGCTGCTGTCTTGGTGGCATGAAAAGGCAGCTGCTAAACGGTAGCTCTCAGAAACGTGACTCTCAATATGAAATATTGTGGGAAATTGAGAATATGACGCACGTTTTGTTTTGAGGGTTGAAGCTTTCTCTGTGCCATTTATTTGTCGTTGCCAGGGCAGGTGGCTAGATTCCTGGCCAGCAGGGACTTCCTTTTACAGTATTTTGCAACCTGGTTTCATCTGGAAAAAGAAATTGAAGTAATATGTCTGGTCTGTGTCAGAGCCTCTCACAAACGACATCAGAAAACAGAGGCAAAGCTTTCGTAGTTTGTTGTGGAACAACAAAACAACTAGGATGTTACCCTAAACCAAGCGAGATTCTGTTGTAGTTGGTATTGGCACTCTCTAGGGCAGACCTGCACCAGGACAATGACGTTGTGTAGCGCAGTAGATGGCGTGCCTTCTTCCAAGTCTCTACCCTCATAAAGATACGCTGTGCTTTTCAGGTAGGGTGGACTTTAAAAAGCAGGTATTGAATGGGCTTCTGACGCTAGTTTCTTGTGAAAATTCTAGTTCTGGTAAGCGTATTCCTTGGCCTCAGTTTCGTTGCTGTTGAACTGGAGAGATTTATTGCCTGTTCCAAACTGTTTTGGAACACTACTGTGCACCAAAAAGGTGGTTCGAGCGCATAAAGAATGCTAGGCTTCGTGAAATAGTTGATGTACGTTTTTATAGCTGCAAACCTGAACTGACTTTGAATGTTAAAGCATTTCCTAATCCTTTAACAGCTAATCATAGGAGGCCTGGATAAGATAGACCTGAATGACTGGAAGTCAAACACACGCCTAAAGCACTGCATGGCCGATAGCAATATTGTGAAGTGGTTCTGGCAAGCAGTGGAAACATTTGACGAAGAAAGAAGGGCAAGGCTGCTGCAGTTTGTGACGGGTTCGACACGTGTCCCACTTCAAGGTTTCAAGGCTTTACAAGGTGACTGATGTGAAGGCCAAGTTAATCTGTGGTGGGAGAAAGATAAAAATCCTGTGGTATTTACTAGCCCCTTGTAGAATATCAATGTATTACTGGATAACTCGAGCACTTACAAACTTTAGATCCCAAGAGCCTTTTACATTTGTCAGCAGCTCAGCTGATGGTGAACACTTTAGCCATTGCTGGTAATGATACAAGCTGGTCAATCTGTCGTTGTGTAGCACTTTGGTGTCAGTATGAGCTTACTGGTCTCCTACAACTCTGTGGCCCTATGTTGAAATCCTTGCGTGCAAGCACACGCATGATTATCGAGTTGACCAAACAACTTTTTTGCATGAAAATTGTATTCCCTTCATTGCTTGGCAACAAACCCTTAGGCTTTAAAACAAGTTCCTGAAAATTGCAATTTTTGTCATCAGAAAAGATGGCAGTGTCCTAGGCTGTCGTGATTCTCCTGATACTATTCTACCTGTTGCCTGACAGTAAACTGATGTTCAGAATTAAAATACGTAGTTCTGTTTTACAAGGAAAACCTTCTTGCACTTAAGCCTTTTTCATTTTTGAAGGTGCAACTGTGTTAATATAAAATTTAGCAGCTTTCCAAAATACTAGTCTGCAAATTCATTGTCATGAATAGCCCTGTCGCTTCTGCCATCCATTCACCAGCTGCAAATCTGATCTACAGATTTAGCCTATGACATACTTAAGTTTGCAGCTGGAACTGTGATTTTATCTCTTGCCTTTTTATAAGCAGCAAAATCTGTGTGCATGAATGATGTTTTGTTGAAGCGCATTAACTAGAATGTCTGTCTGCAAGGTTCTACAGGCGCTGCAGGACCCAGACTGTTTACCATCCATTTAATAGATGCAAACACAGACAACCTTCCAAAAGCCCACACTTGGTAAGATGAAAATATTCTGCATGTCAGTGCTTGCTTTCCCTTTGTCTTGGTTTAACGGAGTCATCTCTGGGTGTCCTGGGTATGGATTAACCATATGACATGCATAGGTGACTCCAGGTGTGCTTTGCTAGCTTGGAAATATCTGTACTCTGCAGCCAGCAAAATAAGAGTTCTCTTCTTGTAGCTTGATTTGTCTTCTGTACTATCTGTGTTTTTCATTTATCCCAGAGTCGATTATTCTGGATAGTGAGATGTTTGTGAGTTTATTTCTATGTGTTCAGCAAGAGTATTCACTGAGAAATGACTCACAGCAATGAGGCCTCGTGCAGGATTACAAGGAATGGTTTTCAGATGTAAAAAGTGTGCTGTTGGTACGGTGTAGGCACAGAGCTGAGCGCTGTTACGGAAGTCTCACTCTATCAGAGACAGGAAATCATTTCAGCAGCGGCACAGATTGTCTGCAGGCAGAGCAGGGGGTGGGCCGCTCTGATGTCTCGCTTTATTTGCAAGTCTCCTGCATCTCCCACCTGCCCCCTCCTCCCAAACGCTGCCCCATCAAGTCATGCATTCCTGCTGCAGAAGTACAGGGGGGGTTTTATCTCGTCTCCTTTGGCCACCGAAGTGGCTGAGGTTTTCTTTGATTTTTCCAAGTTCTATCTATATGTAGCTGATCTAGATTTTTTTTTTCCAATAAATATTTTTAGATTCATATACTGCAATGTGTTGTTATTTTACCTCTAGCTTTAACCGGATTGACATTCCGCCTTATGAGTCATACGAGAAGCTTTATGAGAAGCTGTTGACAGCTGTGGAAGAGACATGTGGGTTTGCTGTGGAGTGAAAAAGCAACCAAAGGAAACAGATGCTAGCTCATGGACCACCAAATCAAAAGCTAGAAGAAGCTTGCTGTGACCTTCCTGCTAAGCTGTCTGAAGCATCAGAACTCTAGACAACTTAGAGATGGGGCTGTTTCCCTTCCGCCGCTGGTGGATGAGGGTGGGGGTAGGGGCTTTTGTTGGTGGTTTCCAACTCTATTTTCTCCCCTTTGTTACAATAACCCCTTCCCTCTTCTTCCATCCCCCATAAAACGAAACGCAGCCAAGTTCAGCATTTGGCTTTGGTTACACAGGATATTCTGCTAGATTTGTAACACATATTGTGATAGGGTCAGTGACCTGTGGGGTTTTTTTAATAGGAGAATCAAAGTGTAATTAAGAATGAGCTTGATTTGCTGAGGACTTGCAGCTGGTAGGTGTACCTGGTTAGTTTGTCTTAAATCAAGCTTCAGCCCTTGTAGAGTCCAGCGAGTGCGGAGTGTCTGACTGGCACTGGAATTTGCATTGCACATTTTAAACACCTGTTTAAAAAGTAAAACTTCTAGCAGAAAATACCTCCACATGAACATTTAACTGAAAGGTAAAGAAATCCAAGTTCTGCCTTAGCAGGAAGCTCCCAGTGGCAGCTCTGGCTCACCTCGAGAAAAGTGAAGGAATCTGGGACAGCTTAGATGGTATTGTATGACTTCTTTTTGGTTGTCCTGGCTGAAATCTAATTGTTTTGCACATGAAAACAATTATTTCATCCTGCAGAATTACTTTCCATAGTTTGTTCGGATGTAAGTACCTTGCAGAGAAGCCTTGTAAGGAGGAGAGAAAGGATAAAAATCTATTCAATCCCAAAGCTGTGATTTCTGTGCCGCTGTTTTACCCAAGATGTGTTTGTGTGACTTCAAATTCTAAGACTTACATGGAAATCGCTGAAAGCTGCGTTAACAGAGCTGACTTCTGTTCCAAAGTTTTTGGCCTTGGGAAAGGTTTATTTGGAGATTGAGGTAAAAGGGTAACTATATAGTGAGTACATCTTAAATGTTATGGAAAGCTATTGGAAGAATTTATGACTTCAGTTCTGTAGGGATGAAAATTTCTCCAGAGAGCCTTATAAGGCTATTTTTTCAAATATCTGAAACTAATATTAAAGGGTTTGTTCTCTAACACATTGCTAAAACAACTTCCCAGGGGAAACAAAAGCAAATCAAATACCTGAATCACTAACATTTTTTCCAGTTTGCACACCAAGATGAGACAGTTTTTTAACAAATAACACTGCTTCAGAAAGGCCCAGTTATCTATCAAACCTGTCTAAACTTAAGTAAAGCAGACTTGCTTGTATAGGACTTTTTTCTTTGGCAAGCCTGATTTTTAGAGACTCATTACTGAAACATTTAACAGATGTTATGTTTATGGAATAGTGCATTGAAATTCAGCTGTGGGTAAGAGATCGGTCTTAGAGATGTCTACTGGAATACTTCTATTTTGTCTTTTTTTAATTGAATTTGATAATAGCTTTAAACTGTGATAGGACAGAAAGTAGACACCTGTCAAAACCCTGGCATCTTTCTCTGTTTTGTTTGTGGTTTTCTTTTTTTCCATTGGCCATAATTCTTGTGATTTTCTTGTTGAGAGTAAGGATTGCATTGGAGGTGTAAAACTGAACCATATTGTGAGATTTGCACGGGATGGCTGAAGATCCTGCAAGGCTGTACAGGAGAGGCGTATTTAGACCCATGTTCTGTAGGAATCTTTTGGCACTTGGGGACCAGTTTCTGCAGTACTGGGTGTTGGGACAAAAACAAAACTATGTGACTCTCTTGAAGAAAAGTGAGGAAATGCAACTGTCTGCAGAGAAGCATCTGTACGGTCTTGGGCTGAGTAGCAGAATCCCCACAGCCCTGGCTTTTCAAAATGGCTGTGAAGTCGTACCTGTTCATAGAGTGTATTTAATCCTTTCAGTACGTTTGAATGTGCAATAAACCAGTCAGATAGGAAAAACGCAAAATGGATTATTGCCCAAAAGCTTTGCATGCAGTCTCATGTGGATTTTTCACTAAAAGTTTTTTTAAAACAAACAAACAACAAAAAAAAAAAAAAAAACCAAAACAGATACTAAAGCCCACCGCTAACAAAAATCCTATCACGCATCACGCAAGCTCTACATACAGCACAACTGGCTCAGTAAAAGCCAAGCGAGGTGAAGGTAAAGGCCCTTGATTTGGAGATCCGTAGGTCAAGTAGCTTTATGTCAACGAGACAGTTGACATATGATAGTTCCTAATGTCTTTGCTAGGTCAGTGTTTTATTGAATGCACAAAATAAGAATAGGCAAGGATTGGTGTTTTGAAAAGTCCGTCTGTTTTTTGCTGTATTTAAAAGCCCTTGTCCAGGTACCTCCTCCATGCTGACAGTAATGAGAATAGGGCGCTGTCTTTTTAATTATTTCCGTTCTCTTTTAAACAGCCTCACCACCTCTCCCATCGTGTCGTCTTTGCAATTTTGTGCCACTTCAGTGACGATGAAGACATTTTTTGTGTTTTCTGTACATGCATTTGAGGCAGGCCTTAAAGTTGGTTGGGTGGATGGAGGGAAATAAAGAAGTGAGGCAGAATGGGTTTTAAGCGATGGCTTGTTCTTCTTACGGCTGGTTTCAAGGCCAGGGAAGGATGAAATGCAAACAAGAGTTTGCACGGCTTGAGTCATTGACTCTCGGAGGTCTCGGGAGCTGTTTGGATAACCTCAGCTGTCTGAATTTGTATGTTCATTCCCACTTGGTCTGCCAGCACTTGAACTGGTTGTTACTTCTCAGACTTGCCCAAAGAATAACATCAAGTCTGGTGTTCACTTTGTCATTACACATTCCACCTTGTACACGGATACTCTTGGATCTGACCTGAAGGAAATACGAGGTACAGTGTGTCTTTTGTTCCTGTCCTAAAGAACCTAAAAAACGGTCCACCGGCGCAGACCTTCAGTGCTTGCCCTGATACTGCTCATCAGCCTATACTATATGCTCAGGGATGTAGGAAACCACCACTTCGCTCGTGTTTTAAATCGGGAAGAAACGAGACTGTTTTATGAACGTTAGCGTTAACTTGGGCATTATGTTAGACGAGACCCCGCTTCAACAAGGCTGCTCGAAGCTCCAGACGGTGAAATCTGCGTTTGCTCAGCAGTACGTGCTTAGTTCAAGTCCAGGTGGTTATGAAATCCAACATTTTGTAAATCAGTGATCCAGCCACCAGGCCCTCTGGAGCCGGTGCCCAGGTTCAGGGCCGTGTGGCACAGCAAGTTCCCAGAAACACGGTATGGATCTGTTTTTAATTTGTTAATTTTTTTGTTCCTCAACCACTTTATAATGTATTTTTTTAATTTATTATTTTGTAATGTCATGTTTAAGTATTGCTGCTATCCTTGTTATTCTTCCCACTGTTTTTATTGCAGATTTATTTTGTGAAAGTTGTACACTAATGTTTCATTTTATGTCTAAATCAAAGTATTTAAAGAAATACTAGTTCTATTTAATGTGGTTATGGAACCAGCTGGAATAAACAGTGATTGTATAGTAGGCTGGACCCAGGAGGTCATGTTCATTTTTGTTACATATGCAATAAACTCACAACTTTAAAATCTTGGCATCCACCATTTTGTTTGTTTAAAATATTTATGGAAGTCACAGGAAAATCGACTCCTAATTAGAGTGTGGTAGTGCTGTGCTTAGCTTAGCTGGGGATGGGGGCGGAGGATAAAGGCGGCAACAACAGAAAAATATTGCTGTCATTCCAAATTCTGTAGCGTTACAAAATACTTGATAAGGTTAAAAACTAAGGGTTTGACAGACGCAGAGGCCAGCGTGATGAAGCTGTCCTGGTGTTAGCAGTGGCCGGGCTCATGAATATTGGTGTTTTCTCACAAAACTGGCTCACGCTGTTCTGAGCACCAGCCTCTCTGCGGTGGGATTGTGGTTGCGGTAGCTGATTCGGTGGACGAGATACGGGAATGCAACTGATTTAACAGGTTTATATGGACCGCCCAGATAAAAGTCCTCCTCTCCAGGTAGAACACTTCGTCTCGTTCATTCTTTAACTGATTAATTACCAGCCTTAATCTTTTTCCCTTCTTACCTTACTATTTGTCCTATTATTTTCCCACCTCAGCTTTCGGGAAAGAAATTATAATCCTTCCCCCCCGCCATGAGAGTTGGAGGAAGATTCGTTAATGCTGATGAACCTCTGCTTTCCCGTTCGGTGGGTTTTTTGTAATTAGTTGTGTTTTGCAAGTGGAGGAAGAGGGGTACGAGTCTGAGGACGGCCCTGGCAGCGATGGCTCGGGGTGTGCTGCCGCAGAGCCTGCCCTCTAAAGCTGAAAGCCAGGGTTTCTTTAATCGGTGCACATTTTATTTATTTGTGGGGTTTTTTTAAAGGGGGGGAGGGTGAATAATTCAATAATATTTTTTAATTCTTTGGGTAACTTCACAATATGATCAAAAGCACTAAGATATAACGAGCAAACAGCTCTGGGGCTGGTTTCGCCCACCCCCTCGTTTCAGCCAGCAGCAGGGACTGAACAAATTGTGCTTGATGATGTGGAGCAAGAACTGCTCTCAGTCCTTCAGCGCTCTGCCAGACACTCATGTTTTCTTTAATAAACACTTTTTGGGAATTTCTGGTATCCTGCTGGTATGAGGACATAGCTAAGAGAAGAGGGGGATTCCTGTAGCCCGCTCCCATGGATGCGGTGTGCTGTGGAGGGGTTGCTGTCGGACTTGTGCGCTACGTGAACTTTTTGAAGACGTGATAAAAAAAATTAATATTTCTCTGAAGAAATCTTACAGAGCTCAAGACTGTCTCTTTTATGGAAGCTTGGCATGTCAATTAAATTCCTCGAGTTAAATTTTCCAGTCTCTGCAGAGGCAGCGAAGTACAAAACCAGACTACGAGCAGGAGCACCGGGCTCGTAGCGGCAAGTTCTGCTCCTGCGTCCCGGGCACGCTGCCTGCTCGGGGGGAGACAGCCCCTGCCCACGAGTGTGTACTGTAAAAAGGTGGGATGGGTTTTAATTCACGAGAAAACCTCTTTATATTTTGCGTCGGCGCTTTACGGTTTGACGCCTCGCTAAACCTGAACCCTCCCTCTTGCTTCCCTTTTCAGCCTTTCTTCGCATGTGGCTTAGGGTAAAAGTTAAACCCCCACAGCTTTGCCAATAAATAATGGCAGGCGAAATCCTTTCAGGCGTGGCGGGGAATGAAGGGCAGGAGGAGGGGATGCTGCTTCTCTTTCTCATCTTGCTAACTGAAAACAAGATCTGACCTAAATTTATGACCCTCTTCTGTGTGCTCTCACAACTACCGGATGGATGGATGGATGGATGGATGGATGGATGGATGGATGGATGACGCAAACAGCTCCCACCTCTCCTGCGGCCCCTCTCCATTGCTGTGGTGCTCCGGGGAGTAAGAGCCCCTGACGTGGGACCACAGAATCGCTGAGGGTGGAAAGGACCTTCAAGACCATCAAGTCCAACCATCAACCCAACACCCCCATGCCCACTAAACCATGTCCTGAAGCGCCACATCCACACGTATTTTGAACACTTCCAGAGATGGCGACTCCACCACCTCCCTGGGCAGCCTGTGCCAATGCCTGACCACCCTCTCGGTAAGAAATGTTTCCTAATATCCAATCTAAACCTCCCCTGGCACAACTTGAGGCCGTTTCCTCTTGTCCTATCACTAGTTACTTGGGAGAAGAGACCAGCACCCACCTCACCACAACCCCCTTTCAGGTAGTTGTAGAGAGCGATGAGGGCTCCCCTCAGCCTCCTCTTCTCCAGCCTGAACACCCCCAGTTCCCTCAGCCGCTCCTCATCAGACTCGTGCTCCAGCCCCCTCCCCAGCTCCGTTGCCCTTCTCTGGACACGCTCCAGCACCTCAACGTCCTTCTTGTCGTGAGGGGCCCAAAACTGAACACAGGATTCGAGCTGTGGCCTCACCAGTGCCGAGTCCAGGGGCACAATCCCTGCCCGGCTCCTGCTGGCCACACTAGTGCTGATACAGGCCAGGACGCTGTTGGCCTTGGCCACCTGGGCACACTGCCGGCTCATGTTCAGCCGGCTGTCAACCAGCACCCCCAGGTCCCTTTCCGCCGGGCTGCTCTCCAGCCACTCCTCCCCAAGCCTGTAGCGTTGCATGGGGTTGTTGTGGCCAAAGTGCAGGACCCTGCACTTGGCCTTATTAAACCTCATACAGTTGGCCTCTGCCCATCGACCCAGCCTGTCCAGATCCCTCCGCAGAGCCCTCCTACCCTCCAGCAGATCAACACTCCCACCCAACTTGGTGTCATCTGCAAACTTACTGAGGGAGCACTCGATCCCCTCATCCAGGTCATCCATGAATATATTGAACCAGACCAGCCCCAGAACCAAGCCCTGGGGAACACCGCTTGTGACCGGCCGCCAGCCGGATTTAACGCCGTTCACCACAACTCTCTGGGCTCGGCCATCCAGCCAGTTCCTCACCCAGCGAAGAGTGAACCCGTCCAAGCCACGAGCCCCCAGTTTCTGCAGGAGAATGCTGTGGGAGACGCTGTCAAAGGCTTTACTAAAGTCCAGGTAGACAATGTCCACAGCCTTTCCCCCATCCACTGGGTGGGTCACAGGACTAGACCAGGATGCTGCTGTGTTGCACGGACATGGAATAAAAGCAAATCCGCCTGGAGAGCTCGTGGCTGGACGTAAGATGACAGAAGGAGGCTGGGCACCAGCGGGTTGAGAAGGACCCATATTTTCTTGCACCGCGACCTGGCTGCGACGGGGCGTGTTTCGGGGGCAGGTGACGGCGGCTCTGCAGACGGCCGCGGGAGGCTGGTGCCGAATTTGCTGATCTGTCCCAGATCCAGAAGCAGCTGGCACCCGAAGCGGAGGTCGGGCTGCGGCTGGAAACCACATGGCTGAGGCAGAGCGGTGCCAGTGCAGGGAGAGGGGAGAGCAACGTTCCTGGAGGGACAGGGAGACCCTGGCACCGGTCGTGGCATTTGGCCGGGTTTTAGGAGATCTGCGAGAGAAACCTGGACGTGGTGATGTGGCGGAAAAGGTAAGCGAGCAGCGCGAGTCTCGCTGGTCCAGCCTGGTCGCTTCTACAGAGGTAACCCTGGTCAGAGAGCTACCGTACCTTGAGTCTTCCTGGGCTGGTGTAAAGCACTTGGTCTGGGAGATTTTGAAATTAAATTTTAATTGGAAACCGATTAAATGAGCCTGGCTGCCTCCCGCGACACGGTCTTGGACACGGCCAGGCAATACCTGCCATTAAAGTCCCACGGGGGTCGGGTCCGGGAGCGTGTCTGGCCCCCCCGACCCCAAGGGGATGTTGAAACAAGGATCTAAAACAATTATAAGGTTTCAGCATGTGTCACTAATCAACTGTAAGTTTTGCAAATTTCTTAATATATGGAAGGTTATTGATTACATGATTAGTTTGACTTTAGTATAGAATTCTTTAGCCTAATAACTGTGTGATTATGTTTAATGGCCTCTTGTAGTCCTTAGGCTGTATTTCCTCAATGCTAACGCTGTAACCAGGCGTAAACGCTTAATCGTAAGGAAAGCAGGCCTCGTGAAAATTAAAACCAAGAAGAGTTAAGAGCAAGGACTGAGAGATTAAAGGGAACAGAGAAGATATCTTCACCTTGAGCGCAGGGACAGACTGGCAGGAATGCTCCAACGAGGATGGTAAGAAGGAACCGCTTGGCTGGACAACAGAAGGGGCAAACATCCGAGGAGAAGAAATTATCCTCAGGAGACCCGTGACCATAAAAAGGAAAACAGAGCTGGGGGGCTGCCTCCCCAAACGACCCCCGATGACCACCCGAGACCCCGCGCACGCGTAGTGTAGTTTTGCGACGCCAGCATTATGTAAATGTAATAGATAAGCAAGGAGGCGGTGATTTCTTGGAAGATGTGTGAATATTCGTGTCTTTCAGGTATATAAAGGATGAACTTTAGTTTCAGCGCACGCATGTTAGGAGGAGCGATCCCCCATGCGTCCGGCGCTGTAATAAACGTACCTGCTTTATAACTTTTGAGTTGTGAAGTTTGTTTCCGCACGTCAAGGTGGTCGGTGGGCAGCTGGTTTTTGGGGCAGCCAAAAAAACCACGTGAGGCCGATGCTTTGTATCTCGGCACGGACCTGGAAGGGGCGGCGACGGTGACGCGTCTGCACGACGCGCATCGGGGCCGGATGCTTCAGTGAGGAGATTTACTGGCTCTGGCTCTGCAGGGGGGTACTGAGCGAATGCCCTTTATCCGAAGGGACCGATCCCCGCGCTCTGACGCGGGGCGCGTCTGCTGTCACCGGCTGCCTGTACTGCCCTACGGCACAGCCTCACGTCTGGGCTTTGGGAGGGCCGGGGCTGACCCCCCGCAGCATCGGCTCCTGCAGCCGTGGGGGGGCTGAGCCCACCTCCTGCGCGAGCCCCTGCGCCGTCCCGGCACTGCCCCACGCGGGGTCCGCGCCTGCGACAGCCACTGGCCGAGAGGGAAATGCAACGTCCTGGGTGGCTCCGCGTCACCCACGTCACCCCCACGAGCATCGACGGCCGCGGGACGGGGGACGACGACGACAGGGTGGGGTCCCCCAGCACCCGCGTGCATTGCTCAGGGAGGGGAACCCCCGTGCTGGGGCTCCTTACGCCTTTGCTTTTTGGTGGCAATCCAAGGGGAGCTCTCCCGGCTTCCCAGGCACTGCAATTCCATCCCCTTGTGCAGGGTGACGGAGATGTTGGTGGCTCGTGGGAGGACGGTCCATGGGGAGCCCTTGGCAAATGGCTCATCTCAAAGGGTTTGGCTGAAACGGTCTGGAAAAGCAGTTTCCAAAGGTCTTGCAAGTGGGAGCCTGGAGCCCCGACTCCCTCCGGGAAATTGTTTCTCAAACTTACCTGGCAATAAGCTGGTTTTCGGTAGCGCTCCTAGATAAAAACGTAACTGCGAGAAAGGCTCAGGGCGAGTTCAGCGATCAGAGCCGCCCCGCCGCAGGGGAGCCGACTCTTATCCGTTGATTTATTACCGTACTTGATATCTCTTACCGGCCTCACGCAGGCGGCAACAGCGCCGCATCCCCCGGCAGAGGGGCTTAACCCCATGGCACACTGGCACGCGAATGTGGGTGAGCCAAACCTCACCAGGGCGGTGAAAAACGCAGCGTCTGTGGCTCCGCTTCATCTCCCGTGGCTTTCAGATCTCTCCCTCTGCATGTCCCAAAGAGGAAGATGATGGAGACGGCGGTGGTGCCACCCCGGTCCCCCCGCTCGTACCAACAGACGATGAAGAGCTGCCCCAGGCAGAAGGGTGGGCAGCAGGCCCAGGAAGCGAGCAGGATGCTGAAGATCACGTACAGGACCTTCTGCTTGGGACATCGCGTGTTTCCTCGGTGCTGAGAAGAGCCCGCTGGGACCGCCAGTAGGTCCTGGCCAGCTTGGTGTCCAGGCAGCAGATGACGATACCCAGTGAGAGGATGCGGGTCTTGAAGAGGATGGTGAGATACACCTGGTAGGTCCCCATCTGCCACGTGAGGTGGCACATACGCTTCATCACCCCATCGCAGTGGCTGCCGCGCAGGTCAATGAGGGTCATGGTGGGGAGGGCGAGGAGGAAGGTCACCAGCCACGCCAGGCAGTGACCTGCGCAGGGTGTCCAGAGGCCTGACGACAGCCAGGTAGTGCTCGGTGCTCATGATGGTGAGGATGTCAAGGCTGAACGGGATCCTGCAGCCCAGGAAGTACCAGTCCCGCACGAGGTACGTAAAGACCACGAAGAGGATGGTGGATAAATACAGGAGACTGGCCAGGGCCACAGTCACAATGTACA
Source organism: Phaethon aethereus (assembly GCF_964289735.1). Lineage (NCBI taxonomy): Eukaryota > Metazoa > Chordata > Aves > Phaethontiformes > Phaethontidae > Phaethon > Phaethon aethereus. The sequence continues at coordinate 4,191,463 of NC_138591.1, forward strand.
CATGCATGGAGCCAGCGCACCTCGTGGAGATGGTGGTGACCACCAGCACGTTGATGTTTCCCACCAGCCCTTCCCGCTGCCCCCGGGCACCTGCCCTGCTCCTTCCATAACGTGCGTTGCTGCAGATGGGTCATTTTCTATGTGATTTGGTTTTAATTACTATTCTTTTTTATTTTTCCCCGCCTCCTGGGTCTCTCCAGGTCTGCAGTGCCAGCTTGAGGTTTCATGGGAGCGGGATGCGGCCCAGCCCTCACCCTCCCCGGGGGGCTCAGCTCTCCGTAACCAGGTATCAAAGGAGAAATTAATGTCATCAAAAATTCACAGTGACATCTTGTCGCCAAAGCGCTCCGTCCCACGCCGGGTCGGGGGGGACAAGGGTTAACGCATTTTGAGGGCGTTTTTGGGATGGGAGCTGGCCCCCATCGATCCGGTGCTGGGAAGGAGGCAGCTCGGGGGTCCCCGGGAGGCGAGAAGAGTCCACGGACCAACTTGGGTCCTTGCGAGCAACGTATGGGGAACAGAAGGCTCCCGGCGTCACCCATGCTTTGGGCTGACTTAGCAACGCCCCCCGGCAGAGCACCCCCGACCCTAGGAAACACCTGCGGCTCCTCGCCCCGCCCCTTCCCCTCAGGCCCCGCCCTCTTCTCCCCGAAACACTGACCGCCCGGAAGGGGGCGGGGCGGGGCCGCCTGGAGGACCGCCCTCCCCCGCCTCTATGGTAGGTTGGCCGAGACGGGACCGCTCGGACCGCCCGTCTCTCCCTCGCCGCTCGCCGCTCCCCGCCGCTCCTCTCTATGGTGCGGGGCGGTGCGGTCACGTGGCGCGGGCAGGCCGGAAGGCGCCGGGCAGCGGCGGCTAAATGAAGCGGGGCCGGAGGGGCGGCGCGGGGGTGGATGGGTTTGGTGAGTGCCGGTCGTGGGCTTCCTTCTTCCCGCTCTCTCGCTGCGGGCTTCGTGCGGTCTTGTGTCCCGGGCGGGCCGGGGGAGAGCGGCGGCAGCCGGGCGGCGGGGTCGGGCCTCGCTCCGGGCGGCGGGGCTCGCGCCGGGGCTCTCCGGCTGATCCCCTGGGCCTTGCCCGCCCCCTCGGCGGGCGGCCCGCTCGCTGCTCGCGGCTGGGGCCCTGCCTCTTGTGTTCCCCCCCCGCCTCAGGGCCGAGTCCTTCCTTCGCCCCCTCAGGGCCGGAGTCCGCCCCGCTCCCTTCTCCCCCGGGGGCTGGGGCTGGCCCCGGCGAGGCCCTCGCGTCTCTCTCGGCCTTGGGGTGCTGCTGGAGCCTTGTGTGCCCCATATAGGGAGGGGGTGGGGGGTGCCCGGGTGCGGTTTCCCGGCGCTGCTCTCCCTGGGCTCTCTTTCCCTGCTTGTTTCAGGTCCCCTGGGCTGTGTGGTTGTGCTCGGGAAGAGAAATAGCGTTGGCTCCGGAGCCGGTGGGGAAAGGCAGACGGAAACTTGTTCTTCGCTTCTGACCCCTGTCTTGTTGTGGAAACACTTGGTGCCGTTGGGACATCTTGACATTTCAGGCATCTGCTGCAGAAAAGAAACCCAAAACACAGCTGTCCCCAGAGTTGAGGGATATGTGTAAGAGATCCTCCTCCTCTTCCCTCCTCTATTGATGCGAGTGCTAGCTCAGCTTGGTGGGAGAGCGTGAGCGCTGGAAGCACTAACATGCTCAGCGTTTGTATAATGGAGGTGTCTGATGGGTGTTTCTGCCTCTGGAGGAGCACTTGTTTCCCCCAGACGGCTGGAGGAAGGTTGGGGTCTCGCCAAGGAATTCTGAGGCTGAAGAATTGTAGTCGACTCCAGCACGTGCGCAAAGTGAGGAGCGTGGGCTCGCCCAGGCAGTGTTCCCGCACGCCGGTTTGGGATGGGAGAAATGTAGGTGGGCTTAAAAAAATCACTGTTGTCCCACGGATCCGCTGGTGTTTGCAGCTGTGCTCGGTGGAACCCCTGCGTGGCCATTGGATGGATAACGGCCGCTTGCGCCTGCAAGTCTGGCCTGGGAGGTGTTTTTTTCCATCTCACTTTATGAGCTGAAGTGTTGTCTTCTAATGTCTTCTAATACCTTATTTTAGAGTCTTATGGGAAAATGCTTATAGCAGAGACATAGCTTTCGTATCAATAAATTTAGTTGTCGATGTTTCTTTTCAACTTCCTTACCACTTGTCAAGCGAGGTTTGGTTTCTTACACGAAGCATTACAGTTCGATTGCTGGTTTGAGACCTCTGATGCTTTAGAAAAGAAAAGCTAGTGTTGCTGCTGTGCACTTTCATTGCCATTATTGAGGCATAATGCTGAGGGACTGTAGCTCGGTTGTCTGTGTGCTTTCACAGCATCCCTTGTGTGTAAGGGCAGTTTACTGACTGCCCTGCAGAACAGCAGACTCTTCTTGCTTTATTTTGGGTAGCAATCCTAAAAGCAATAGCTAATTGTCTTGGTGGCTGAAAGGCACAGGCAGCCTTAGTGCTAAGACCTACGAGCACATCCCCGTTTCTCTATTCTGTTCTGTGGTGGCTGGTTCCTCTTTCTTACAGTTTCTGCTAGCTGGATTGATGTACTTTGGAGCTCTTGCAAGTTTCCGGCAGTAGCAAATGGAGGAGAAGACGGGCATCCCTGGTCAGGTGAAAAGAGTAGATTTTGCGTGCTCAATTACAAAGTGGCCTCCTCCCGCTTCTAGAGAGGATGGCATAAGATCTTTTTATCCTCCAGCAACCTGTTTGGAAGGCGAGGGGGGATGTTTGAGACCCATCACTCTGTCGACCCAAACCCTGAGCAGGTTCTGGTATGTCCCTGTACAGGTGCCATGCCGTAGGAGCGTGCAGCACAAACCATGTGGTGGAACTCATTTTCTTTAGGACTAATAGAGTTGCAGGGGCAGCTTTTAATTACAGAACTGTGGGATTTACAGCTTTAATCTGAGCTTTTCGTTTCTAGGATGAATGCCGTGCAAAAATTCCACTGCCTTAGATCAGGCCTTTCAATATTGTAAACATCTTAATAGATTTCATGTGCTGGGTGTCTGCATGGTGTGACTAGATGTTAATAAACAATCATCTTGACAGGAGTTTGTGCCTGGAATACCAAGACTTGGGAAAGGACTCAGACCCACTTCCTGAAGAAGATCTGTAGAGACGTTCAGCCCACTTGGTAGGGCTGCATTTTGGTAACAGGCCTTCTTCCATCTCTTTTTCTTTCCTTCCTAGGACGTTTTCCTGTTGGTCTGGCTTCAGGCATCCTTCCTGGGCAGCTGTGTAAGTCAGGGCACGAGTAACAGTTCCTGGAAGAGGGGTTGGGGCAGCCTTTACTGATAAGGTACATTCTGGTTTCCAGCAGGGTGCTGGCAGCCAGTTCCTGGGCTTGTGTTTCAGAAGCTGCCTCGAAGTCCAAATTCTTGGGTAGGCCAATGCTTTGTCTGCCCGAGAATGCAGTGGGCGTTACTGCTGCTGGCGAGCTACGATCGCTGGCAGCGTGGCTTGTGCTTTGAAATTGGACACAAATTGCTAAAAAGTCCTGTGGCAAAAATAGGTGGAGCGAGCATGCAACTCCGGTGACTTCGGCGCAGCTGGAGAGAGGCAGGAAGCGTATTTCAGGGGCCAGGAGCTGATTAGCAAGCCGGAGTAGCACATGTGTGAGAGATAGGGAGCCCTTTGGGTGTGTTTTAGTGCCTGCTGTAAGAAGCTCCCATTCATTAATTTGGAATGGGTGTCTTATTTTTATTTATTTCTTTTTAAAGTCATTGTGAGTGGTTTACTGTGTCATAGCGCCAGCAGCTCAGCGCGGCGATGGGCGTCGGGGCTTGCCGCCGGCTGCATTCTTTTCGGGACAGTCAGAACTGCGCCGTTAATTCCTCCCGTCAGAAGCTAGGGGGTTTTTTTTTGCATGTAGATTTGATCTGGAGATATTTTAAGTCTCCATTTAAATTATTGAATTCAGACATCTTCTTAATTACTTAAAGAGGAGGCACTAATAGTCTTCGAAGTCTGTGTGTGCTGAAATAACAGCGTTGTGTGTTGCATGCCTTGGTCGATGGGTGGGCTTTTCAAGCTGCTACATGTAACTTCAGTTATTCTCCTCAGGATCTATCCCTGATGGGGTAGGTCCCTTTTCTCAATACAGTGAGCAGTAGAAGGTGCAAAACATGCAGCTGACTTGAGACACTAGCTATCTTCCAGTAGCAGCTCAGGAGATAAGGTTATCTATGTCCTGACGTGGTAGTTTCTGTGTTTTTTGGAACAGAGCTAAATAACGTGCTGATCAGTACTGGTCTGATGAGGATTAGTTTTATTTTAAGCGGGTTACTGGGACAGGGAAATCTGGGAAATTGGGGAGGGGTAGGCAGGGAGAACAGGAAAAAAGAAAAAGGCCGCTTAGTGGTGGCTTGAATAAGTTATCCTTGCCAAAGCACTGAGATGTGAGATAATGAGGAATGTTTTACTGAGCTGGGAAAATCTCATTCTCAGCAGCCTTCACGTTGCTTTTATAGAATTTCAGGTTTATTTTGGAATATCTCAGGAGTGATGTTTTTCCTCTGGGTCAGTGCTTAAGAGCTTGCCGTGGTTTTAAATTTGTAACGATCCTTGAGAAAGCTTTAATTGCTGAGGACTAGAAATCATATTCCTGCTGAATGATACCTTTCTCTCACAGCACTGCTGTGGTTCCTTCACCGTGTACGTGAGGGGAACTGTCAGTGTCTGATTAAGTGGAAAAAGCCCTGCACTTTGGGGAAAGATTTCAACACGGGGCAGCTGCTGCCCTGAGTCATGATGCCATCTCGTAGTGTTTCTGACCTGGGTTGGAGGAAACCTAAATTAAGCGTTGCTTCCTTGCTGGCTTTGGGGGGGCCCAGCTCCTTTGCTGGTGCCAATGGTGCCTGTCTGTTCACAGGGTGACTTTTGGAGGCTGTTGTCATCCCTCGTAACGAGAAGCAAAGTTGATGAGCTGAAATAAATCCGGGAGTGCATGTAGGTGTCAGGGTGATGCGAAATGTTTTCAGTTGGCTTCTGAGGACAAGTGCTGTATTGCTCACACTTGGTTTGCTTACCTCTGTAAGGAGGCCAGGCTACTGTTTGCATTATTTAGATAAACGTTTGGACAAGATCTGTAGAGGGATTATGTGTATTACTCTGTAGTATAAGGTGATCAGGATTTGTACTAGCTAGAATCTTTGTTTGGAGGATACAAGGATGGAAAATGGCCTCACATAATGTACTTTGTCTAAAGCACTTCTCACACAGGGCTCCTGTGCTGCTTTGTCAACACTGACATGCTCTTAGCAAGCTCTGGGCACCATTACTGCCGTTTCTTGATTGAAGAAGGGAAGACAGCGGTTGGCTCTTTGCAGCCTTTGCAAAACCGGACTTAGGAACAGATCGACACTTCTACTTCCAAATACCATCCTGAAGACGTGATGCATTTTTATATTTGATGGAGGGGAAAACCTCTCTTGCAGATCATTTTTACTTGAAGGTACCTGAAGGCTGGTAGCAGAAGGGCCACTTACCCCCATACCCGTGGCAAGTACAAAATGTCGTTGGCTAAACAGTGGGATAGCAGAGTGGAGCAGGCAGCGATGTTGACAGCTGCCCGCAGCGGAGCGGCGATGCTGCCTAGAAGACTTTCCTCCTCTCCCTGCTCTTGCTGTAGTGTGCTGTAATGCGATTTGAGGAAGATGACGGCAGCGGCATAACGGGGAGGCAGGAAAAGAAGCTTTTTCTCCCTTGCAGGAAACCAGCAGCATAGGGTGTTTCGTACCTCCCCTGCCGCTAGGATTTCCAGCTACAGATGAACAAGACTGGCGAGACCCATTAGCAGTAGCTTGGCTAGAATAAATAGTTCATGTCCTCTCTCTCTATATTGTTAAACCGGAATCCTATTGTAGTGGAGCAGGCTTCATTGTGTACAAACTGGGAGGTGCCCTTGGATCAGCCACGACTAGCACAGACCAGCCTGCAACGGCTGGAACGCACCTCTGACTTGAACGCAGGGTCTGAAGAGTGCTCCTCAGCTTAACGTTTTTGTGTTGTGGCTGTTTTTACTGACCCTCTGTCCTAGATGGTTAAATAATCTGTTTGATGTTGTACTGTTGCAACACCCAGGAAAAGAACTTCTATTTTGTTATGTGAGGGCTTGGAGAGTGTTGGACACTTGACTGCGATGACTAAGGGGTAGGCATGCAAATTTGCAGCCTAAGAACAAGTCGTGTCCTTAGCAAATGATCTGACTGCAGCCTGTGTAACCTCTTAGCTGTGACCCGTAGTCGTTCTCGTATATTAATGTATATTATTTATTTTCCGTGGTGTAAAATTGTTAGGTACCTTGCAATCTCCTAAATCTGCATGACTGTGGACCTGGAGAATTAATGTGCAGTGCTTCTTTCCCTGCTTTTTAGCTGGCCAACTGATTCATTTGTGAACTGTAAGAGGCTCAGAAAAGAACAATGCTGTATGTGGAGCATCTCTAAATCTGGCCATGATCAGATTTCCTTGTTTTCAGTTCTGATGTAGTGGTATGCTCACCTCAAATACAACATCTTTGCTTTTCTGCTATTTTAACATATTCTGCTTAAACCCTGCGATGGCCACTGCCACGTGGCGTGGATGAAGTCAGAGTGGACAACTACCGTGAGCCTGGAAGGCTGCCCTCGGTTTCTGCTGCGGCGAGCCTGCTCGCTGGGCTGGAATTGGTTGGCCACAAGGCTAACGCGTGGCTGCAAACAAAACTAAACCTGGTTTTACAAAAGCAGTTGCTGGCTGGCTTGAAAAATCTTGTAACAACTGGCCATTTGCAGTGCTTGAGCAGTAAGGACATAGTTGCCGTTCTTCAGATGGGTTGGTGGGAATCCTTCTCATGCAGCAGTTGTTGCGTGCAATAAGCAGCTTTTCTTATTCTTTCCAGCAGGAATCTGTGCAGAGTGTGGACTTGCTGCTCAGGTATTGCATGTGCCTTACAAAGGTTTCTGTCGGTATTTTACTCTCGGTACTTAAGGCAGTTTAAGACTCGTTTCACTGCGGAGTGAACTTGGCCTATTGGCTCAGTATGGCTTTAAACTGTTGTACTTATTTAAGCCCTTCAATTGAATATGTAAACGCATCTTTCAAAAGCAGTGCCTGATCTTGGACTAGTAGCATGTATAGTTTGAGTGCTAGTTAAGTATCTCAGCTGTGGTTGCACAGTGTCAACTGTTAGGCTGCAGTTTAAGATCTTCCCCTTCTTGCAGTTTATTTTAGCATCTTATTTCTGTTCTCCCAGTCAAGCTGTGGTGGATGTATGAGGAGAGAAGGTATCTGATCTGAATCCTACAAAAAAGTTTTCTAGGGTGTTTCTTTCCAAAGCTGTAACGAATGCTGGTGTGGAACTCAGCGTGTGAGGAGGTAACAAGCTGTGATGTGGGAATGTGACCATCTTAAGTGGGTATTGCAGCAAAATCCTTCTTAAACATGAAGCCACAGCTTCTGGCCACCACTGGCCACTGACCCTTGAAATCATGGCAAGTGCAGATGCTTAATGTGGCTCAAAAAATGGGTACAGCTGTCATAAAAGGAATGTGTGACCTGTGAATTCATTATTTTTGGAAGTCCCTAATTCTGGGATGTTTGACACCTAGAATGGTTGGTGGCAAACTTTTGAGTCGCTACTTCTAAGAGTACTGTGCAGATCAACACAGAAACCTTCCTTTTTGCTAAGGTGGGCTACTGTAATAAGTTGGGGGTTTTTTTCTTTCTGTGCCACCTCAAGGTCAAGTCTTAGCTTTTATACTGTCAGCAGCGTTGTGCAATGAGGTGACGTGTGCTTTGCAGACCACAGCCATCCTTGAAAGCGAAGTTTCTTTCTTGTGATAGGTTCAGGTCACACTTAAAATAAAATTAAAAAATAGCCCCTTCCTTTCCACCTTTGCTCCTGGTGGTACATTATGCTTTTTTTCTGGAACACAGCTTCCCAACTGCAGCTTAGATGTTTGTTTCCAGAGTTAGTCTGCTGGGCAGCAGCTTGACATCTAGGATGCCATTGCAACCTATCAATCCTTCATGACTTTAAAGCCCTCTGGCCATTACCGCGACTAAAAGTGACCCTTCGTGCTTTCCAGCCCTCTGACTTTGCTGCTGCTTTTAATACCATCTTGCTGGTATTGTGCAGCCTGCCTCTCTTGTTCTTGCTCCCGGTGCCTCCGCAAACAGAGCTACGAGTGGAGCAGGCTGCAAGTTGCTCGTCTGTGTGAATGTCAGTGCCGTAGCCTGTGGGTTACCCTAACCAGCAACCTTAAACTCCTTTATTTCTGTTTTCCTCTCCAGTGAAAAGCAGTACTAAGATGGTAACCTGAAGGCTCCTGAAGACATGCATCCAACTTGTTAAATAACTACTTAAAAGGTTGCACTTGGTTTTCTTTGTTCTGTTACACCTTTTGAAGGTGACATTCAGGATCCCTTAAAACAGGAAAGAAAAAAAAAAGGAAAGAAAACTACTAAGGATTTGGAGAGGGAATGCTGTGTCCTTTCTCCTTGTGAAGTACAAGCAACGGGGGAGCACTCTCATGTATATCCTGGGGCACGTAGGACGTTTCTCTTGTTCTTTTCTGTGTGGCCGTGGGGTTGATGGGGAGGAGGAGGCAGTTGCAGTTACTGTTATGTAGAGCCGTGACAGGTATGTGCAGCACCTGGTAGTCAACGGCTCTTTCAGACACCAGTGGGTTTAATAACAGTGCTGCTAAGAGAAAACAGCCTCTGGCCCCTTTTCTTGGGATACATGTGAGTTCAGGACAAGAAAACTGGAAGTAAAACTTGCTCTGGAAGCAGCAAAGCTGCAAATCACATGGCTTCAAGTGCTCTTCCGTTCGTCTCCACCCTTATACCACAAAATCAGAACAAAACCATTCTTTAAAATGATGGTTTGGGAGATAGGCTGTGAGCCCGAAGGGGTTGGTTTTGTGTGTATGTGCTGCCGTAGTGCAGTGCTGAGCTGCTAGCGTCTAAATTGTTGCTTGAACGTGAAATGCCGAGCTGGCCCCTGTGTTTGTGATGTGGGAGGGAGGTTTTGGTGATTACATCGTGTGATCTTGCACATGCCAGAAGTCTGAGGCAGGCAGGGTACTACCCTTCACAGGAGCTATCTGGAGAGATGCCTCTTGCTCCCTCAAAGCCTCGAATTTTCGCTTTGCTCTCAAAATGAGCTACTCAAGGCAGTGGCATTAACTCTCCTTTCTAACCAGCCTTTATAAATTATTTTTTTTTTAGGACTCAATTTGATAGGGGAGGCAAATGACTGATGCAAAGCTCCCCACCTCTTTTGCAGATCTTGCATACATCAAAATTAGCAGTCTCATGCTGGTTGGAGAGATGTGATGATATGCAGCCCAATTATTTAGCAGAAGGACTTAACAGGGGTCGTGGGAAGGCACCAAAATGTCCGGCAGTTGACCTTGATGCCAGTCACCAGGGAATAGCTTGAAGGCATCAGAAACTCTTAGTTGAGTTGAATTAGTAGTTGCCCATTTTTGGAAAACAAGTACATCTGTTTCAAAACATTCTTACATTTTAGAGAAGAGCTCACAGAGCAGAGACTGGTTTTGCTAGAAAAACTAGGATTATTGTAGGCGGCCAGCTGTTAGGCAAATAATTTAAAACTGGACAGATTTCTCTTGTACAATAAAAATTTCTCTTGTGCAATAAAAATGGAGATTGGATATTAAAAAAATTATGATTGATACGGTCACCTTAATGGAATGATGAACAGCAAGTGAGGTTGACTAGAAGTCTTGTGATGTACAGACAATCAAGATGTTTCCCGTAAGTCCTAAGTTGACTTGCAAAATTGGGAAAGTATAGTTAGGGCTTTAAATGCAAGTAATCCCTAAAAATCTGGTCTCTTAATTGCTCCTGACTAAGCAATTTTCATTAGACTGGAGCAGCGGCATGTAGATACAGCTCGTACCCTGTTAATCCACAGCTTCTCTTTTCAAAATACCTTCTGATGTGATCTTGGTAGCGCTGTTGACTGAGTATTGACTGTAAAAATGCACAGCAGAGCTCTGCATGAAGCTACAATACAACACGTGGCAAACACATGGTAAAGCTGGACGGCCCCATGTTAGTGAGCTCATAGTTTGGTTTTCGTCGACAGAGTGAGAACTAAGCACTCTGCCATCATCAAGAGAGCTCGCACCAACGTATGCCTTGGTGACAAGGGCCATTGCTCGTGTCGCTGTGTGTTTCACACTGTGGCTTTTCTTCTTGGGTAAGAGAGGGTGAAGAATAGGGAACTTCTGTGAGGTGACTAGAAGTTGTGATTGCTGCCAGAGAAACTTAAAGACTCCCTGTCCCTCTTGTCCATCTTAATAATGTTCTAGCCTGGAGCGCTGCTTCTGAAGCCAGTTACGATGCTGGTGTGGCTGCTCTTCTGAGATGTTTTCTGAACAATGTGTGTGTTGGCCATCTTGTATGGGGAGGTGAACATTCAGTTTTGATTTACTTGCCACGAAATGCTTTCAGTGTTATATTGTCTTATGTTTTGGTGTGATGAAATCAAGTCTCTGGCTTTCTGCGGTACAGCTGTGTTACCTGGCTCTTGTTGGAGACAAAATTGTTCACTTCAGCTTCCTTGATTTTTCTCAGATCTCAGGAATCCTGTAGTTTTCTTAGAGGATGTATATGTCTATCTAAAATCATTTGGTACACGCTGCTAATGTCTTGTGGAACACCTAGGGAGTGTTTTATAAGCCATTTCTGTTATTAAAGGATCTTCTGGTATGTTGTTCCTCTTCAGCACACACTACAGGTCCAGAAATTGGTGGCAGAGCTACATGGATGCAGCTGTGCCAAGTCTACCCCTGTTCCGCGCTCCGAAAAGGAGCTGTTGTGTGGTATCCGTAACGGCATGTGCTGTTTTCTTAGCAGCACACCAAGCCGCTGCTGGAAACCAGGTGGTCTTGCCTGCGAGCCATTGCCCACACGCTCCTGTCTTCAGGACGCTTTTGGGCTGGGGCCAATGGTTTTTGTTTTGGCGTGGTTTCCCACTTTTGCCTGAGCTGTGGGCAGGCCTCTGTGCCAACCTGCTCAGCAGCAGCTGTGCTGCAGATCTGCGCTTTAACCTCTGGCTTTATTCCTTTGCGAGGTGTGATGCAGTGGTGGTAGCTGCCTTGTGCGTAGCAAATAGCATTTGTCTGTGCCCAGCGGTTCTTGTCGGGCTTATCAGGGGATTTCTAATTTTCAGTTGGGATGATGCTGCTTAACATGATCAACCACTGTTAAACTCTCCCTGCTTTTGCTAAGTGACTGTGAGGAGGAGCAGCCACCAGCAAACTGCAAACCCTTTGAAACGTTTCAGTGAAATGCTTGACAGTAAGTGGGGCTGGCTTACTTCCCTTCTGTTGTGCTTTTTTTTTTGTAGGGATGAATTTTTAGCTTTTCATTTTGCTGGTTGTCACAAGCCATGCATTATTTAAGTAGCTTCTCTTTGTTTTAGCAGCTTGAAATGAGCCAGAAATTCACCTTTCTCGCAGGCTACCAGCAGACACGTTTGGTGCCCGCAGGCAGAAAGTAGGAGCTGATGCTCTTCTGTCAACATAGGTGAGCAATAGTGGTGTTGCTGTATGGGGGAGAGGCTAAATCACACAATGATTTGATGTTGCTGACATCTCTTTCAAGTTGCTCTTCCCCCCCGCACCCCCGCTTCAGTTGGGATTTGAATTCCTACTTCCCCTGCAGTGCTTTCTGTCTAGTCCTGTTGCCTTGAGCTAGAGCCAGAAAAGAGTGCTTTGAGGCTAGCCCTGTCTTAGGTCTTTGGGTGTTCAGGATTTCGGGGCGGGGGGCGGAAATACGTTATCCTCTGTCTAGGACGGGGGTCTCCCCTGGACTGTCGCTTTGAATTCTAGCACCGTCTGAAGATGCTCATTGCAGCACAAATGCGAGATGGAGGGAGCAGATTTGAGTTCTGCTCCAATTACTGCAGTCCAGAAATGCCTGCATATACCAGGAGTTTAAATATATGCATAGTACCAATGCTTGCTATTTTTAAGTTAGGCTAAAAATATGTAGCGTGGTGTTTGCAGGGATTTTGAATGGGTTTTGGAAATCCTTGCATGAGCATTCTGTGTGTACCCAAGACCTGCTTCACCTCTTAGCAGCTGATCTGTCAACTCATAGTAGCAGTTGGGACCAGTGTTTTTTGTAGATATTTCTGAATGTATGAGAAGCCTGTTTGGGAAGTACATGCGACTTCAACTGCCAGTCTGCTATCTAGTCAGTTCAGAGAAGAGTTATTCCTAAGTCCCTCATGGTCTCTGATTTTTCCAGTAGCTGTTCAGTTAATGTATTCTTCTCCTCTCAAGTTGCTGTAGGAAAAGCCTTAACAGGGAGGATTTTATCAGCTGTGCAGTGAAACAACTTGGATGCTCAGAGTCATGAATACATGGAGTAATGTGGAAAAACGAGGGGAGATTTGGTGGAACCGCATTTTCACTGTGGTAGTCTTCACCGTGCTGTCAGCAGGTGGCTTTGAGGTCATGACAAGAGTTTTGTGTCACCCTGATACTGTATAGGGATTTGAGTCCCAAGTCCAGTTTGTGTGCTGTAGCGCAGGTGGGAGCCTTTAAGAAAAACAGAGGGAGAAAGCTTACAAAGTGTGTATCTGCCTGCTGCCAGGTCTTTTTCTTTTAAAGTGTTTCTAGTATCCTGTCCTTGACTGTATTGCAAAAAAGCTGATGGTCATGTCAGAGCTTGGTTATACGTAGCCTCATTCTTTACCTATAAATAGCACTGAAATCACTGAGGTAGTGTGGGATAGTTCCTTTCCATCTGTCTTGCCTGCTTTATTTTGTTGTTTATGTAGGGCAGGACCCTAGGGTGGCTTTGAACTTGTTGCTTCACATTCTTGGTGGCCTAGTGCTATAAACACGAATAAACTTCTTATTCATGCCACTAGATGGAACTGGCCCATGCTTATAGATACTTGTTTAACCTTGAGCTCTGTGTTGAGTAGTGACAAAATGAATTGCTAGCTCTTGGTGGAAGCTTGGCTTTTACACTCAAAGCAGTGCTTTATTAAGCTGCCTGGGTTTTTATGCAGTCTGTTTTGAAATAGAAAAGTCGTATATTACCAGTTCTTTCCAGGCGTGGCTTTTTTTTTATTGTTGCCTTGACTGTGTATTACAGTTAATGCTATTTATTATATTCCTGCTTTTAAACCACCATGAGTCTTCCGGCGATGTGTGCACATCTTTCTGTTTGTTATCTCAAATTTCATTTCAGATTATTTCCAGTACCTCTTTCTTGACGCTCATGGTTGAAGCTTGCAAGTTCCTCTCTGCGGGAACCGGACTTGCCCATGGAGAATACGGTCTTACTGATGGTTTGGTGACTTATCCCTTATTCTTGGATATGAACAGCTGTGCTTAACCACCATTGGACAAAGCACCGTTTGAGCTATTTGGGAGAAGATTTGTTGGTGAATGTGCTGAGCATTTGTGGTGTTGACCCACCCACACGTACACACATACCAAACTCTGCTAACACATTGCATGCCCCTGTAGGGGAGAAATATCCAAGCCTCTTAGCTTTGCGCACAACAAATCTGAGCAGACACCTGTCTGGCCTCTGTCCGCACAGCTTGATGCTGCGAGGGCTGATTTGTGGCTTTCACGAATGTCCTTGTTCTTCCCCAGTCTGTCTTGGAGTGATCCTTCACCATTTTTGCCTGCTAAGAGGCTCCTTTGAGCATGAGCCTGTGTGGAGGTCGCTAGCCATGCAGGGGCTGATGGCTGTTGCAAGGAGAGCTGGGAAGCAGAAGTGGTTGGCATGGGTACATGAGCTGAAGAGGCCTGGCTGCGGCTCCTGGCTTTGCTGCTAGCCTGCTTGGTGGCCTTGGCCGCACCAGGCCTTTCCATGCTTCCATCTCTCCATCTTTTAAACTGTATTGATCTTGTTTTCTACAGTACTGAGAGGGCTAAGGGTGGGAAAATGCTATGCAGGACTAGGTGGTAGGTATTTACGAGTACCAGGGAAAATACAACTGTAATAACATGGATGTGACCTTTTAAAAAGGACAGGGTTTTCACCAAGTGTGCTTACAGTGATCCAGCTACTGAGCTGCCGCTCCAGCATCTGTCTGCAATGATGAGAACAGCAGTTTCATGCCATTCTGGCAAATAAAGAAAGATTTATTTTTCCTTGCTTATAAGGTAGAAGCCGAAGGATCTAGTGGAAACACTCTGAAAATCTTGTTTTTGAAGCGTTTTCAAAGCATCAATATGCCCATGATGCTTTTAGAGCTGCTAGCTGGAAATAGGGTGTGCTACTGAG